>NW_025963857.1:9597500-10170000 GCF_023055435.1 Haliotis rufescens
CATTCTGTCCTGGTACCATATAATTGGATTCAAGGCAAACATATGTCACTTATAATACAGTTTATCACGGTTTATAATCACAGTTAATAAATAGCTTTCATTTTCAAAGCATTCTGTCCTGGTACCATATAATTGGATTCAAGGCAAACATATGTCACTTATAATACAGTTTATCACGGTTTATAATCACAGTTAATAAATAGCTTTCATTTTCAAAGCATTCTGTCCTGGTACCATATAATTGGATTCAAGGCAAACATATGTCACTTATAATACAGTTTATCACGGTTTATAATCACAGTTAATAAATAGCTTTCATTTTCAAAGCATTCTGTCCTGGTACCATATAATTGGATTCAAGGCAAACATATGTCACTTATAATACAGTTTATCACGGTTTATAATCACAGTTAATAAATAGCTTTCATTTTCAAAGCATTCTGTCCTGGTACCATATAATTGGATTCAAGGCAAACATATGTCACTTATAATACAGTTTATCACGGTTTATAATCACAGTTAATAAATAGCTTTCATTTTCAAAGCATTCTGTCCTGGTACCATATAATTGGATTCAAGGCAAACATATGTCACTTATAATACAGTTTATCACGGTTTATAATCACAGTTAATAAATAGCTTTCATTTTCAAAGCATTCTGTCCTGGTACCATATAATTGGATTCAAGGCAAACATATGTCACTTATAATACAGTTTATCACGGTTTATAATCACAGTTAATAAATAGCTTTCATTTTCAAAGCATTCTGTCCTGGTACCATATAATTGGATTCAAGGCAAACATATGTCACTTATAATACAGTTTATCACGGTTTATAATCACAGTTAATAAATAGCTTTCATTTTCAAAGCATTCTGTCCTGGTACCATATAATTGGATTCAAGGCAAACATATGTCACTTATAATACAGTTTATCACGGTTTATAATCACAGTTAATAAATAGCTTTCATTTTCAAAGCATTCTGTCCTGGTACCATATAATTGGATTCAAGGCAAACATATGTCACTTATAATACAGTTTATCACGGTTTATAATCACAGTTAATAAATAGCTTTCATTTTCAAAGCATTCTGTCCTGGTACCATATAATTGGATTCAAGGCAAACATATGTCACTTATAATACAGTTTATCACGGTTTATAATCACAGTTAATAAATAGCTTTCATTTTCAAAGCATTCTGTCCTGGTACCATATAATTGGATTCAAGGCAAACATATGTCACTTATAATACAGTTTATCACGGTTTATAATCACAGTTAATAAATAGCTTTCATTTTCAAAGCATTCTGTCCTGGTACCATATAATTGGATTCAAGGCAAACATATGTCACTTATAATACAGTTTATCACGGTTTATAATCACAGTTAATAAATAGCTTTCATTTTCAAAGCATTCTGTCCTGGTACCATATAATTGGATTCAAGGCAAACATATGTCACTTATAATACAGTTTATCACGGTTTATAATCACAGTTAATAAATAGCTTTCATTTTCAAAGCATTCTGTCCTGGTACCATATAATTGGATTCAAGGCAAACATATGTCACTTATAATACAGTTTATCACGGTTTATAATCACAGTTAATAAATAGCTTTCATTTTCAAAGCATTCTGTCCTGGTACCATATAATTGGATTCAAGGCAAACATATGTCACTTATAATACAGTTTATCACGGTTTATAATCACAGTTAATAAATAGCTTTCATTTTCAAAGCATTCTGTCCTGGTACCATATAATTGGATTCAAGGCAAACATATGTCACTTATAATACAGTTTATCACGGTTTATAATCACAGTTAATAAATAGCTTTCATTTTCAAAGCATTCTGTCCTGGTACCATATAATTGGATTCAAGGCAAACATATGTCACTTATAATACAGTTTATCACGGTTTATAATCACAGTTAATAAATAGCTTTTCCTGGTACCATATAATTAGGTTTTCCACTTTTGTACGACTGGGGCAACAGACTGAATATCAGGCGATATTTGTAGGCGGTGTCCTTTCAGAATGATATACAGTTGTTACTGCTGAGTGTTCCCCACACACGTCGGTTCAGGTGATTGGTAGTTGCATGCGGGGATTGGTAGTTGCATGCGGAGTTTGGTAGTTGCATGCGGGGATTGGTAGTTGCATGCGGGGATTGGTAGTTGCATGCGGGGATTGGTAGTTGCATGCGGGGATTGGTAGTTGCATGCGGAGTTTGGTAGTTGCATGCGGAGTTTGGTAGTTGCATGCGGAGATTGGTAGTTGCATGCGGAGATTGGTAGTTGCATGCACTTGCTCTCCGCCCTGGTCACCATGCAGTCCCATGCGAAAAAACTCCGTGTGTCAATCCCGTCAGTTGCATGAGCTTCAAGCAATATGCAGTTGTTGTTTTTATATTACGGAGCACGAATGAAATCTGCGTCGGAAATAAGGACATATAGTCTTTTATTTCCTAACATTTGTTTAGGAATCTGTTCTTTTGATATAGGTTTTCATGAGCTACTTACTCATGTACTGCAGAGAAAGGGGCGGTCGGGTAGCCTAGTGGTTAAAGCGTTCGCTCGTCACGCCGAAGACCCTGGTTCGATTCCCGACATGGGTACAATGTGTGATGCCCATTTCTGGTGTCCCCCGCCGTGATATTGCTGGAATATTGCTAAAAGCGGCGTAAAACCATACTCACTCCACTCAACTGCAGAGAAACGCCTGTTCAGTTCCACACGGGCGTCTTGTGTGCAACATGCACAAATTATTACTTTTTATCCTGTCATCTTGGAAGTTGTTTTGGCAACAGGTAACTCGTTTCGGGTTGGTTATATTGAGTTTTTCTTGGAATTTATCCAAAACTCCTTAAGTAAAGTCAGTACCTGGTGTTCAAAATAAGTATTAAAGATATTACAAATCACTATCAGTGGCATGGTGATCACATGATGATTCCCTTACGAATTCGACACCATAAATTGGAAATGGTGTCTGTGTCTAAAGTTCTTAGTGTTCATTTTTATCAAAGATTAACATCGTCACGCCAAATAACACATTTGCATAACACGTATAACAAGATCATCAATCTATTAAAGCGTATTTCAAAAACGAAGTGGGGTGATGATGAACCAACTATTTTATTGCTTGCAAGCCCCTAATCGTATTTAGACTTGCCAGTTGTTTAAAGGTGTTTACGTCTGCGTCTCAATGTCCTCTTTGTCAGATTAACCGTATTCAACTTTGAGAATATGCATAGGGATTTAGCAACAACTCCAATATCAGCTCTTCATGTTGAGTTTTCAGATATGCCCTATTACCTTCATAAACAACAGTAACCTTGTGAAATACTTCCTGAAAATGACAACCAAGAGCAATAACCAAGCAGTCACATATACACAAAGAAAAATGTTAAGCACATCCTAATATATTTAATTATTGTTTGGTCCCAATATTTGTAACAGTCATGAAAGATATAATTACTGGAAGAATTATGTTTACTCGAGATGATGTAGTCAGTCATTCGTGACGAAAGCTCACGTGCCATGCATGGTGTGCCCGTGCAGCATGCTACCCTCAAGTATCTCTAAAAGCAGTATATCTAAACGTTAAAATTGTGTACTTAAGCTCGGTTTTAAACATTTATTCCATGACATTGTGTGACCATGGCACGAAGGCAATTATCAAACGCCACAAGATGGCAAATAATCGGCATGTATAACGCAGGAATGTCTTGTAATGCCATTGGTCGGAATATGGGGTATCATCACACTGTCGTAAGCCGTTTAGTCGAGAAACATGCTCGGACCGGCGATGTACAAGGCCGTCCCAGATCCGCAATACCTCCTGTGGCGACACATAGCGAAGACAGCGACATTCTTAGTCTCATACGTCGAGAACCCTTGTTTAACAAGTACTCGTCTGAAATAGCTGTGGTTGCCTAATCGTCGTTTCAGCACCAGAACCGTCAGGAACCGGCTGAAAGCAGCAGGACTGAGGGCTAGACGAGTCATAAAGCGTCCCTTGTTGAGAGATCACCACAAAGCTGCTTGTTTAGCATGGTGTATGGCGCGACAGAACTGGAATCTGAGAACTTGGAGACGGATCCGTTTGTCAGACTGATGGAAGAACGAGAGTGTGGGGGCACCAGAACACGGCCTACACCCCCAGGAACATTAAACCGACTGTTGCATTCGGCGGGGGCTCGGTAATGGTTTAGGGGTGCATCTCTCATGATTGCAAGTTGGATTTGGTCACCATAAAGGTGGTGGTCACTTAACAGGGGTTCAGTACATCTAGGACGTTTTGAGGCCAGTCGTCGTTCCTCATATTGACAACCACCCTCTTGCTACTCGACCTCGGTACATGGATGACAATGCCAGGCCTCATCATTCGCATGCAGTCGTGGATTACACGAGGGCCAATGCAATAACGACTCTACCCTGGCCAGCAAAGAGCCCAGATTTGAACCCACTTGAACATGTTTGGGTTACTCTGAAGCGGTGCATAAAGGCGCGAGTTCCTCCTGTGCAAGATTTACCCATCAACAGATCCAACGTCTGACTGGAGGCATGAGATGTAGGGTGGAATGCGTCATCCGGGCACGTGCCGGTTATACCCGCTACTGATCTGTTTCACGTGTCATGTCAAGTACTTTAAGGAACATTTTCACATGAAACATCAAACGTAACTCGTTTACTTAATCCTGCTGCTTCATACATTTTTTTAGGTATTCTGCACCACCTGTCACACTCATTTCATTATACTCCATCTAATTATGCACAGTGTGTGTGTGTGTGTGTGTGTGTGTGTGTGTGTGTGTGTGTGTGTGTGTGTGTGTGTGTGTGTGTGTGTGTGTGTGTGTGTGTGTGTGTGTGTGTGTGTTTTGTTTCTGTGTGCAGGTGAACCGATCAAAATCATGTGGCAAAAGTGGTTTTTCACGTGCAACTGGTCAATGGCCATAATATCGCATGTGTTTTCAGCCATACTTGTTAGCAGTCATTAACAAAAAAAGAAAAACACAAGAAAACAAAAGTCTTTACGGCCATTTGTCATGCCACGCCTTTCAAATGTGCAACGTGAACGTGCCATCGGCATGTTGCAGATGGGAACGTCCGTAGCTGAAGTCGCAAGGACGATGGGTTGTAGTCGACGGACTGTTTATGATTTACAGACGCGTCTACAGCAAACGGGTACCACCGCTGATCGCCATCGGCCAGGTCGACCACCTGACGTCTCATGCAGAGGATCGTCAGATTGTCTTACGTCACCTCCGTAACCGATATTTGACGGCTACATCAACCAGAAATGAACTGTTTAGGGGTAGACTGAGTGCGCAAACTGTTCAAAACCGTCTGAGAACTGCTCACCTTCAAGCACGACGGCTAAACTGCGGGCCCATTCTGACTCAATTACACAGCCGTCGTCGTCAATTGTGGGCACAGCGACACTTACGATGGACTTAGGAATTGGAATCAAGTCGGCTTCAGTGATGAATCCCGATTTAATCTTCGATTTGCTGATGGTAGGGCGAGGGTGTGGAGGCGCCGTCATGAACGTTACGCCCAGTGTACAGGAAGTTGACAGATTTCGAGGCGGAAGTGTCATGGTGTGGGGTGCTTTCTGTGGCAATGCACGTTCCAGGCTTCTTGTCATCCGTGGCAACCTCAACGCTGCTGCTTACCGCGACCAGGTACTGGCACCAGAAGTTCTGCCTTTGTATGGCCGCACATGGACCCGTTTTGATCTTCCAACACGACAATGCCAGACCCCACACAGCAATTTTGACAAATTTCCTTCAGAATGCGGGAGTCAACGTCATGGACTGACCGTCAAGGTCTCCCGACCTCAATCCCATCGAACACGTCTGGGCTGCTCTTGGCAGAAGTCTGCGCACTCTCCAGAACCAACCACAGAATTTGCAAGATCTTCGCACCATTTTGCAGCAACAATGGCGTCGTCTTCCCAATCATGTGTTCACAAGCATCACAAGGTCCATGCGGAGGCGTTGTGTGGCAGTTGTCACGAGTCTCGAGACATGATACAGACCATGTATTTGTTATTGTTCTTTGTGATACTGCCTTTCAAAGTAAAATATATCTCCTTGGAACTTGATGTAACATTTCTTTTTTTTGAATAGTATATATAAATATCGAAACACACGTTGTCATGATCCCCTACTCTTCTAAATAAATAGGGGGTCATGAATAATAAATGTTAATACCCAGTATTACAAGATAAGTGTTGACGACAAACATCCTATGCAAGAACATTTTATGTCTGTTAAACTTATTGCCGAAACACATGTAGTTTGCACGTGCCTTACGCAGGAGCGCCACACACGTGCGACGGGTGTCATTCCTGATTTTGACACTTTGAAGGAAGGTCGATTATTAATCTCTGTGGACCATGATTTCTATCAATATAATTGATTCTGTATATCATACAGTTGTGATTCACTTAATTTCATTCATCTACGAAATAGAGCTCGTGTTGTGCCGTCCCTTACAAATCATCATACTGCCAACAGACGCCAATGGCGAACACAACGTTAACGTCGAAACTGGGATTATCGTAGCGAGCCCCGATTCACTTTGCACTATGCGTGGTCGTGTCTGGCAATCTTTCAAGCCAATGTCAACTTGACACCTCCAGCCGTTGATCGGTTATGGTTTTTGGGTGGCATCACTATGACTGACCGTACCTCACTCCATATTGTGCAAGGAAGAGTCAGGGGACAGCACTATCGGGACAACATACTGACACTCTTTGTTGTCCGGTTTGCAAGGCGTGTGTTTCGACATTTTGACTTCCAGGACCACAACGCTCATGCTCACAATGCACGAATCGTCAATGGGTACGCCCAGCAGCACAACGTCCATAGATTATCTATCATGAAAGAACCAACGTCTGTGAACTAACCTACAGGGAGGTGATGCGCGACACCCCAAATCCAACGGTAACAAGTAGCAAGCAGGTGAGTGGTTCAGGAATACATGCAATTAAATTTACTCGTAACAAATGTTATATTTGGGATAACACTTTCTTTGTAAAGTACAAATTGTAGTACTCTTTTGGGTTGAGTCCCATCCGGGATTCGAACCCACACTGACAAAGTAGTTAGACCAAACCAAATAAGATATTTTGTCAATTCATTTTTTTATGAAAGATAATTGTTAAGCCAAAGTTCGAGATCATTCCAGTTTTTTTAGTTTCATGACATTCCCAAAAGACATGGCTGATGACCTCATTGACACCATTACAAAAGCTACAAACACTGGTGTCTACAAGATTCGTTGTAAAAAGTGTGTACTTTGTGTAGATAACAATCTCATTAAAATCAGACCTCAGTTCTCGCTTCTGCTAAACAAAGATCTGAAGACATCCCATAAGGGGTCACGTCAGAACGAACTTTCATCCGACTAATCAGAGCTTCGCTTACCAGATTATGAAAGTGACAGTCGGAATGTGATCACTAATCTTGCAACCTCGAAAACTTTAACACGGGGTATTCTGAACGATAGTTACGGGTTAAACAACAGAATCCATACAGTCTAGACCATCTATTAGCCATTCCAGAATGTTCTTTTATTCAGGTTTCAAATTTGTAATCGAGAATTTGTCAAAATATGTTTCGAAGCGTTGTCGCCAATTTGAAATTAGTGCCGTAAAGCACGAGAAAGCTCCCTTCTGATTGGTCAATCCATTGGCCGGTCAAAGTTCGCGCAAGGTCGTTCTGACGTGACCCGTAATGGGATGTCCTCAGATCTTTGTTTAGCGGAAGCGAGAACTAAGATTTGATTTTAATTAAATTGTGTAGATAATTCCATGTACAAATCTGTACTGAAGATCAAAAAGTTTTACATCCTTCAGTTTACATCTATAAACAGTGAATATCTCTTTCCAATTAAGTCACGATATGGCTGAAATATTGCCGATGTGACGTAAAGCATTAACTCACTCACTTACTTTCCAATTAAAATCACAGTGAAAAATTAAGATTATTTTCATTTGATATTACTATATCTTAAAAGATTCCAGCGCCTTTAACGGTTTTCATCAGATCACTTAAGCAACTGTTTATATACAAATTCTGTAAAATTATTTTTCTTGTTTGCTGTTTTCCATGAGTTCGGTTTATTGAAAATTAAATATCTTTAGTCTAATAATGTACCTATTATCGGATATTTTAGTTTCAGTTCTTCGATTTACATCAATCCGTTTTCATTGCATATATCTTTAATTGAGTTCATTCCACTTTTAGCCCATTGCTTTATGTATACTCAACAACAAAAGTTTCTGTGACACCAATATCTTAGTGTATTTTTCAAACAAGTAGAGTTTGGTTTTCAATATTGTAGTACATGTATGGAATCAAGTCACAAAAACGCAACTGCTACAGAAAAGCATGCATTCCATGCAAAAGTTGACTTTTAAGCAAGCCCTTTGCATTTCACTACCCAAGAATGGGTATAAAAACATGTGCCTTAACGGGATTCCATATGCCTTGTTAAGCATCGTGCTGACATTAACCTGTCAGAAAAACAACAAAATTACGCAATTATTCAACATTACGAAATGCCACGGCTGTCCGAAAATGTGCCTCTGCGAGGCATTGGTATGCTTGGAGCAGGATCGAGTCAACGTGATGTTGCAAGACAATTTAACGTCCACAGAAACACCATTTGGTGTTTATGGCAACGTTTGCAACAGACGAATGCAGTCAGAGACCATCCTCGGAGTGGCAGGCCACGCGTAACCAATAATCGACAAGACAACTGGATTCGAACAGTACACCTACGAAATCGATTCCAGCCTACAACAGCATCCCTGGCCTTCGACGAATATCTTCACAAACCGTACATCGCCGCCTCAGATGTGCAGGGATTGTCGCCAAAACACCCGCCAGACGTCCCACTTTGACAGGAAACCACCGTCAAGCACGTCTACAGTGGTGCAGTCAGCGTCTACGCTGGACGGCCATGCAGTGGGGACAAGTTCTATTCACTGACGAGTCTCGTTTTCACCTCAGCCACAGTGATGGACGGATTCGAGTGTACCGACGTCGAGGTGAACGTTACGTCAATCATTGTGTCATGGAAGAAGATCGGTTCGCGAGCGGCAGCGGTATGGTATGGGGTGGGATTACAGCAAGACAGAGGACCCGTTTGATAGTGATGGAGAGAAATCTCAATTGACAGCGCTACCGCGACGAGATCATCGGCCCTGTTGTTCTACCGTTTTTGCGTCGTCATGTCCCAGGCATTACCTTTCAACATGACAACGCCCGGTCTCATAATGCTCCACCTGGTCAGGATTCCCTTCAACAAAACAACGTGAATTTCATCCCCTGGCCGGCTCGCTCCCCTGATCTCTCACCAATCAAGCACATGTGGGATGAGATCGATCAGCGCCTTCGACGTCAACCACGTGTTCCACAGACACTCCAGGAACTTCGAAACATGCTGCAGCAGATATGGACAGATAGCTCACAGGACGTTATGCGACGCCTGGTCCATTCCATGAGACGAAGATGTGTTGCCTGCATCGCAACGAGAGGTGGACACACACGCTATTGATTTGTAAATTGACATTTTGGCATGTTCATGTTTTTTTTTATGAAATCACGCACTTTCTTAAGTCAGTATGGCAAATTAAACCATTTGAACACTTATAGGAGTCTTTTACCTGTTACAAACCGAAATTGTTTCAGATTTGGTAAAAAACATAACTTTGCATTAAATCTTATTCAGTGTCACAGGAACTTTTGTTGTTCAGTATAGTATGTTGCTTATTTGAAGTAGTGATTACCTAATAATCGTTGGGACAGAATTTCGTCTATATTATCAACATTAATAATATCTGTTTTACTAAAGTTATGCCAAGCTTTCAATACATCTTTCCAGTAGGTTTTTTAAAAAATAGATTGCTTTTCAACATTAGCACGCAAAGAGAGTAATCTTTAATTGGGATATTGCAAGGGTTACCATATGTTGTTTTATAATCTGAGCGTAGATAGTTTCAGTGCATCCTCATATTTCCCTGTCAAAGGGGTCCTTTTGATTTTGTCTTTTATTATTGCAGATAAAATTGTAAAATATTTTGTCAAGTGATAAGACAAAATTCTCCAGAGGGTTTGGTAGTGTCGAAAATATGTGAACTAATTTTGACAATGCTAAAGTTTTTTATGACTGTATTTTTTCATATTAACGTTAGAATTCTTTTTCTCCAATTTGCAAGCAATCTATTTATTTCTTCTAGCACTCTTTTTGTATTGATTACCCAGAGTTCACTTTAGTTTGGATTAAACATCATTCCTAATACTTCGAATTCCTTTATCATTGCCATCCGCTTTGGAGCCTATCCATATCGCTTTTGTCTTGTCTACATTAATTTTTAAGCCAGACATTTTGTAGAATTTGTTAAGTGTTTCTGTAGCTGCATATAAGCTTTCGTCTTTACCATTTAAAAGTAATTCAGTATTATCAACATACTGCCAGCCAAAGTTTGTATTCTTTGGCATTAACAATAATTCCTGCAATTTTATTTCTAATAATATATCCTAGGATTTCAGGGGCGGTCGGGTAGCCTAGTGGTTAAACGTTCGCTCGTCAGGCCGAAGACCCGGGTTCGGTTCCCGACATGGGTACAATGTGTGAAGCCCATTTCTGGTGTCCCCCGTACTGATATTGCTGGAATATTGCTAAAAGCGGCGTAAAACCATACTCACTCACATCACTCCTCGGATTTCAGCTACTAGGAGGAACATATCTTGCGACAATGGTTCTCCTTGTCGACAGCCTTTTCAAAACATATCAGCAGAAGTAATCCTGATTTATTTTGTCCATTGTATTCAAAGATAATATCGTATAACATCCTTGTTTTGTTTCTTGTCATAGATCTTCCTGGAATAAGGCCTGTTTGATTATTACGAATGAGCAATTCCAATATTCCAAAACAAGTACTAATTATTTTAGAGTGCATTCAATAAAGTTATTGGTCTCCAGTTTTTTATCAGCGTTCTGCCTATATTTGATTTTGGTATGCAAGTTATAACTCCTATTTCATTGTAATACTCATTTTGTTATTAGCAGAGGTACTTTTTAAACTCTGTATATCCAGAATTTTAGTTCTTTCCCTCCCATAAAAAGTATAAATTTAACAGCAAAGCCATCAATACCGAGGCTTTTATTGTTTTTCATGTTTTTAACTGCCAATGAAATTTCTCTTTCTAAATGGATTTTCATTTTGTTTTTTTTATGTTGGAGTCTCTAACTCGTTAAATATCTGTCATTGCTATCAGATGTATATATTTTTTTTATAAAAGTTCGACTCATCCAATATGCAATTGCCGTCTGTTATTACCGTATCATCTTCAGTTATAACTATATTTATTGATTTACTGACATCACTTCTGTTTTCTAAGTGGCAGAAATAACTTGTTGGCTTTTCTCCTTTCTCATACTATTGCATTTTATTTCTAATTTGTATTCCTCTTATTTCCTCTTCTTTTATATGTTCCATTCCTAATTTGTATTTTAATAGTTCTGATAGATGTTCTGAGACGATCTTGTCTTGGTGTCGGTTTTTTCCCCGACCCGCCACACCCAGGTCTGATTGCAACCCCAACAACCCCGACAACCCCAACAACCCCGACAACCCCAAGAACCAAAACCGTTTGACGGCACTTGCCCAACAGACTGGAAATTATGCTTTTTCATATAACATTCGGGCAACGTTTGATGTAGATGTTGAGAATGAACGCCACGGTTTTGCAAATGTACACCTCAGCGATAGCTAATTCAAATAATTAGTTCTCTTATGTCGGAAGCATACATTCCATACATTATGCAAACGATACAAAATGGCCCAATGTGAAAACTCATCCATGACAAATGGACTGTCATTGGCTTTAAAAGTCCTCTACTATTGATTATAAAGTAATGTACTCTTCCCATTTTAATTCTGGAAACCCATTTGTTCAGAAACTCTTCAAAGGTATTTAGACAATTGAACATGCTGTTCTCATGGGTTCATGAAAAGGAAGAAAAAATGTAAAGAGAATATTCCCACGGCGAGAATATTTTTCTTCTCTGGACCAATGGGTTTCCAGAATTAAAATGGGACGTATTCATGGCTGGCTGGTGTCTCCTGATGTCAATGGTTTCTTGTAGTTTTCTTTGTCGCCAGTTATCGTTGTTGGTTGACTGGACGTTGGTGGCTTCCTACGTGAGGTTATGGTTTGGTTCTTCAGAATGTGTTCGGAAATAGCGGATTTCAGGTCGATTTTGTTGACAGAGCGCTGATGTTCTTTGTGTCTGGTGTTGATGGGTCTGGGGGTTTCTTCAATGTACTGGTGGCCACAGTTGCAGGGGGTCTGGTATATATATCCTCGGGTGTTGCGACTTCTGCTGCTTGTGCCTCTGCCATTGGCATGTAGATTGGTCTTGATGGACTTGCCGCTAGAGAAGGTGACATCTATGTTGGCTTTGTTCTTGATGAACTGGACCATCTCAAGGAAACATTAACCTCCATCAACAGCTATCCTGCCCACCCTGTCTCCAACACCATCCGCAAGACCCGCAAGACCCGCAAGACCCTCAAGAACCTCAAGAACTCCGATCCCAGGCCCAAACCAGCTCCATCCCCCATCAGAATCACCATACCCTACCAAGGCCCTGTCACTAATCAGTTTCCAAAAACAACTGGCGACAAAGAAAAAACTAAAAGAAGCCATTGACATCAGGTGACACCAGCCAGCTATGAACCGGGGCCAGGGAATCTATCTTCCTTCCTAGTGCTTGGAACTTATTGCTTTGATCTTTGTCGGTGCTAATTACCTCGCCCATTGCTATGTCCATTCTTCACATTTCAGTGCTAATTACCCCCGGCCTCCCATTTGCCCATTGTCCATTGCCTATTACTTATCTAAGGTAACTTAAGTACTAGCTTCCATACTATCAGCGCTAATTACTGTAGAGTGTTGGCTTCCATTGTGAAAGTTGGTGGTAAGACTTTCAAGCAAGAAATAGGGATCCCCATGGGCACAAATTGTGTTCCTCGCCTTGCTGATTTGTTTCTGTATGCACACGAATCGGGATTACTTCTTGGGTTGTCTTTATTTGGGAATCAAGAATTTTATTTTAACTTCTTGGCCAAATTATCTTGTTTTGATTTAAAATTTAAAGTTTCAAATAAGCTTCCGGTCTACTACTCATCGTTCAATAAAGGTCATATAGCCACATTTTTAACTGACTTGTCCATTTGTAACAAGAAATAACAGAGCCAAAGTCAAAATCATCGTCGAGTGACCTAGATACGTACCCTCGTTTCGGTATATCATAGTGACATCTTGATAAGTATACAAGTCTTAATTCCCCAATGTCAGCTGGTCACTGAGTGAGTGAGTGAGTTAAGATATATAGTCACAACGGCAATATTTCATCCATATCGTGACTAAATCAAGTTGTACAGTAATATTACATAAATGGAGACTATAAAATCTGTCGACAAAGGACAGTAAAAGAACTCGAGTATCACAGCTAGAAATATAAAACTAGTAATTAACTATAAAAGTTTGACTATTCGGAACAACACATTATATAAATTGGTTAGTGATCACCAGCAACCAAAGTTAGGCCACCACACAAGGGACCATGGGGACTTACGGAACATCTGCTTCCTGCATGGTACCCAAGCAGGATTTACACCATCCCTCTGGCTGGTCACTGAGAGATCATGGGAGTAAGGTGCTGTGCCGAAACGCTGTCATCTATATGAGGGAGGCCAAATTTCAGCCCTTTTCAGTCAAGAGCGCATGCCAAAGTAAAGTACTATCTGTCTTAATTTCCATCTTTTATACCTTTTTTAGTATATGAACGCTGATGGCGTTTGAATGTTATGAAGGTGATGTGTTTCAAAGAGCCTAGGGATTGTGATTTATGTATATGCACGAACACCACAAACTTATTTGTGAAACCTACACACCTACTTGAACTCCTGTGCTCTGTGGTTTTCTCGTCAGTCCCAGAGGAAGAAGGATCCGTGTTGGAACTATCCATGTTCAGATGTGCAGATGTGTGTCCCGGTTCAGGCTGGGGACGACTACGTGTGCTCAGGGCTCGGTGAGTAGAACACACACACACACACACACACACACACACACACACTGAAAGAAACAGACACTGAAAGACACATTCATACATACAGACAACATACACATGGGAGACCTCTACACACACGTTGTGACACACTGAAAAATAGGACAGTTGTTTGAAAATGAGTAAAGGCTGAGAAATTAATGGCAAATAGTAAAGTAACAAACTACAGTTTACATGTAACTGTAAAAGTGAAATAAGTGTACTCTGGAAATATATCATCATAAACTCCACTTGTAGAAATAGACTGTGGTCAGCCAGCTGAGGTGGCGTCATCTAAGGTCAGCTTCGCAGCCACATCTTACGGAGCCATTGCCCACTACACGTGCCTTTCTGGCTACACAGCTTCCCCGAACACAACTAACAACACTATGTGTACCTCAGTCGGAGTCTGGCACAATAATACGGTGTCCTGTGCACGTGAGTAGAGTTTTGGCAAAACAAAACGTTGTCTGGTTCATGTAAGTAACAATCTGGCAGTAGACGACGTTGTCTTTTACACGTCAGTAGGGGTTTGTCCTAACAAAACTCTTCCCTTGTGAAAGCAATAGTTTAACCGGCAGAGGTATAAATTTTCTTATCACACATCCATATCCGTGATCCTCGTGATCTTGATGAATTACTGTGTAAACCCGCCTTGGAGGGTAATGCATTTCTCAGCAGAGACTTAATCTCTTACACGAGCAATACAGGCTGCTCGTGGATTTCTGAGAGACAAAATAAATGGCTTCTTACCCGCTTTAAAGCAAAACGCCGCACGCTTTTTCCGAGTCAATGGACGCCACGTGACATCGCACAAGTTAACCTGAGCTCAATCGAACAGCTGTTTTCAATCTATTTTTAATTTGCTTTAATTAATTTACACGATAGCACATGAGGTTTTATGCGTTCCATGTTGGATTTTATACCACTCACCTTATGATTCCCACCTTAGGTTTCCGGCTCATGGTATAAAACCTAACGAGGGACGCTTAAATTCCAATCTTCCCTGACTGATCCTGCTACAATGAATTTATCTTACCGACATGTTTTAACATGACTATCAAATGAATTAAAACAATTTCTCAGCGGGGTAATAAATTCCGTATACCCCACCACGAGCAACACAGGAAGCAGGGTTTCAGTGCCTCTCCTATAAAAAAAAAAGCGAAGCCACGCACACAGTCACAGTCCTAGCACTGAATGAGAGATCAACCATGTCGTCCCGATACACCTGTATGAAGTGCCAGACCAACAGTCAACAATGTCCGTGGATGAGTAAAGTCTATTCGTGGACAATAGTGGCCTATCCACCTGATGAATCGTAGACGATCTTATCGCAGACCCCGCACTGATTTAAGAACAAGTCTGAGGCTATTGCAGCATTACAACGAACCATACAACGCGGAATTGACGTACCCGACTGTTGGAGCGGACCGTAGTATTATCTAGTATCGAGATCAAGGAAAGAAATGTAAAACAGAAACAAGCCTTGTCCAGTTTGTTTCCAGTTTGTTTCCAACAGTTCTTTTCAGGGCCACCCCACTCTCCCGAAAGAACGCTTTCATCATTGCTTTACCTACCAACCACAACAACAAAAAACTACTACTCCTCTTCCTCCTCCCTCCTCCACCACCGCCGCCACTTTTTTTCTCACTTTTTTAAAAATGAAATTGGAGGATTTTACGCGCGCTTCTGTTCCGTTTTCATTTTATTTTTCATTTACGAGCGCTTCTTATCTCCTCTTATCTCCCCGGAACCGGACGTGCCGCCATCTTGGATGCGCACGCATTACCCAGCATGCCCCCTCTTCGCCAATCCAAGATGGCGGCACATCCGGTAGGGGAGATAACTCCTGCTGAATTAGGGGCTAGGGTACGGTCTATAACTACTATCACGAGATACCCAAAATCTCATTAAGATGACTGTGGTGATATCTTTTCAAATCGGTAATCACCATGCCAGGGATCTAGGACGGACAGTGACATATACTGAACAAAACACTTGTGGATCATGAAATATGTTTATGTACCGTACACATTTAATGAAACTCAGTCGACACTACAATCAATAGCCCTAAAGATGTTCACGATCCCTAACTTTTCTTGTTCATTTTATATGCATAAATATACACTGACACTGTCTCTAGCCAAATTTTTGCGTAGATTGTATGTTCTCTAGGACTGTTCAAAATGCACTAGAAGTATTTTTCAAAGTTGATTACCAGTATTTTGTTTCTTGTAGTTACATTGTACATTTATCCCCAGCGGTCGATTGCGGCCTTCCACCCATCAGGACTAACGCCATGGAGGAGCATCCCGCGACTACCTTCGGCTCCGGGGCCACCTACACCTGCAACGTGGGCTACATCAACACAGGAACTCCTGCCACAGCCACCTGTAACGAAAACAAGGCCTGGGTGAAGGCAGGGAATGAATGTCAACGTATGTTTGTGTCTCGTAGTGTGTAGGCTGGTAGGTTGTAGGCGTCAGTGGATAGCAGAGCAGTTAAAACGTTCGCTCGTTATCAGAATGGCATAGAAGCGTTATCCAAAAAGCAGGGGCAGATACATATATCATAGTTGTCCCTCTTTCCTGGAAAGAAGTACATTGACCCATCTAGATATGTACGCTTCATAGCTATCACTTCAATTTATACCGTTTAGCCATCCCATTGGGACACGTGAATTTTTTTTAATCTTTACATTGCCATAATTCTTAAGCATTTATCTCATTGCAAAATAATGGATATTTTAAACAGAATGTTTTGCTTAACTTAATAAGCAGTTTTTAATGTATTTGTAGTGTCTCTTTATGAACATGTTTCTATCGTTATTTCCTGCACGTGATGTACGTATGTTCCAAGCTGTGGACTGTCTGGATCCTGCTCCTATTGCCAATGCTGACGTTTCTCTGACCACTGCGGGCCTCAGTCTGTACCAGGCCAGAGCTCAACATACCTGCCATGTTGGATACATCTTGATGGGAGGAAACGGAATGATCACCTGTCTCAGCACTGCCCAGTGGTCCTCAGGGCCTGAACATTGTCAATGTGAGTAGTCTGCGTGTGACTGTTTGATCGGAACTAACTAATCAACCCTTATTGAAATCTCAAATCCTGCCGGGGATGAATGCTTTTTCCAATGGCTAATGGTGGACTTTTCTAAATGTGTCACTTCCTGTTGTTTAATTTCTTTTAAAGATAAAAGGCAAGATACTTTCTAAAATCATCCATTTGTCAAAATAACATCCGATGCTTCAAAAATGTGGAAATCAGTTAATACATAATTTAATTGAGATTGCTTGATTGTCTTTTTTTCGAAACTTGGGCGATGGGAATATTTTGCTCTTTCTACACACGTGAGGACCTCAAAGGTCCAAGGTCAGTGGCACTATAGGAACGTTCCCACTAAAGAGTATTCTCTAATTAATCAAGTATTTAATTCACTAAACATATTGACCTTCGCAATCACAATTGTCACCATCATATCAGCACTGGTGTTTCTCACTAAAGGTAAATCAACGAAATGCGTCAAGCAAGAGTGCTTGACAATGGTATAAGGATCTGTACCGACACGTCGCATCATAACAGAATAAAAACGTTGTCATCCCTAGAATATATGGTCTTTACTGTTACTTACCAACTTGACAATCAAACAGTTCATTTCAAGATTTGCTCAAACATTAGGGGGGCACGGGTGGCCCAGTCGTCTAAGGCGCCGCGATTCGCTGTGCAGAGTTGCGTCCCTCCCACGTCAGAAACCTATGATTGTGGGTTCGAATCCCGGTTCGCCCCGATTATGTTTCTAGGTTTGTCAGCACCTTACCCGAGCTCGTGGGTTTCATCGAAGTGGTAAACGTCTGAGACCTGCATCACTTCGGGCTTTCCTCCCACATTAAGCTGACACGCCGAAATATAACTGCAATACTGTTAAAAGCGGCGTTAAACCCAACTCACTCACTCACTCACTCAAACATTAAGCTGCTACTCCAAGCAAAAATTATCAATCACTCACAAAACAAGCAACCTTCCACTCACTCACTTGTATGTATCACACATCACCTCATACTCTGCGATGCTAATTGTAGATAGATGTGACGCTGATGCCAGATACGTTTCGGAAGGTGACTGCCTGATTGCGTTAGAGGGTATAGATACATGGAACACATTTGTTGAGAGATGCAAGTCACTTACGTTCAGGGGACAAACGTATCGCCTGCTGACAATAAAAACTATGGCAAAATACAAAGACGTACAGACGTTTCTAGCGACCGCCACTGGTATGTTGATTTATTTCTGTTTTATTAGATTGATGACTGGGGATGTGTGATGAAAATACAATGGTAGTGTCATGAGAAACAAATTACATTTAGTTCTTATAGAAAACTTCCATAGTGAAAATGAATATACCATGTTTATGTCATCATGCGATTATATTATGTCATCTGAAGTTTACTGAGGAAACAATGTACGAATGGTTGGACTTCCTCATAGATAACCTCTGTGGGTACTTTGGGGATAGGACATCAGGGCAAGAATTAGGCAACCCCATGGGCACCAACTGTGATGCCCATCTTACTGATCTGTTTCTAAATGAAAATTAATCGGAATTTCTGATCGGATTGGCAAGATCTTCAGGTATATAACTGATTTCAGATCGTCCAATGATGATCGAAATAGCCAATACCTTCCACTGATTTAATCCCTGGAACTAGACGTGAAAGTGACCAGTGAAACCGCCTCATCTGTTTCTTATAGTGATAGCATTACAAAACGTATCCACCATACTGTATGACAAGAGGGATGACTTCCAACCAATAGGCAAATTCCCCTTTATGTCGAGCAATAGTCCATCACCTCCAGTCTGTGATGTCGATTTTTCACTTTTGGGTCACGATCACATGCACTTTTGACGAAAATTTCAAAGAGAGTAACATTAACAGCATCCCAAGCCGTTGCAAAACTTGCTTACCCTTTTCGCAAACACCTGGTGTCATAACTGATTTTCAGTGATCTGTTCAAATAATTTTCCCGTCTATTTTTGCCTATTACGCTCTAAGGAATCTGTTTCGGCAGATAATCGAAATGTTTCCGAGTGTTTCTTATTATTCTTTTTGTCGTTCCTATTTATATTCATACACAGAAAGGTTAAAGTAATTCTACAAATATTCTCAATCAGCAGGGACCCGTGAAGATTCCGGGTTAGAATAGGTCTTCAGGAACCCATGCTTGCCGTAAAAGAGGACCATGCTTGTCGTAAAAGGCGACTAACGGGATCGGGTGGTCAGGCTCGCAGAATTGGTTGATGCATGTCATCGATCCCAATTGCGTGGATCGATGCTCATGATATAAATCACTGGATTGTCTGGTCCAGACTCGATGTTTTACAGACCGCCGTCATATAGCTGGAATATTGCTGAGTGCGGCGTAAAACAACAAACCAAACCAACCAACCAGCAGGTGATTTGAAGTAGCGCGTATCCCAAACAAATTCGAATGGTCTTTGATTGATTCGAGAAGAGACCAATAAGGCTTTCTATAGAATATCATTATTTTAAGATAATTATTTGTAATCCATTTTTAACCCAATCCTGCCTTCCAATAGTTGTGATATTTCATGGTAAAGTGTTCTCGTACAATTTATGTTATTTCATTCTTCGTAAGTTATGTATAGCAGTTTAAAGGAAAGGAAATCTCAACGGGCATTACGGTAGCGTCGATCTGCACTAGTCTGTCTATACACATGCATTGCACTGCAAACACGAAAACGTCGTTTTTCCGTATATGGTCATTGGACGGGAAAACGACGTTTTTTGGACGCTTTCAAACCATCGTTTTTCCGTCCAAATAAGGTCTTTATTTGACATCGGAATTTATTGGAAGACAACGATATCATCAAGCTCATCCTTTCCTTGATTGACATTGTCAATCAAGCAACAGCCTCTACCGGTATTTATGCTTCTCAGATTTCACTGGTCAGTTCTCGCGCGTTAGATTACAGGCCGGAGTTTGACGCTGTACTCGTAGCGCTTAGCGGAAGTGCGTTCTGCGTATTCGGATTGTTTAATGCCTTGTCCAAATTTTCCGTTTCGTGCATGCGCGATTTTGCGGATTGTTCCTTAGATTTAATGTCACCACTATTTGACAGTGATTCATAAACACATTCTCATGATAAGGTCGAACTCGAACAATGTCGCTAAAATCCGCTTTATCGGTAAAGTTCACACTGCCGTGGTGTAATCAAAATGCAACGAAACTCCGGTAATCCGGACCCTTTTAATTCGGAAAACTTACCTTCCGTACTTCCTACCCGTGGTTCGTTATACTCATCACACCGAAGGCCTGGGTTCGAGTCCCACATAGGTACAATGTGTGAAGCCCTGAAGCCCATTTCTGACCAAATGATAAACCACTTTGCTTAAAGTGGCTTGTATACGATGTGAGGGTTAGATCTATATATTGATTGAAGAGACAAACCTTTCCAAAGTTGTGATAAACAATAAACAATGGGGCTATTTAGGAATGTAAAATTTATGCATCTAGAATCTGTAGGTTTAATAAATAAAATGTACATTTCATAAAAGGCCTATTTATAAGTTGAACAGTTAGTGTACGGTAGCGTATGGTAGTATATAATTGTGGCGTTTGATGTTGGAGAATGTGCAAATGTTATCGTAGCATTTGTGCTTGCAGATATAAATACATGCATCATAAGATAGAACCTATAATAATCTAAAATAAAAAAATAGGATGGCCTGAGAAAATAATCCATGATCAAAAAAGGAATCTGCTTAAAGCAGAGACAATGGGACCATTCCGACCTATACTGAGCAATGTTTTATGAATCAATATCAAATAGTGATGACCCCAGGTGTTCGCGAAAAAGTGAGCGTATCTGACCCCGCCGGTGGCACCCGTCACAATCAAATCCATAGACAAACCAAGTATTCGTACGAGGCATACTAAAATATGAATAATAATGTATAATATCTATAATTTGTAATAACTGATATTCCATGATATGACAAAGACAGTACCATCAGCCAAGCGAAAAGTCCAGATATGTAAATCTATAAACAATGTCCTTCCTCGGAGGCTTATTTGGGAATATTATTACCCCAACGTCTATCATTTCCCAGTGTCTGGAATATATTTACGTGTTTCAAACTGTTAAATCATTACTATTGATACTACTATTGTGTGGCTATGTTTCCAGGACATGATATGGTACTCTGTGTGGTCTGTCTTGTACTTCATTGCGTCAGTCATGGCGGCAGTCGACGTATGTGGCCAGTCCGAGATTGACGCAGCCACGGTACGTTCATATCTGAAGACACTTGCCCAAAACATGACCGAGGTCATTAAGGGTCGTGCGTCGTTTGACATTTAAACTTTCCATCTTCACAATAACTAAATTAACCTTGCAACCTTACGAAAGCCCAATGGTGCCACTTTGGTAATATATATTAATCGAACTTTCTCGTTATTTCAATTATTTGTATATTTTCTCGAAATTTCAAGTTTTTTCTCGTTATTTCAAGTTTGTTTCAAAAACTCGATATTTCGAGAAAATACTTAAAATAACGAGAACAAATTTCGATGTAATGAGAAAAGGTCGAAGCAACGCAAAATCTATCGAAATAACGAGAAAATAATCGAAGCAACAAGAAAAAATTCAAAATTTCGAGTTTTGGAGATAAATTTGAAATAACGAGAAAATATTCGAAGTAACGAGGAAGAACTAGAAATTTCGAGAAAACAATTGAAATAACGAGAAATTTCGATTAATTTTTTTAAATTAATTCTAGCTAAAAATGGTGACAGTAGTCTTTCGAACAACCTTGCTCTCGTATTCCAGGTTTACATCACGTGAGCGGTATTTCTGGATCTTTGTATCTTACAATATTCATTGCCCGTTAATCATACTATACTATTGTGGTTGCTTTTCAGGTATTGGGGTTCACAGCACATGCCCTGTGCATTGCAAAGGTGGTATATTCTTACAAGGCTTGGCGCCATGAGCATAGGTGTCCACATCCGGGAGACAGAGCTGACAGTTATTCCCAGCAAACACATATCAAGGAGGTGATAGTGTTGCAGAGCATCAACCTCTAGCTGCAGAATCAGTAATATTATGATGTTCTCATGATCGGAGAACACAATCCAAACAGCCCCTTCATTATACCGTTCAGAGTCGGTCGAAAACATCTTCCCGAGGTAAGGGACTATATGTAAACTGGACTTTTATAGTCAGTTAACGCCCTTGCCTCGGGAAGAGGGTCGAAAATAGTGGTGAAGGAATAGAATGGGGGAAGAGGCATATTAACTGCCTGTGAACGAACTGAAGATCCGGGAAATGTGTGCTTATTTAAGGATACGGCGGCAGGACATGCTTTGACTCATCCGTAGTTTCCCGTTTATAACAAAGTTATCCTGAAGTTTTCAATTCAAGTGTTGTGTATTCAGACGATAATGGCTCAAAAAATTAGGGGTATTACACTGTCCATGATATTCTTCAAGGTCGACTTTGTCAGTGTCTGTACAGGCCGGGTCAAATACAGGAACTGTCAGAGGGCGTTACTGAGTCTTATCTATGTATCAGAGTCGGGTAGAGCAGTACAGAGTTACCATTTGTTCAGGCCCGTGAAGATCCGGGGTAGAACAGGTCTTAGCAACCCATGCTTGCCGTAAGAGGTGACGACCCGCGAAGATCCGGGGTAGAATAGGTCTTCAGCAACCCATGCTTGCCGTAAGAGGTGACGACCCGCGAAGATCCGGGGTAGAATAGGTCTTCAGCAACCCATGCTTGCCGTAAGAGGTGACGACCCGTGAAGATCCGGGGTAGAATAGGTCCTCAGCAACCCATGCTGGCCATAAATGACGACTATGCTTGTCATAAGAGGCGACTCACGGGATCGGGTCGCTGACATGCTTCATGCATGTCATCGTATGCATATGGCGTAGATGAATGTTCATGATGTCAATCACTGGATTGTCTGGTCCAGTATTTTCAGACTGCCGTCATATAGCTGGAATATTGCTGATCGCGGCGCTAAACAACAACAACAAAAACAACAGGTTGTGGCTATTTGATCATCAGGAAATATCGTATTGTAGTCCAGAATCAATGTTTCACGATCTTTGTTGACAAACGGAAATGAAAATTCTTCTATCGCTAACTTCTCGAGTGGATCATGCTATGGCTGTATTCAATACAATATGAGTTAAAACTTTATATCTTTATTGTGTTATGTCCACAATTTAACAGCATGAACTATCTTGATTCAAGTATTCTCTTGGGGTGTGATTTGCCTTGAATAAATTCCTGAATAAATAATGAAATTGTATGCCTGTTTGCTATAAACACCCCTCTGTATAGGTAAATGTAAACATCACCAGCGAAATCCAATCTCCAGGGTATTTCAGCAAAGAGATCAATGCAGTCGCCGATTCATAGCGATTTTACGTTCACATCAGAGGCTTGGAAGTAGAAAACAAATATACAACATTTACGAATGATTTGTTTTCGTTTGATTCAAGATGTGTGTGTGTGTGTGTGTGAAATTGAGTTCTGAAACTAACAGTAATCTAAACAAGTACTAGCAACATGCAATGACATTCCTTCTGAAAGAGTGTTTCATCGTCCACGATCGTACTGCACCAAGAGCGTGAGTTTATAATGTGCATAGATAGGGTTTTGAGCGATCGCAGAGAAAATTATCCCAATCGATATGTCACCAAATTTGGACGAAGTAAATCCTGTCGTCAGTAGGAGAGAATATTGTTGACTGTATGTGTGTCCACTGTACAGTCACTTTAAGAGCTAGCCATAATCAGGACGCTTCGCTTCAATGTAACCTTGAACTGACGCACACTGAACATCAATGCAAATACAATGCCGGGCAAAAGAAAGTGTACATCTATGTTTAATTTTGGTTAAAACAGAAACAAACAAGAAATGAATATTCGATCGTGATGTACTTGATACGGGTATCATCGTTGTGTTTTGAGCCTTAAGAGTTTTGCCTGGCAGTGTTATATTATTTCATGAAGACCGGATTCGTGCTATTAGTGGAAAATGTGTAGTCCTGGTGTTCTTGGTTAGTGAGTATGGTTTTACGCCGTTTTTAACAATATTCCAGCAATATCACGGCGGGGGACACCAGAAATGGGCTTCACACATTGTACCCATGTCGGGAATCCAACCCGGGTCTTCGGCGTGACGAGCGAACGCTTTCACCACTAGGCTACCCGACCGCCCCTTGTGTTCTTGGTTAACTGAATTATTAGTGGTAAAGGTCTTCTGCCACTGTGGGCATTCATGCACATTTAGCTGAAATATCAAACCTCACTCACATAGTATTTCCTTGCCACTTCCTTCTGTTTTCCCTTGATCAGTGACGTGGAGCATAAAGCTTGTGGATCCGTCTCCAAGTTCTCAGATTCCAGTTCTGTTGCGCAATACACCATGCTAAACGAGCAATTTTGTGGTGATCTCTCAACAAGGAACGCTTTATGACTTGTCTAGCCATCAGTCCTGCTGCTTTCAGCCGGTTCCTGACGGTTCTGGTGCTGAAACGACGATTGGTCAGATGAGTGCTTGTTAAAAAGGGTTCTCGGCGTATGAGACGAAGAAGGTCCCTATCTTCGCGATGTGTCTTCACAGAAGGTCTTCCGGATCTGGGACGGTCCTGTACAACACTGTTCTGAGCATGTTTCTCGACTAAACTAAACGGCTTACGACAGTGCAATGATACCCCAAATTCCGACCAATGGCATTACAAAACATTCCTGCGTTATGCATGCCGATTATTTGTTTAAAACCGAGCTTAAGAAGGCAATTTTAAGGTTTAGATATACTGCTTTTTGAGATACTCGAGGGTAGCATGCTGGACGGGCATACCATGCATGGCACGTGAGCTCTCGTCACGCATGACTGATTACATCATCTCGAGAAAACATAATTCTTCCCGTAATTATATCTTTCATGACTGTTACAAATATTGGGACGAAACAATAATTAAATATATTAGGGTGTGCTTAACGTTTTTCATTGTGGATATTTTGCAAAGGGCTAAATGTTTCAATTTGTCTTCCCCTCACTGAGCCAATCCAACCTTAAACTGACAGCGCATTTAGTTTAGCAGACGTCTCCTTTATTGGCACCATTCGCGTTGGTGTATGGACAGTAGTTTCTAATAAACATTGATGTATTTGTTGAATATATGTTCCACGACGCAGTGATACTTTTGGGGTGACCACGTCTGCTTAAACTGGGATTAACTGATCTTTCCAATTTCAGGTCGCACTGTAGACGTTTCGCTTCAGGTATTTAAAACGTTATCTTGATGTTGGAATTCCACACTGTTGAACACGAAATCTAGATGTACAGTAAAGTACGGTTATAACGAACTCAAAGGGACTACTAATTTTAGTTCGTTATAAGCATATATACAGCATAACTACAGCAACTAGTCGGGACCAAAAAGTAAGTTCGTTATATCCGTAAGTTCGTTATAAGCGTGTTCGTTATAACCGTAGTTTACTGTATTATAAACGTAAACGCATCCATGTGTATATCGTATTGTGACTGATTATTTTTATGCACGCATTTCGATGTAAGGGATCCAAGAAATGCGAAGGTATTATAAGTAACACCAATGCAGCATGTCAAGTTGTGAGTAAATTGTGAATTTAGAAAACAAGTATTTTGTAGGTATATAGCTGAGATAGCTGAATTGTTTTTAACAATGTACAGTAAACTACGGTTATAACGAACTTACTTTCTTGGTCCCGACTATTTGATGTAGTTATGATGTATATATGCTTATAACGAACTACGGTTATAACGAACTAAAATTAGTAGTCCCTTTGAGTTCGTTTACTGTATTGTCAAAGAAACAGGTAATTATGGCATTCACCACATATTTTTTCCAGTCACAGAAGACCATCTGTATTATTAATACAAACAATATTTCATTGTTTCATCATATCAATGAAAAAAGGGACACCAAGCTGATTTACCTTCTCTATTATGGTGATGGCAATAACATACTAGTAGTTTTGTACCTCAACAAATTATTTACATTTCGATGAATTACATTGACTATACATGTAGTTTGTTTTGGCAATGATCAGATGTTTACAACAGATCAAGTTCATTTGAATTAAACCAGACCTTATCCTTTCATGTTTCCATATTCTAAAATGATGATCATTTTTCAAATTTCCACATACAGTAACACATAACTAAATAATAATAATTTCTTTTTGTCTTTTTTACGTGAATATACATATGCATTGGGAAATGTTATAACATGTGATATTCATGCATATTCTCATATACATACATGGCGTTTCAATCATTATCAGAAAAATACAAATCTCAAAAAGGAAATATAGACATATCTATATCTACTTTGAGGTAAAATGTGCATTTATGACTGATGTTTGATTCTCATCTATGTTCTTTATCAAATGGAATAATTTATTATCATGTGCGTTTCCATGTCTTTCCAATAAATATCTTAATACTGCATTTAGGCATATCTAAGGATTACTTTGAGGATAAACATGATAAACATTTATGTCCTGATGATTGATTCTCAACACTGTTCTTAATCAAATGAAATATTTTACTGTTATGTGCTTTTTTTTTGTCTTTCAAATAAAGATCTTAATATTGCAATGTTCTTGAAATATCGTTGGATGTAGTTCGTGATAGCAGGATATACACTACATTGTTTTTTGTGACGGGTACCACTGGTAAGACAGGTTACACGCACTTCTTATCCGAAAACCTGATATAATAAGTATTTGATAGTGACAAAAGGAGATGGACAAGATACAGACGGAATCGTACAATCGACTCTGCATTTAGCATTGATTTCTTGTGGCTTTGGAAAGGGTTTTGTAGCTCTGATTTAATGGAATATTGTTGGGAATATTGCCTATGCATCATGTTCAAAATTCAGTGTGATATCTTATTTGTTGGTTAAAATATCTGTCATTTACTTCTACAGTAAACTACGGTTATAACGAACACGATTATAGCGAACTGACGGATATAACGAACTTACTTTTTTGGTCCCGACTATTTGCTGTAGTTATGCTGTATATATGCTTATAACGAACTTCGGTTATAACGAACTAAAATTAGTAGTCCCTTTGAGTTCGTTATAACCGTACTTTACTTCTATTTAAAGAGCATGACTCTAAGTAACAAAATGTTTTAGAAACACCTAACACATCTTACGACTCGGAACACTACACACCCGAGAATATTCAGGTCAGAATAGGTCTTCAGCAACCCATGCTTGTCGTAAGAGGCGACTTACGGGATCGGGTGGTCAGACTCGCTGACTTGATGCATGTCATCATATCCCAATGGCGTGTCCTATGTCCTAATTGTCCGGTAATTGGTAAATGGAAGATTGCAATACTGACAAAAATTTGCATATATTTCAATGGTTCGATAATATAACTGCGATATATTGTCAGCAATGGCTGCGTTATAATAATATAATCCAATGACCATATTGTTACGTTATGAACAAATATGTTTGCTTTAAGAAAAAGACTCATATAAGTTTTATGTTTCCATAAACATACAAATAGTCTGCGTCCGTCTGAATATTAAACAGTCTATTCAATAGAAAATTGAATCAATCTTAATTGAGAAGGCCATAGGCATATAGTACATGTATGCAGTATTGGAAGAAAACATAAAGTGAGTGAGTTGGGTTTAACACCGCTTTTAATAGTATTCCAGTTATATCGCGGCGTGTCAGCTTAATGTGGGAGGAAAGCCCGAAGTGATGCAGGTCTCAGACGTTTACCACTTCGGTGAAACCCACGAGCAGGGGTATGACAAACCTAGAAACATAATCGGGGCGAACCGGGATTCGATTCGCCTAAAATCCGACTCGCCTAAAAAGATATTGACCCGATTCGCCTATAATGTTTTTGAGCGAACTAAAAACGGTCGTTTTTTGTATTTTAGAATAAGTATGTAACTATCAGAAATACATAGTAATGCATTTTATACACATAATGTACCTAAATGTTAGTGTTGTAGTCTCGGTCCCAATAGCGTAACCGACTGGGCTCTGACTCACTGACTCAACATGAAGTGCAGATGTAAATATGACCACGGACCTATATTATACAAGTCCGTGATATGACAGAAGACAAATTCTATGGATGTTTTTTAATATTATTTCCATACTTGTGTATGAATATACTAGTAATTGTGATCATTAGGTCTAACCTAAGTTATATTTGCCAAACGCATACCAAAATATTATATATATTTTTTAGGCGAGTCGGGTCAGATTTTCTTAGGCGAGTCGGATTTTAGGCGAGTCGGGTGCAACTCCTTGCGTTTGATTCACACAAAATGGTGGTGCCCAGTCAGGACGATCTGATCGATAATCAAGATCTATATTTTGATAAAAAAGGGTCTTACATCGCGAAATGCATCAAATCACGTGAGTACCTTGATGAAAAACATTAAAAGATTTGGAAAATATCTGCTGACAACGAGTTGGCGGTGCAGGCAACAAATGGAGTTTACCGGGCGCAGCCCGAGCTCTACCATCCGCTCAATTACCGCGCTATAGTGCCACCGCTGTCTCGTTTATACCGTTACCGTGCCTCACGCTCTGGTGACTCGCTTCACGATCCAACACCCGTTTTCGTTCTTAGGGAAACTTACACATCTTTACAATCAAACACCCGTTCTCGGTCTTAGGGAAACTTACACATCTTTACGATCAAACACCCGTTTTTCGGTCTTAGGGAAAGTTACACATCTTTACGATCAAACACCCGTTCTCGGTCTTAGGGAAACTTACACATCTTTACGATCAAACACCCGTTTTTCGGTCTTAGGGAAACTAACACGTCTTTACGATCCAACACCCGTTTTCGGTCTTAGGGAAACTTACACGTCTTTACGATCCAAAACCCCTTTTCGGCCATTAGGGTCAGCTGGCTTTGGGCAAGGGTTAGCCATAAATTCTTACCTTTTCAAGCGTTAATCCAGTTAATCCCATTGGTCGGTCATGTTGACATTAACAATTGCGGGTGTGGTTTCAAGAAAAGATGAATGGGAGAGCGGGCAGTGACGTCACACGCATGCGGTGCACATGCTTTGCAAATCCTGCAGTCGATCGAAATCTGCACGACAGTTTACGAACCGGATTTCGATTTCTTTGAGCGATTATGATTGGACTATGCATAGACGCGTTAGTCCAGCCAAATGTAACTCCATAATGCCAGCCTAGTTCGGCAAGGGTGGAAACTGGACTTTTATAGTCAGTTAACTCTCTTGCCTCGGGAAGATGATACCATACATGTTGGTTTATATATGAAGAATTATTCATATTCAAAAAATAATAGATGGGTTCGTTGCACAAATGAACATACAAGTAAGTTGTGTGAATCGATGCACATGAACGCATGTGATGTCATAGAGCCGTGACTCGAGATGCACCATTTGCCTCGTGCAGGATTAGCATGTAAAGTTGGGAAATCATGTGCAGCATATGTCATGAACTGGAACACATTGGAAACTAGGCCTGCAACGGATACACTGTTAGGTGAATACGATTCGCATGAATATAGGGTAACGAATAAGAATATTTATTCACGGATACAATTACAAGTCAGCAGTTGATGTGTTATTTATGATATTATGATATTCAGTGAAACAATAACAAAATAAATTATTTGAAATGGTTTGTCAATTATGAATTTATTAAACGTTTATATACTGCACTAAAGTATCAGCTCAAATGTGACAATGACCAGTGACTAAAATGCTGTCAAATTTAATATAAAAGAGTGTTGTCATTGAACAAATCTATGCATATAATATGTTCTTGTGGTTATTTAAGAGTCAGGGTATGTAAATTCACAGGACTGTAAATTCATAAATATTCGATTCTAGTGACCACGAATAACAAATTCAATTCATAAATGAATACGGTTTGATTCACCGAATACGAGAGAGAATCGTAACAGCTCTATTGGAAACATCTCTACACCTACATACTTTTCTATATGTTTCTATGGTTCACGTTCCTTTTGGCAGTGACTATATGATCCATTCTTCAAGTTACCATGGAACAAAACTCTCATCATTTTCCCAAGATATGAGAATTTATCTCAATCTTCAGACAAAAACGAAAACCATATGTCTGTCTGTGTTTGTGTGTCTGTCCGTGTTTCTGTCTGTGTGAGTGTGAGTGTGTCTGTATGTTTGTCTGTGTGTCAGTGTGTCTGTCCGTCTTTGTGTGTCTGTGTCGTGGATTATCGCAGCTATATAGCGACGAGCAACACACATGTTTGTGTGTGTGTGGCTGCTTGTACTAGTCCGGACTAATGCCAGTTTCATTGTGCTAGCTCACTGAGACACCATGCCGCAGTTTAACATGAATACCCCACTCAGACACAGAATCCTGACTCTGAGACAAGCGGTTCTTGTAAAGGGACAGTTCTGAAGCTATGTAGACAATAGCCGATAACCCCTGGTTGTAAACAATGGCTTTTAATCTAATCAGGCTGGCAATTAGTATTTTTGCAACTCATCCATATGAAAAACACACAAGCTTTCTCTTCAATTTGCCTCGAAAACACAACATTATTGAAGCAAGTTTACTGCTTTACATGTGCATCCTTGTTGGCTTTGCCATGCAGACCTCTATTGTTTGGGTCTAGGAATTGAATTGGGCATGTGACCTAACACACAGAAATTACATGACCCATGATTTCAAAACACACAGAACTGTCTACATACTGTCCCTTAAATGGCTAGTGCCAGGCAGGGACACAACAAGTACCATGTCATGTCTAATGTCTGTTGGTATGAGGCGGCCGGGGATTACTAGATGTTGATTTGTTTCTAGGGTCATGTTTGTTTGTTTGTTGTTTAACGCCACACTCAGCAATATTCTAGCTATATGACGGCAGTCTGTAAATAATCGAGTCTGGACCAGACAATCCAGTGATTGACATCATGAGCATCGATCCATGCAATTGGGACCGATGACATGCATCAAATAAGTCAACGAGTCTGACCACCCGATCCCGTTAGTCGCCCCTAAGACAAGCATAGTCGCCCTTTACAGCAAGCATAGGTTGCTGAAGACCTATTCTACCCTGGGTCTTCATGAGCCCGAGGGGTATGTACCATGTACTCTGTGTGTGAGCCTATGTACCCTGATCCTGTATGCTAACGCACAGGGTACATCACACAATATACACACCAAAGGACCGGTTCACCATGAAGTTATCATACCGGCATAAATTTCTCTGCATTTACCAGCATGGTATATCAAATTTGTACCTCATCTCACACATGGGAAAACTTTCCCATTCAGTAACCAATAAGAAACAATTATCTTAATACAAGGTAAGATCATTCCTGTTATATGACATACCATCAACATAATTCTGTAATATTCATCTGGTTATCGTTATCAGATATACATAACATTCAGAATGGATAACATAATAAAACATAAAAATACCCAACCTGTTTAAAGCCCTTCAAAATGAGACACTTACACTGCTATGTAGTAGCTGCCTTATAGTAACAAGGGCAATGTCCATACAACAGACTAAACTGCCTAAATCTTCCATGCAGATATGACCTTCACCTCAATGAGTAAGCATTTCAGCTGTAAAAATAGATACATGAGATGCTCTACTGCAAATGTGGCACAAAAACATAATAATATTCAAAATGCTTACTGATGAAAAAACATTAAGAGACCAGCCATCAGATTCCCATTTAAAGATACAGAGACAGAGCAAGGGACCATCTGATTCCCATTTGATGATACAGAGAGTGAGCCAGCGACCATCTGATTCCCATTTGATGATACAGAGAGTGAGCCAGCGACCATCTGATTCCCAACTGATGATACAGAGAGTGAGCCAGTGACCATCAGATTCCCATTTGATGATACAGAGAGTGAGCCAGCGACAATCTGATTCCCATTTGATGATACAGAGAGTGAGCCAGCGACCATCTGATTCCCAACTGATGATACAGAGAGTGAGCCAGTGACCATCAGATTCCCATTTGATGATACAGAGAGTGAGCCAGCGACCATCTGATTCCCAACTGATGATACAGAGAGTGAGCCAGTGACCATCAGATTCCCATTTGATGATACAGAGAGTGAGCCAGCAAGGAGATGGGAGATTTATCAGTTTTTTCCGCACTTTGCAGGAGATGCTTGTGTCTAATCTGTGCTGACGAGGAACGGTGTATCAAGACCTGCAAATCCAGCACATATTCCACCCTCATCTGTTCCTAGAACCTTGGTCCTCAGCATGTGGCCACACTGTGTGTTCATACTTTCCTCTGTTGCAGACCTGACAATACAAGTTCATCATCAGACACACACCACAAGTATATCATCAGCAATAACACAAGTACACCAGACACAACACAAGGTTGGTTTGTTTGTTGTTAACGCTGCACTAACCTTTATAAAAAGGCTGTAAATAATTGAATCTGGACCAGACAATCACCAAAAACATGTCCGACAACAGAATGACATTATCAGACAAGTACAAGAAGGGTACCTATGGCTTGTGGGGATACACCCATATATACCCAATTGATGGTAATTTACACTTAGTGCATAAGTGCATGAAGAAACTTAAGGGTTTAGCAGATATACCTTCCTAAAATATATCCAATATAGACGGTGTATCCAGGTCATTCATTACATCAGACAGCAGAAAAGGCATCCTTAGGTTTAGGGTATTTACCTACCCAATATACACTCCATATATCCCCAGTTCACTGATGACATCAGATAGGACAAAAGGTATCCCTGGCTTGAGAAGATAGTTCTTTTGAGACTTGGGAAATATTCTCTCCATCAGGATGTAGGCATTTCGCTCTTCTGATTTCTGGTGTGCCTCCAAGAACTTGCTGATGTCTTTTCCATATAGGTTGTTTCCTAGCAACAGACAGAAGACATATCACAGACAGAGGACATATCACAGACCGAGGACATATCACAGACAGAGGACATATAACACACAGAAGACATATCACAGACAGAAGACATATCACAGACAGAGGACATATCACAGACCGAGGACATATCACAGACAGAAGACATATCACAGACAGAGGACATATCACAGACCGAGGACATATCACAGACAGAGGACATATAACACACAGAAGACATATCACAGACAGAAGACATATCACAGACAGAGGACATATAACACACAGAAGACATATCAGAGACAGGAGAGATATCACAGACAGAGGACATATCACAGACAGGATATATCAGACACAGGACATATAACACACAGAGGACATATCACAGACAGAAGACAGATCACAGACAGGAGACATATCACAGACAGAGGACATATCACAGACACAGGACATATAACACACAGATGACATATCACAGACAGATCACAGACAGACAGATCACATGACAGGAATCAAAATAGACATTTCAGGCAGGTCACAACACAAACACAAGATATATCACAAACAGAGGTCGTATGATAAAGGACATTTCAGACAGGGGACATAACACATCCAGAGGACATACCACAGATTGAGGACATATATCATTGACAGAAGGCATGCCACAGACATGACATATCAGACAGAGGTCACATTATTTTCAACAGAGCCAAACCATTTTAGGGTTTTTCTTGTCTGTAACTTTCCGAAGCAGTGTTTAGTAGACTTACCTCCCCCTTCCCTCTGCGGCTTGAGGACGTACTTGTCTGGGTCAGTCTTCCCTATCTCCACGCCCTTGTCCCCGTCTGGACCCTAGTCACCATAGAAAGTGATATACGTGTGATATAAGTATGATACATCTACACACACAATGGTTCTTGCATCTCTGTTCTCATGTACGTCAGCTTGTGTCTCAGTTCTCATGTACGTCTGCTTGTGTCTCTGTTCTCATGTACATCTGCTTGTGTCTCTGTTCTCATGTACGTCTGCTTGTGTCTCTGTTGTCATGTACATCTGCTTGTATCGCTGTTCTGTTGTATGTCTGCTTGTGTCTCTGTTCTCATGTACGTCTGCTTGTATCATTGTCATGTTCATCTGCTTGTGTCTCTGTTCTGTCGTGTGTCTGCTTGTATCTCTGTTCTTATGTACGTCTGCTTGTGTCTCTATTCTCATGTATGTCTGCTTGTGTCTCTGTTCTCATGTACATCTGCTTGTGTCTCTGTTCTGTTGTATGTCTGCTTGTGTCTCTGTTCTCGTGTACATCTGCTTGACTCTATTCTCATGTATGTCTGCTTGTTTCTCTGTTCTTATGTACGTCTGCTTGTGTCTCTATTCTCATGTACGTCTGCTTGTGTCTCTATCCTCATGTACTTCTGCTTGTGTCTCTGTTCTGTTGTATGTCTGCTTGTGTCTCTGTTCTCATGTACATCTGCTTGTATCGCTGTTCTCATGTACGTCTGCTTGTGTCTCTATTCTCATGTACGTCTGCTTGTGTCTCTATTTTCATGTACTTCTGCTTGTATCGCTGTTCTTATGTACGTCTGCTTGTGTCTCGGTTCTCATGTACGTCTGCTTGTATCGCTGTTCTTATGTACGTCTGCTTGTGTCTCGGTTCTCATGTACGTCTGCTTGTGTCTCGGTTCTCATGTACGTCTGCTTGTGTCTCGGTTCTCATTACGTCTGCTTCTTTCGCTTTTCTTATGTACGTATGCTTGTATCGCTGTTCTTATTTACGTCTGCTTGTGTCTCAGTTCTCATGAACATCTGCTTGTGTCTGTTCTCATGTACATCTGCTTGTGTCTAAGTTCTCATGTATGTCTGCGTGTACTCACACTGTCCTAAAGAAAAATTACTCACCAAATCTAGGCTATGCAGCTTCACAAATGTAGCTCGGATTCTCTTCACTGCAACTGGGTCTTTAATGAATTGTTCCACTGATCCAGGTAAGGTCAGCTCTTGTTGAATTTTCTTTGTTCCAGCTAGTTGATATTGGATGGAGGGACACTTGATGGCTAATGAACGTTCCATCTTTAGTCTAGCATCCCATTCCTGAAACAGTGATCAATGTGCTTGCTTGGTGTTTGTCTGAAAGAAGGACTTTTATATCACAAACACTGTTTCAGTTCACCCAGTATGTCCAACAAACAATTGTTAGTTTTCAGTAAATCCTTTCACACTTTTGTCTATTTGTTTATTGTTCAACGCCACACTCAGTCACATTCCAGCCTTATGATGACAGCAAATAAATAATTGAGTTTGGACCAGATAAGCCAGTGATTTATATTACAATCCTTGACGTCACACTATAACAACACACAAATCTTCAAGTCTGACTGCCCAATCAAATAAGACACCTCTTATGACCAGCATAGATTGCTGGCAACCTATTCTTTCCCCGACTTCCCAGGGAAACAGCAACAGTGTCCAACCCAGAATTGAAAATCAAGGGGGGACTTGTTCCCCCATCATGTAGAAAATAGGAGGGATTTTGAAAAAGAAGGGGGGATAATTGCTTTCTTCAAAAGTGTCTTATTTTGTATTATGTACTGGAACATCATCATATAATAGTGTTCCAGATCAGAATAAAGAACTGAAATGAATAACAATGCTTTGTGCTTTTTTCTATTTTGATTAAAAAAGTCTGTAATTCTTTTGTTTTAGTGCAACATGGTCATTCACTGTTCAAAATATCATCTGCTATGACAGTCGGCGATTCATATTGTGTGATTTCAGAAACGAAACTAAAACGAAATTAAAATGCTCAAAAATATTTTCATAACTATTCAAGATAGAATATTTATTGTCTTTAAACATCTTGTCAAAGGTTTTTGATTACTAAACAACAAAATACAACATAATTTTCATCAAAGTTTTGATACGTTTTCTACTAAAGTAAATCAAATTTCGTTTCCTATGCCAATCCTGTCGATAATTTATTCAGCAACCCAAGGAACGTCACTTGTGTTCGAACGTCGGTTGTTATCAATCGGTCTTCGACAGTTGTTTACAATGTTTGCTGTGAACTCTCTTTCTTCGTTAATTGATTAAAGATTTAGTGAGTATTGAATCTAAAGGTAGGGATAAACAGCTGATAAAGTAAGTGACTGTACAAGAAATTACTGTGCGCGACAGATCGCGCTTTGATTTTTTTATGAGGGGCGATTTGATTTTTTTTAGCGTGAATCGCGCATTCGCGCGGCCTGGGTTGGACACTACAGCAACATCAAATATCTGCAGTGTAAGGACTTACAGGACTTTGGCAGGTCTCATAGACATGACACATACCTTATGTGTCGGGAAGGCATCCGGCTCATACCCAGTACGCAGATACACCACGGCCACTTCATCTCCATCACTAGAGAGCAATTAGAAAAGCCTTCAACAGCAATAGAAACATAAGATACTGAAGCTCACTTAAATTTTACAAGATGTCGACAATGAGTTGGGTTTAACACTTAACACCCTCTTGAAAAGTTTTGCTGTTTTCCCTAAATGTGCCTTAATGAACAACACAGAATAGTCTCCTCTTTCAACAACAAAAGCCATAGAAAAATAAGCTTTGAATATCGGTAAAGCATACTAACACATAATATAGTGATCCTAAACAATCACAGGAAGAAATAATCTCATATGTAATCATAATCGCAGTAACAAACAAATAATACGGTACTCTGACAGGCTGCTGGCCACTAAGACATCGTGACATGTGAAGGTGAGCTACAGTAATGTCGTGTCAGATGCTTGATATTTGGGCCTTGGAAAAAGGCTGACCACTTACACCATCAATCTCTTATCTTCTGTCAGGGAGGCGTTGTTGTAGATGTCTAGGTACGTGCGACGTAGTACCCGAACTCCATGGTTTAGTGAGTAGGCTTTGAACTCCAGGGCACGTTGGTCAAAGATGTTCCGCTCTGCCTCACTCACAATGAACAGTAGGACTGCCCTGGAAAATGGAGCATGAACAGGCTAAAGGAGTGAGTGAGTGAGGTTTTTTACCTTGCACAATGTGGTAGCAAAGTCCAAAAGAACATAGACATTTATCATTTGGGTGAAACCAACGAGCATGGGTATGGTCTTGATGGATCATAAACTGGGTGAATCACACTTCCAGCAGATCCAGACAGTATAGAGATAGAGTGAGTGAGTGTGGCTAAATGCTGCTCTGAACAATATTTCAGTTTAATCACTGCATGTCAACTTAATGCTGGAGTAGTGAGTGAGTGAGTATGGTTTTAAGCCGCTTTTAGCAATATTCCATCAAAATCACCCGAGGGACACCAGAAATGGGCTTCACTCATTGTACCCATGTCGGGTATCGAACCCGGGTCTTCGGCGTGACGAGTGAATGCTTTAACCACTAGGCTACCCAACCGCCCCTAATGCTGGAGTAAGCCTGAAGAGGAGCAAGGCCATGCTGACAGACCAAGGATCATAATCATAGACAAGCTAACATCAAACATAAGATTGTTGTCAAAGGGCCACAACTGTGCACATAAATGTAGAGATGGCAGAGAACATGGGCCCAATCATGACCAAATAGTCATGAGGAAGACAGGCGTCCAGTTTAAAACTAAACTAAATACTGTGTGGACATCAGAGTTAAGCTGTCACTAACGAGTTACGTCCAACATGGAGCAACGTTGTAACTTTGTCTTTGTAACATCACTTAGTTTGTTTGTTGTTTAATGCCGCACTCAGCAATATTCCAGCTATATGACGGCAAACTGTTAATAATCGAGTCTGATCCAGACAATCCAGTGATTGAAATCATGGGCATCAATCCACGTAATTGGGATACGATGACATGCATCAACCAAGTCAGCGAGCCTGACCACTCGATCCCATTAGTCGCCTCTTACGACAAGCATGGGATGCTGAAAAGTATTCTATCCCAGGTCTTCACGAGGCTGCACCAAATTATTAATTGCATTGACATAAACATGTTGTGAATGAAGTTCAACCATGGTTCATGGAAGGAACAGTATGATCACAGATTTGTTGAATGGACATCTTGTTTGTCTCACAGACGACTGATATACATACTCACCGCCAGAAATAACGCGAACCATAGAAACATATAGAGAAGTTCGTACTTTAAGAAGACAAGTTTCCAGTGTGTACCAATAAATGACAAAACTAACAAACAGTCAAGTGTTACCACAGAGTGACTTTACTTTCATCAAGATACCCTTCAAGTGATTTCCAAACCTTACACGCTAATCCTACACAAGACAAAAGGTGCATCTCTTGTAATGTGTCTATGACATCACATGTGATGCGTCCACGAGTGTTGATTCACACAACATGACAGTATGTCCGTTTTGCATCAATACACTCTAATATCTCTTGAGTCTATGAGTGAGTGAGTGAGTATGGTCTTTGTGCCACTTTTAGCAATATTCCAGCAATATCAAGGCGGGGGCCACAAGAAATGGGCTTCACACATTGTACTCATGTCGGGAATCCAACCCGGTTCTTCGGCGTGACGAGCGAACGCTTTAACCACTAGGCTAACTGACGGCCCTTTGAGTCTATGAGTAATTGTTCATATAAAAACCAACATATATGGTATTTAAGCTTCTTTTGTCGGGGAGTAAAGTTATATATCCCAAAACAGGTGAGTGGTTCGTCATAGCCTGACATCTTAAGATTCATTCCACACATCACATGGTATACTATCCTATACTGGCAAGTTAATATGAGAAGGTGAGCTACGAACACAGGGTACTAGTTGTTGATGCTGGTACTCTGGCAAATTGCTGAACAAAAGTTATGTTAATAATGTGAAGAAGACCTACAATGTGTGAATGAGTGATTGAGTGAGTATGGTTTTACGCCACTTTTTACATCATGGTTTGTGACCTACAATAAAGGTGCAACCTTACTTACTGTTTTCGGTCCCATGAAGATCCGGGTTAGAATAGGTCTTCAGCAACCCATGCTTGCCGTAACAGGCAACTATACTTGTCGTAAGAGGCTCACTGACTTTGTCGATGCATGTCATCGATCCCAATTGCGCTGATCGATTCTCATGTTGTCAATTACTATATTGTCTGGTCCAGATTCGATTACTTACAGACCGCTGTCATATAGCTGGAATATTTCTGAGTGCGGCGTTAAACAACAAACAAACAAACAAACAAAACTTACTGTTTTCGGCCATACAGCTCCCAGGCCTTGACCATGCCCTGAGCTAGTCCCAGTGCAGGATCGTTGTCCGGGACCTGGCAGGCAAATGTTACTAAATTAACATGTCATCTGTTATCTGTGTCATGTGCAACTTTTTTCTTGAAGTGAAAATCATAATAATCAAATAATTTTTTTCAAAATAAAATGATTTAATACATTCAAAATGAAGTAATATGGCACTGTAGCTCACCTGTATATGTTGTCAACATTAAAAAATGGCCAAAGTTTTAAAACCAAAGACAGACACTGAACGAAACTGCATGTCAGCATTAGGTTCAAATATTAGTTAGCAACTAACACTAAAATGTAACAAAATTAACAAGATCCGATGTCATCATAAGGAGAAACATGTATGACAACAAAGTTGTGTTCCCTAAATCTTCCAATTTCAGAAGAGTAGTTTACAGGGGGGAAAAATAAATTTTGAGAAAATATTAGGTAACGGTCAAAACAAGATTAAATTCAAATTATTGCAAAATACAGAACATAGATGTTGAGCACTACAACTAACTACACATGTACCAAATTTCATGCCATTTTGAAAGAAAGTAATGGCCACAAAGAGTTTGTACAATATGGCTGCTGTGGCGGCCATATTGAAAATCTGATTGAAACCGAAACCTCTCGAACAAATTGGGATGTCATCATTCAGCTTCATTGGTGCAGTGGCATCTGAGAAAAAAGTGTTTACGAAGGAGGACACACGATGGACGCCGGACAAACAGGCCAAGACATTAGCTCACTTGATATTAAGCCATATGAGCCAAAAAGTCAGAATATTTGAATGCTAGAGTCTGTTTTCCAAAACCGAATACAGCTTAGATGATCAGTGAGCTAATGAAATGCTGTTTTAAGCTATTCATGCTATATCATGCCTGTCTATAAAAATAATTATATCCGGATTCAGACCATGGATCCATTAAGCTGAAGTGTACAAGTGTTGCTTGGCACCTATTCTAATCATGCTCCCATCCTGGACTCCCCAAGGGGGCTCCTGCAAGTGTGTCCTACTTACCTCCTCTGTATCATACTGCTTCCCCATCATGTCCAGGATAAACCTGCAACACAAAACTCATGTAAACCATAAATGTCACATCAGTTAAATCTGAGGTTTCTAGCCCCGCCTGAGGAACCTCACCTAACTCCCAAATTTGCCCACCTTGAATCCCAAATCTGCCCCCCCATGAATCCTGAATACTATTTAATTAACACCAATCACACTCTACAAAGGCAAAATGTCAATCACAGATGAAAACCAAGTGCAGATCCAGCATTTTTAAAAGGAAGGGGTCAAAACAATTATCAAAATCTTCTCTCAGATAATTTTACTGCCTACATTTGGTTTTCAAAAGAGGGGGGAAGGGTTCAGAACCCTGGATCTGGATCCGCCTATGAACACCTATAGAACATGTTCCTAGGGTAGAAAGGGTCAATCTGAAGTTAAATTATTGAAAGACTATCGAAAACAATTAAAAAGTATAAAAAGAATATTTACTGGGTACATACCTAGAACAATTTCATAGCGTCTTGCATACCACACTACATACCCTTTAAGTTGACCCCTGAGTCAGGTAAGAACTGTGGACAGCTATTGCTGGTATCATCAACTGAGAGTTTGTCATAGCATCATAGCCCTGAGGTTTAGCCTTGTTCAAGGACTGACACAGGATGTACAGCCAGTGCATAAATCAAGCAATAAGCTCTTATAACATGAGGGGCACGGGTGGCCCAGTCGTCTTAGGCGATTCGCTGTGCAGGGTTGCGTCCCTTGGGCACGCCAGAAACCTATGATTGTGGGTTCAAATCCTGGTTCTAGGTTATGTTTCTAGATTTGTCAGCACCATACCCGTGCTCGTGGGTTTCAATGAAGTAGTAAACGTCCGAGACCTGCATCACTTCGGGCTTTCCTCCCACATTAAGCTGTCATACCGTGATATAACTGGAATACTGTAAAAAGCGGCGTTAAACCCAACTCACTCACTCACTCTTTCAACAAGGATGGGGTATTAGAGATATTCAAAACAGGAGTGTGTTGCAATATCCACCAGCCATGATCAACTCATTAAGTCATATAACAGGGTATTCCGAATGACACTTATGGTCTTTTAACAGAATCCGTCAAAATCATTATCTATCTCTCGCTTCAATGGGATGCACCCCCGCACCCCCCCTCTGTATCCGCCCATGCCTGTAATTGGATATCCTCAGGTCTTTGTTCTGCGGTAGAGAGAACAAGGATCTGATTTTAATGAGATCGCTGCTCAAGCATATGACAGCGTTTGTTTTGTGTTTCCAACAGACGCCCACCTATGCAGAAGAACTGTGGATGTTGTAAGGCCGGCAAAACTGGAGGATATGGTGTTGAACTCCACCTGTTTGGGCTGGACATGGTCTGGGTCCTTCACATCCAGCATGAAGTCGTTCCGGAACAATCCTAAAGACAGGGGCTGAAATGAGAAACACTTATTTGCAACACTGAAAATATCTGAAGAAAATACAATAACACACAATGGAACGTGTAGATGAAACCACAAAGTCTACTGGACAATCAAAGAAACTACTAGCTTGAACACACAACTAGTTAACATCTTGTATCATTGTTAGGATCATTTCCTCTGCCTAACACGAGACAAGTGCAGCAAGGTCACTCTGAGGCAAAAAACAACTAAACATATCTGGCCACAAGGCTTTGTTGCTCACCTGAATTATGAAGAAATAATATGATGCTTAAAACCTTGTAACAAGCATCTATAGTGAGCTGATGCAGTAGAATCAAGGTAAAAAATACAAATTATATTTTCTAGATCCTCAGTGAAACCATAATTGACTGCCATACATGATGCCCTAACAAATCTTGAAATTAATACGTCTCCAAATTAATACGACTGCTGACCCCTAGCCAAAAATGCAACACAATATCAATGCGACCTCCCCCACCCCATCCCCAGTGGAATGATACATATCCTTACCTTAATGCAACCCTACCTTAATCCAATCAAACAGCAAATAGAACTGCTTATTATTGCTGAGGAAGTTCAAAGGCAATAAAATGATTGAACCAACAACACTTCACAGATTGGTATGCTGAGTGAGTGAGTGAGTGAGTATGGTTTTACGCCGCTTTTAGCAATATTCCAGCAATATCACGGCGGGGTACACCAAAAATGGGCTTCACACATTGTACCCATGTCGAGAATCGAACCCGGGTCTTCGGCGTGACGAGCGGACGCTTTAACCACTAGGCTATCCGACCGCCCCTGGTATGCTGAGAAGGTGTCAACAATCTGACGGCAGATGACATGACAATGGCTGTATATCTGAGGAGTGTGATGAAGCCTATCGGTGCGCGTTGGGTCATGTCAGCCCTTGATGAAGTGTTGCGTGGGTGGCGTCTGTCTGGACTGCTGGAGTGGTCAATGATGCCTAGTTTTTGACACATTTTGGCGACATAAATGCGAAGTTCCATTTATGTGAACAAAGACTACTCGCATTTTTCACATTTAATTCATGCTCGCGTTATTTTCATGATCAACAGCACTTGCCAGTAAGCATCCTTGAGTGGGCCACTGTCACGATGTTCCTTAGTTATATTTGTGTAGGTCATTAGGTTAGAGTAACTTCCCTTGGTTTACTTTTGTTCTAAAACAATAACTACCATTTGTTATCGTTAAGTTAAACTGTAAATAAATAATTTCTTAAACAAACATAAACTGAGCAATTAGCTTAAACCCTGTTATGTAGATATATGTCTTCTTTTTGCTAAAATGTAATGTTTGAAAATAAACCTACAGTTGTCTTAAAGTCCCAACCGGACTATAAATAGCGCGGTATTTTGCGAGATCTTAGTGTTTGACAGACGTTGCGATGATCGGTCAGCCAGTAATCGGTGACCCAAAATCTTGAATAACTAAAGAACGAGACAACATTCACATCCAAATCTTGGCAGACAGATTTGCCCTACACCAGTCAGTGTAACAAAAGTCACACGATATAAAAAAATATTACATTCGATCTGATGTTTGGTTGTAAAAAATCCAGTCGTCTGTGAAACAACAGAAGTGGGAGGAGTTAGCCTTCGGTCAGCTGACATCTACTGCGCGAGCGAATCTAATTATAGTAAACCACGTGGCGAACTCGCACATGGCACAACTTCTCGAAGTGTTTGTTTACTTGCAACGAAACTGCCAAGAAACTACCAAATGGCATTACAAAGACGTTAAGTTCAGTACCACAATGAACACATACCCATACAGTTTACGACTGTTTTGTGCACCGCATTTGGCGAAAACATTGTAAACGGGACTATGCAAATTAACTTATACAAAATAAATAAAAGTTATAATGTCGACAATATGTAGTTTATTTATACACAAATCTATCATCTTTGGTGGACATGTTAATATAACAGTTTACACATATACACAATATGAAGTAATTCTTGATTCGATTTCTACAAATCAGATGATCAATTTGAAATATGTAGACAGTGCTTGTTTATAGAAATATGCAGGTTATGAATAGTCGATGTTTACTTCAGGAGGCGTCTTACCTTTCAACTTATTTAGCATATTTATCACCACGTATGTTCCATAAAATCCATATTCAGAATATACAATGTATTTGAATCCACGAGCACATGCAAGATTCAAAACACAATCAGGCATAATTTCACGGCGCACACTAGTCCGAATTATCATCAACAGTTTCGTACAGTCACGAGTCAACAGTCTTGAAAAGATCCCTCGATGATTCCTCAAATCATTCCTTCTGTCCAACATCGTCCAACAGTTCTTGGAAAGAGTTTTGAGGACTACCACCACCTATGTCCCATATAATCCCGATTAGGAATGTTTGGATATAATCCACGAACATGGTTCAAAACACAATTGGGCATAATTTCCCGGCGCACACAAACAACAGTTTCGTCCAAATGGTCACGATTCAACAGTCTTGTCTTCTTGGAAAGATACCTTGGATTCCTCCATGCATTTCGTCTATCCAACATCGACCAATAGTTCTTGTAAATAGTCCTGCGAACCCCACTATTTCTGTCGTGAGGGGCGGAGCCTCGGCCAAGCCATCTTTGAGGAAATGTTGTCACACACGGGCGGCAAAAACAAAATTCACATTCCTGAATTTCCTGGAAACGATCGTCGATACTGACATTCAGATCACAATCTAAAACGTTCACTTCATCCCCAGCATCAATAAAAGTAGGGGGTTTCTCTGACGAATCTTCTTCACCGGTGACATCTACACTTGCATCACTCAACTTGTCTTCCATGGCTTCGTCAATCGTTGCATCACTTTCCCGCGTCTGAACACTGGCATCACACGACGAAACGTCCTGCACTGCGGCATCGTAATCCCATCCCGAGTAATTGAATAAACTTCGAATGGCTTCTTGTTGCATTTCATCAACATTTAGTGTAATAGTGAACTTGGATGACATCATGAAAGCGTTGAAATATATAAGCAGTGAACGAACGTGAAAGCGACCTGTCAAAATTTTCTTGGTTGTAACACCCATTAGAAACCGATAGAATTTGGAAGCGCTCATTATATGAAAGATATATTACACATCATGAAAAAGTTTGATGAATATACGATTTGTAGCGATTTAAGGAATGTTTCATTATTTACCGTGAATAAGTATCATTTCACATTACAAATAAGCATATTTAGGCATGGCTAGTCGTCATAAATCAAAATTTCAACTTATGAAAAGCACCCTCTACAACCCTCAAAATAATGGTAGCGCGTTGTTTTGGTCAGCTGTTTCTTATGTCGCGTGACCCAAGCGTTGGTGGGTAGTCTAATACACGACGGGTTGGATGGGTTGTGTTGGTCTGGAGGGTTAATGGCATTCATTGCATTCAAACAATCAAAACCGACCAATTTTGTATTATATAAACAATATATATGCAACTCAAGTTAGGTTCTCGAAAAAGTCTCAAAGTTAAACTCTTATCAAAAGCGAAAGTCACCTGTCACACCCCTATGGGTTACATAAGCCACGCCCAATTTCCCGCTTTTCACTATTTGTTGTCTGCTGATTTTATGCAACCGATCTGTAGATCTAGAGTGACGAATATTGTTAAAAATGGCAGGTATTGCTAGAATGTTAAGCGATAGTAACGGGATTAAGAGAAAATATTCAAAAGACAATCCAGAAGCTGTGAAACGAAGAAATTCGGAGAGAAAAACTTCACCACAAGGAAAAATTAACTTTTCAGCTGAAAACAGAGACGAGATTGATTTCATTTATGAACAAGCGAAGAAAATCAAAACTTTTCTTGGAGAAGGGAACCCTAATCTTGTGACAAACAAACAACTTCTCGATAATACTTTCTCATATTTTATTGAGAAAAATATCGATCCAGTCCGTGCAAACGTTTTAACAGATGATGCAAACGATGGGAATATAACTGACGAATCTTTTACGCGTGATTCTTCATTCTGCAAGTGTGAAAATACGGATGAATGCAATCAAAAGATGTTTTGTGCCTCTGAAAATGCTCTTGAAAAGCTCTGTGGTCGACTTTATTCGCACAGTTTGTCATGCTCGTTTCCTGCTCAGAAATTGGACATGAAAATGATTGGACATGTTGCCTATGTTACTTTCAGATGTGAAAAAGATCATGTGATAATATGGCCCAGTTCACCCTATCTTGGTAATAAATATTTGGTAAACTCTCGCATGTGTCATGGATACCTTGTGTCTGGAATGTTACCCAATCAGTACGACAGATTTGCGAAAGCAGCTGACATTGGAAGACTTGGTTCAGCTTACATATCTGACATGTTTTCAAACTATAAAGAAGTCGTTTGTGATTTAAGTCGTGAATCATGCGAGGATGCACTTTTAGAAGAAATTGTGACCTACCCGAATATGGATGGAATTAATATTCTCACTGACGCTCGCCATGCCACACGGAAAAACTCCCGTTTTACTGATGTTGTTTGCATTGGAGCTAACACTCACAAAGTTATCAGGACGGAAACTGTATCAAAAGTAGACAATGCCTGCACACAAAAACACGAACTTATTGGAACTCAGCGTATCTATGAATATCTTGATAGTGTTGACAATGGTGTCGGAGTACATGTGAAATTACATTGTCATGACAGGAATTCGGTCATAAATAAATTTATCAGGGAGGAGCGCCCTGATACAACGTCAACAAATGACACATGGCATGCTACGAAAAATGTTACAAAGGAGGTTAAATGTGTGTGTTTGGGTCCAAAATACAAAGAGGATGTGACGTGGCATCGCGAGTTATCGGACAAAGCAGGAAGTATCAAGACTCATTTTTATTGGTGCATTAGGAACTGCGATCAAGATGCCAACAAGCTCCGCGATAATATTATGAATGTGGTCAATCATTACAAGGATATCCATAATAACTGTTCAGAAACGTCGAGATGTAGACAAGACGCGCACTATGAATCATCCAAAACACTTATTTGTGACCCAAAGGCTGAGCTACTTCTGTGTCAAGCTTTGAAAAATACTGTTGTGTATAAACATACCGACGACTACGTTCATTGTATGGACACGTTTTTTGTTGAAAGTTTCAACAATTCACTGCTACAATATCATAACAAAAGAATTAATTTTTCTGACGATGTTTATCGTTTTCGGACGAATATGGCAGTATTAGACTGGAATGAACACGTAAATAGACCAACAACATCATCAAGATATGTCATGGATGCTAGAAACCCAAAACGTCAGGCCGAGACCAAAGTCCTCAAACGGAAAACTTACAACATGTGGGATCAGATTTGGAAGGACTATGTCGCCATTTTCCTCGAGTAAACGTAGGTAAAAAAAATTTAAATGATTTTAATAGATTAACAACGTTAATTTGTTACCTACGATGATGTGCATAATGGTGTTCACCTGTTGCCGATTACCACATGTATTTTAGATTGAGACACGTGGGTTACTATAAATAGTAAGCTCCGCCCATTTTCCTTATACGTAAAATATTTACTGCGCATGCACCCCGATTAGGCTGATCGGATGTTGGGGCTTTAAATACATGTTATCATAAATCAGTGATTATCAATATGGGTTATAATTTTTTTTAACACACATCCAGTGTGGGGAGGCTTGAATAAACATGTACTGAGAGGTTGGAACCAATCTCATTAAAATCAGACCTTAGTTCACGCTACCGCTAAACAAAGATCTGTGGACATCCCATTTCACATCACGTCAGACCGACATTTTGTGGGAAGTCAACAATAGCCAATCAGAAGGCAGCTTTCTCATGCTTTACGGGACTAGTTTCAAACTGGCGACTACACTTCGAAATATATTTTGACACATTCTCGATTAAAAATTTGAAAACTGAACAAAGGAACATTTTGAACGGCTAATGGATGGCCTAGAAGGTATGAATTGAGTCCTAAAGACCCTACCTGTCATTTGGAATACCCCTTCAAGGTTGCATGATTAGAAAACAAATTCTGACTGTCACTTTCCTGATCTGGTAAGCGACAGTCTGATTGGTCGGATGAAAGGTCATTCTGACGTGACCTGTAGGGCTTCAACACACATTTACTGTGGGGCTTCAACACACATTTACTGTGGGGCCTCAACACACATTTACTGTGGGGCCTCAACACACATTTACTGATACAAAGGCCTACAGTATAAACATGTTCAATAACACTACATACCTGGGTGTACCCCTCCCCCCTCACTTTTGTGTAAATCTTCCACAGTCCTTGTGTAAAGTCATCCACCTGCAAAACACTGCAATGGGAGAAAACAGATGAGTGAGAGTATTTTACAGTACAATATTCCCTGTATGTCAAGGGGGCCTGTAAATATAAATATCTAGATACATTACAACAATGACTGAGAGCATAAGTAGCTATCCACATCATACGGTGCAAAAACACGGGAGTCGGACTGAGAGCATAAGTAGCTATCCACATCATTGGGTGCAAAAACACAGGCGTCGGACTGAGAGCATAAGTAGCTATCCACATCATTGGGTGCAAAAACACAGGAGTCAGGTAAGACACGGTGCTTGACAACTGACTCCCATTTCAGTTGGACTCTTATGACAAGCACTCATTAGTGGAGACCTCATCTGTCCTGGACGCCCCAAAGGGATACATACAAGGCGAGCAGAGTATGGTGGCATGCAACATGGCAGTCATGGATGGTCAAGTGAGGACACAGCCTTTTGGAAAAGTAGGAGTGCATTTAATATAAAAATGACTGGAAATAATTATTGGTGAGTGAGTGAGTATGGTTTTATGCTACTTTTAGCAATACTCCAGCAATATCACGGCTGGGGACACCAGAAATGGGCTTCCCACATTGTACCCATGTCGGGAGTCGAACCTGGGTCTTTGGCGTGACAAGAGAACGCTTTAACCACTAGGCTACCCCACTGCCCAGAAATAATTTTGAAAACAATTTATGTTGGTTAGCCCCAAACTAGTCAAATACTTGTTATGTTGGTTGAAAACATGTCAGTACATTTGCTAAATAATTTAGCTCTAGGTGTTTTATATGATTAGAGTGCTTCAAAATAGCTTGTACTTACTTCTTAAGGGACTTTTCCAGGAAGTTGTGATCATGGGCTACTTTATGAATGAGTCTGTTGAAATCCAGCATGCAGTCCACGGCCTGTTGGAAGCATGCCCGGGGCACCACACTGGGGAACAGGGTGAAGGGGGCACACTCAGCCAGCATGGAGCCCTTCTCTCCCTGCAGGGACTTCATACTGATTCCTAGGGAGTGAGACAGTCAGTGAGTGAGTGAGGGTTTGTGCAGTAGTCACAATATGAGTGAGTGAGTGAGTGAGTGAGTGAGTGAGTGAGTGAGTGAGTGAGTGAGTGAGTGAGTGAGAATATTCTAGCAATATCACGACCAGGGATACCTGTTTTACACAATTTGGGGAAAGGGCCTTTGGCGTGATGAGCGAATGCTTCTACCACTAGGCAACTTCATCACATCTGAAGAAGTCAAACCAGTGGTCGACACCGTCAGCATCTATTCATCATCTATGGAAGTTAGTACAATGACGTCTAAGAAAAGATGAGATGGAGTACGCACAGGGATTTATCTAGCATGTTAAACAAATTTATCTAAATTTTTCTAATGCCTGTGGTGAATTGAGAAAAACACATGTTTTTGTCCAAACGTCTAAACCTTTTAAGATTCTTATGTTCTTTATTTAGAGGTATTCTGACAGTGTTAAACAAGTCACTTTTTCAAAAACATTACATATTGCTTATATAACACATACATATTTTGCCATTGCTTCTCAATGTGTGAAGGGGGCACGGGTGGCCCAGTCGTCTAAGGCGCCATGATTCGCTGTGCAGAGTTGCGTCCCTTGGTCACGCCAGAAACCTATGATTGTGGGTTCGAATACCGGTTCAACCCGATTATGTTTCTAGGTTTGTCAGCACCATACCCGTGCTCATGGGTTTCACCGAAGTGGTAAACGTCTGAGACCTGCATCACTTCGCTCTTTCCTCCCACATTAAGCTGACAGGCCATGATATAACTGGAATACTGTTAAAAGCGGCGTAAAACCCAACTCACTCACTCACTCACTCACTCAATTTGTGAAGGTAATATGATGAAATATCATGGCAGACTAGTGTGCAATAAGACACACTTTGCATTTTCTTCACTATATATTGTATATGACAGCATTCACTTTGGTGACATCAAGTCAAACTACAGATAAGCAGCGTATTTGCATAAAATACCCCAAAAAAGTATTCAAAACCCAGTTACTTTCAATTAACTTGCGTACAGAAACACATGCATTAAATGGAAAACTCAATTGTTTGAAAACAGCACGCGTAAATACCCAATGAGTGAGTGAGTGAGTATGGTTTTATGCCGCTTTTAGCAATATTCCAGCAATATCACAGCGGGGTACACCGGAAATGGGCTTCACACATTGTACCCATGTCGGGAATCGAACATGGGTCTTCGGCGTGACACGCGAACGCTTTAACCACGAGGCTACCCGACCGCCCGAATACCCAATGAAGTTCTTTCAGCATGCGTACAACAGAGCTTTCAGAAACACAATTACAAGCTATTTTACTTTCCGAGTCAAGCCTATTTTCAGAACCGGTATATACATCTAAAACATGATTTCATTAAAAAATTTTAATCTCAAAGTGCTTACTCATTTTGGGAAAAAAACAATAGAGTGATGATTAGATGAGTGAAAACAAATTGGTTACCCAATGAAAAATGTAATAACCCAATTAAAACAGAACCCTAGAGTAAAACCTCAATTGCTCAAAAAATTATCTGCAGCTTTGAATATTGACCAAGAAAAAACAAATGAGAGCAATGGTAAGGCCCTACACAAATGCCAAATTTCAATACGTTCTGAAGTCTGAATAATAGTCATTACAGGGTTTTACATATGGCTGTCAGGGTGAAACGGGAGTACACGAGGGTCAAAATATGCCCCAGCGAAGTTCATCATGCAGACATGACAGAGTCATCAGCAAACATTAAATTTTCAATATGGTCACCAAAGCTATCCTTCAACATGCATTCATACTGTTTTGTCATAAGTTAAAAATTAATAATTTTTAATATGAAGTTTACACGATATACAGCTTTTTCCATTAGATCAGTGGTCGGTCACATGACCATGATATTGACGTCCGTAAGTGTATGAACGACACAATTTGACGTTCATACATTTTTCCACGAGACTGTGTTCTTGAAATGATGTAAACACTGATGAACACTGATAGGTATAATATTAGGTATAATACATGGTAAAAGAGCTTCCTTCACATACTTAGCTACATTTCTGAATATACAGTCATTTTGGTTATTTAAGACAAACACAAAATGGACTTCATCCTCAATACAACCATTGTTACATAGCCAACAAAAGCGTTGTGAATAAACAAAATCCTCTCTTCTGCCCAGATAGGCAATTCACTTAATAATCTCAACAGGCACAGCATACGTCTATGGTCTCTATATAACCAAATCCATAAATGTCAAAGTAAATATTTAACATGAGTTGCCCAAGTACTTCTACCACATTCATCCAGCTTCTTCATTAACAAATAACACTGTCGGGGATATCTTTCATCATTCACTAATATGTTTACACCAGTATTTAACACACTTCATATGATAATGCACATGCAAACCTTATCTTCCACATTCAGCAAATATAGCTGTGCTTGATACGTATTTACCAACTCCTAAAACAAATTTATAAAACATAGTATGAAAAGTTTCGACAATTTGACTAGCTTTGCAACCCCAGATCTCTGCACCATAAAGAAGAATTGGCTTTATCTTAATATCAAACAATTTAAATAAAATATTAACTGGCATACATGTATTTACAAAGTGAAACTGCAATTGTTTAATGGCAAAGAAAGCCTTTTGGCTTTAATCTTGAGGGTATCAATGCATTTAGTCCAAGACAATCTATTTGAAAACAGAACACCCAGATAACTATAGTAAGTACTAACAATGAAACGTTTATCATCATGATCATTCAAAAACCATCATTCATCATACCTTTGAGTACAAGCCTCTTCTGGAAACCAAAATTTCGGTTTTAGACATGTTAAATTTAAGTTCCCACATTTTACACAAATTGAATTAAATATCAATTTTTCCTTGCAGACCTATTACTGTGTCATCCAATATACACAATCCTCTGCATATATAGTCTGGAAGGTAATTTAAGGTGCCGACTCAACTCAAAAGGGTGCACGGGAATCACGCACGTTGAGACGCCCAACGCTAACACCGTATTCGTGCGTGCGTGATTGCCGCGCACCCTTTCGAGTTGAGTTGATTGGTTCAGCTGTGTCATATGGTCCTGTGACGCAGGGGTAGCATTATGCAGAATGCTGTTTCAATGAATGCTCGTTCCACCCATGACGAACAGGTCTGGTTGTTGATGAAATATAGAGATAGCTAAATAGACATATTTTTTATTCATGCACCGATTGTCTTTAAATGTAATATCCAGTTATGTATGACTGTTTAATAATCTCATACCAACTTTGACTGGAGTAGGTCCGATAGTTTTTCAGATATTGTAGTAAACGTCGGTACCTTAAATTACCTTCCAGACTATAGTAAAACTAATATGGCTATAAACTCCTCTCCAATAAAAATCCCTCGCAAATCACTTCTTTCTATCATATATTGTAATTCAAGGATAAACATCGTGAACAGAAACGGACTCAACACGCAGCCATGTTGAACACCACTCAGTGATTCGAAATAATCTGAAAGAGATTTATTTGATGTCCTGATGCACACTGAATCTTAGAGTATAGATCCTTCAAAACCACCAATATACGACCGTGTATTCCATTTTTCATTATTGAATACCACAAGAGCTTTTGGTTAATCGAATCGAACGCTTTACGGCAATCAGCAAACAAACAATAAAATCTTCCCTGATGTTTAGAGAGCTATTTTTGTGCTAAACACTGTAATGTAAATATATTATCAATTGTACGGTATCCGCTTCGAAATCCTGCCTTAGCTTCAGTAATTGTGTCATAAACGTCCGCAAAAGTCTTGATGTCCACTATGCATAATCCTATTGAAAACTATAGTTAAGTATGGTATGATTGAAGTGCTGCAACATTTCACCATTTCAGGCAGAATTCCATCTGGTCCAGCCGATTTACCCAGTTTCAAGTTATGTATAGCTGATGATACTTCTTCTTCAGTTACATCAGCATTAAGGAGATTATTCATAACATCATCATTACAGTAATTGCACTCATTAATATGATGGCTGTAAATAAAAGTTTCTGCCTCATCCAGATTGTCCCCATCCACAGGTATATCAGTTAAATTAAACACATGCTGGAAATATTCGGTCCACTGCATATTGCTAGTACCTGGGCTGCCTATCACAGAAGGTGAAGAAATAATATTGTTGACGCGTCTCCAAAAGGATTTACCATTTTTGCAATTATTGACCAAATCATTTATACAATGTTCATCATGCTCCAATCTCTTTTGTCTACACAGTTCTCTGTATTTATTCTTAATTACAAAACATTCCTTCAAAAGTTCCTTACTTCCTGAGATTCTGAATAAATCAAGTTTATCATATAATGGGTAGGTTTCTCGGCAGGATAAAGCCAACGGATAAAAACAATATCTGTTGGGGTCATATGCAGATAGAGATGCAAATATCAAAGGTCAAGTAGGGACCTTTTTAAGTGTTTATAAACAAACATGGCATCGCCCTTGTCATTCGGCGATCGAGTCAGAATTAACTCATCGGGAATCTGGATAAACTAAAGGGATAATTCTATCATTATCAAAAGAACAGTCTAATATACTGAAAATCAGTGTCTAACTGTGACGTAGCTAAGGCATTTTATAAGTTTTGGCAACTTTGGAGATATAAATTTCGAAACAATTTTGTGAGGGCACTAGGCCTAGCCAAGCGGGATCAGTAGCCATATCTGTGCTTGAAATCTTTTCCACAAATTAAAATAGTTGGATTTGGCCGAAATATATTTGAATTGTTACCTTGTTTCGTTTTGTCGCGGTGTGTACGTCTGACTGCACTTAACGTTATGACAGGACAGACCGACTGTCAACAACGTCAGAACGTGGCCGTGACGTCTCAAAGACTAGGGGTAGAGGAGCATCCCTTTGACAAAGCGCAACTACTCTAGCGGACAGACCGATGGATTGCCGCAAAAGGCAAGTAAAAACAATTGTTGTTTTGCGTATATGTTGCTTCGCCACTGTATAAGAAACAGATTTTAGTTGGAACTATATTGGCTACTGTCACTGTCCGACTGACACATCACTTACCCTGTGACGCAATAAATATTAATGCGCGCATTCCAGGAAAACTCGCAATGTTTAGGTAATGTTTGTGAGTGAGGGGAAGCGATTTTCAAGCACAGAATTGAAGAATGACATTATATGATAAAGAGGTTATCACGCTTGTGTGTTTAGGGATGGTAAATATCCTGTATTAGGAATAAACACTATGTATTTAGCTCACCAAGGCTCGCTAAAAACAATGTTTATTCCTAATGCAGGATATTTACCATCCCCAAACACACTTGCGTGATAACCTCTATTTATTAAACTTTTGTCTCTTTAACTTTATACACTCATCATCGTACCAATTAGTCCGGCAAACAGTACTATACTTCTTTTTTAAAAGACCACAGGATTCAGCACAAATATGAAATACATCAACTAATTTTTCTACCGCAGACTCGATATTAAGTAGAACCTGGTGTCTGTCACTGTCTAAGAGATAAGGTGATAACATATCAGCTACAGACTGACGAAAAGTTTCAATAACAGCATCCTTTCAAACATATCTTAGTATATCTGACGATGTATTATTTTCCTCATTTTCTGCCCCATTCTCCGTAGTACTATGGTCAGTATGTACTTGTGTACTTGCAATGACATAACAATTGGAAAATGATCAGACTCACACCGTGTACGTACAGTAAAGTGGATATCTCTGGTAAATAAGTCACTTGAACATAAACAGTAATCACAGTGCCGTACCCAGCCGGGCCCCCCCCCACCCCCACCGGATTTTTGATAGAACACAGTTTTATTTGAATCATGAAAGTTGGGGTCAAGTGATACTTGTACAAATATTTGCTCCCACCCCCCGTCAAAAAAAATTAACTTCGGCCATGAATCAACCAAACTTGCTCCGTCTCCTTTAAAACAAGTGAAGCTACACTCTGTATCACCCGAACATCTCCCATTCAACATGTGAATGTTATGATTTGAACACAAATCAAGGAGTTCCTTTCCATATTCATTGCATATATCATCATGGCTTTGTCCCATCATGTACAACAAAATCGGACTAATATCCACACCTGGCATTAAGATCCCCAATCACTATATAAACTTACCATTTGGAAAACGATTAGTAATAAATAAAAAGCTTTGCTTCAGATACTCTATGCCTTGCAGTAGTCTAACATCTGTTACCCCAGAGGAGCCAGTAGGATATATATATATATATATATGTAAATACAAAGATGCAATCATGCAATGAACTAAACTACCATTTCTCAAAAACTACCAATATAATATAATATGCTGTTGTCACTTTGTGTTTTCAGGAACTATTTTATTCCGCTATACAGCTGGTTGTTGCATGGCTGTCAGTATAAACATGAAGTCACACATAGTAAATATAATTGCTTAAGATCAAGTTCTACGTCTTTTGAGGTAAAAATAGTGATATCAAAAATGTTAGAACTGAGTTTCACTTTGTGTGAGTTCATTGGAGTATAAACCTTCATAGACATAGAGTGAGGGCCAAGCTCTGACGTTCATACAGTTTGGCCCTCACTATATGAAGGTTCATACTCCAATGAACTCACTCAACGTGAATGTCAATTCTTAATTACACAACAAATACAAAGATGATAGTCATATACCTGTTGAGAGAGCAAAGTCTCTTGCTTTGTCCAACACTTCATGAAGCCTCTTATCGTCTACAGCAAACCTGCTTCCTAGACAGTCCACCATTGTTGATGCTCCTTTTCTGAAGTGAATTATAAACAGTGTTTGAAAAACCGTCGTGCAGGTGACCCATAAACGTTGCCTGCCCATCTTCAAAGTTAACTGCCGGCATTCAGACATTCGCTGAAAATATCGCATCTTGATTCAGTTGAAATAATCCAAACAATAACTTAATTAAAGGGGCACTGATCTAACGCAATTCCCTGGACTGGTTGTTGCCTTTGTTATTGTTTTTTCCCCTGTGAGTACCCGGATGATACGCAACGCAACTGAGCGTGACCAGAGACTGGGCTACCGTCTGCAAGGACAGCTAAATAAACTTGGAGGCTGGAGGCAATATTTGTTTTACGCATTTTTGCACAAACACTGATTGGTTAACTGTGATCTATAAAGATTTCGACAAAGGGCGCATGTTAATTAATTTCTTCAGCTAAAAAAAGTGCAGTGAAAGCATTTTGGGATTTCAGATTGCGTCGATAACACGATTACTAATCCCTTGTTGTCATCCACGTTTTCTCGTATAACCCTACACTTGTGTATTTGTTGTCATTCACTTGATGCTCAGTTAATGAATTTATTACAGGTACAATTAATGGTAGCACCATGAAGTGAGGTGAAATGTGTGTTATGTAATATGCACGTGGCAGACCAGCAAGAGGTGAATGATCGATTGATTTACTTATTTTTTGATTGGTCATTGTTATCTATCACTCAATGGATTTTTTAGGAACCGTGGACGTTATGAAAATAGTTGTCACGTGGGCTTTCTCAGCCGACCCTTGAGACTTAACACCTGTGTGAAACACCTGAAACAATCCAAGTGATCAGTTGAGAAACGAACACGGGATATAATATCCCGAAACGATATATATTTTTTTAAATATTTGATTGTTACAGAGACATGTGACATCGAATAAGTTTCTTTGTACAGCTGCAGACGAGTGGGATATTGTTCGTTTGTGTGGATATTCACGGATACATTCCTCGATCAAGGAAGCTGCCTAAAATTTATAAACATAAATTTGGTAGGTTGTAATTATGGTATTTGCATTTTGTTTTTCTTCATTTGCTGTAGCATTGAACTGATTCGTCCTTGTTTCTCTACGTCTTGGTTGGGAAATTCTTCAATGCGCGATAGACGTTGTTTTTACAGGTCTTTTCCTTTGTAAGCGTGTATATATTACCGTCAATTTGTAAAATGTGATTCTCTCAAGCAATTTATAAAATGTGTAAATATTTCAGTCATTTTGACTAAAAAATCTGTCCAGATTGATTAAGACGATCAAAAGGGCCTACAAACATCACAACAGATTATAATGTAGGATTAGAAGCCAAACAACATAGAAATGTACTTTTCAACGTTACATTTTCAGTCTCTTGGTGATGACATTAAACATCAAAATGTTTGGAATTCGTTATCATAATAATACAGATGGAAATGTTTTTCAGTCCCTTTGTAAAATAACTGAATATTTAGGCGTTTAATAAATTTGGAAATGTTACACATTTTGACAGTAAAAAAATATACACACTATAAAAAAAAGCAATGCTCAGGTGAAATATTTACTTTGTGTTGCAAGTCAAAATAGTGTAAACGAAAATCGCAAATTACCAAGCAAGTGACTTATCAAAACTTCATCACCATTACCGATGCTACCCACAAAGATACATTTCCTTATTATCTCGAAAACTGTATTTCATTTTGTTGATCAATGTGACCATACGTCCTTATTACTACCCATAAAAGTGACTAATGAGTTTACGAATGGCGCACTCACTGGGGAAAAACAATAACAAAGGCAACAACCAGTCCCGGGGAATTGCGTTAGATCAGTGCCCCTTTAAGAATGTACGAGGAGTTAGGATAAAATTGAATATGTAAATACATGTAGTCTTAAAATTATCTGTTGGGCAGGTGGAGGAAAATGTCATGCAGTCTGACAGAAATGTTACAGGAAGGCAGTTAATTTTGGTGTGACATACGACATAGAATCTCTCGTAAAGGAGTTGTGTGATCGGCAGGTGTGGTGACCCGAAGGATCGTAAAAGGGAGCTTGATGGAAATGGATTCCACAGGCTAAAAAAAGAATTGGAGGTACCCTATACTAACCCTAAACTTTAAAGGATCGAAGGGGCATGCGAGATCAGTGTAGCACACCATGCAGTCGGATATAATCCTCGTCCGGTGAAACCGCCTCCGTGGTCTTGTGGTAGAGCGTCCGCCCGGGGGCGGAAGGTCCAGGGTTCGATCCCGGGCCGCGTCATACAAAAAGACGTTAAAAGATTGTACTTGTTGTTACCCTGTCTGGCGCTCGGCATTAAGGGGCTAAAACAAGGACTGGTCGGCTCGGAGTCAGTATACTGTGTCTGAGTTGGGTATTCATGTTAAACTGCGGCATGGTATCTCAGTGAGCTAGCACTATAAATCGGCATCAGTCCGGACTAGTACAAGCAGCCACACACACACACACATACACGTGCATGCACGTCGCTATATAAGTGCAATAATCTTGGACGCGACGTTAAACCCAATTTCACCTCACCTCACCTCGTCCGGTGAAGTGCAGTCGTACCCATCATAAACAGTGACAAAGCAAAAAATTAATAGGCCTATCAGGCGAAATAGAACTAATGCCATACCTCCACAGTCGAGTAAAATGGTATGGCTATCTGTCCGATGTATCAAAATTAACGTATGACGTAACGGCGTTGTTGTTTCTATAGACAAACTGTAAAACAGGTAGCAAGCAAGTCGTCATTGGCAGCTGATACGGCTCAGATTTGGCGCACGCAACAATTAGAGTAACCTCCCCTAGATAAGCGCACTATTACGGACGCTTTGTCCAATATGAAGCGTCCCAGGCATGAAATGACTGCACAATTATTTTTAGCAGTGAAAAGCTTCATTGACAATATGCTCAGTTATCAATAATAAGTTGAGTTAATTGTCTCAGTTGAGTTTGAAATAAAATGGACAGTTTGTCTTAAAACATGTAGTTGGACGTTTGAATTGGACATGACCATGATGACAGTCTGCCATACATAACCTGAAACCAAATTATATATCCCAATCCGCTCATGCAACAGATGTTATATTTGGGATAACAGTTTCTTAGTAAAGTACAGATTTTCGTATTTTTTTGGGTTGACTCCCATCCGGGATTCGAACTCACACTGCCAGAGTGAGACACTTAATCGCCAGCACACAAAGTCAGCGGTCTATCACATTTAATGACGAAATTTTGCCATTTAGCACAAATATACCTTTTACGCGTGCATTGCGGTAACCTAAGTGTAAATATAATATAATATAATATAATATAATATAATATAATATAATATAATATAATATAATATAATATAATATAATATAATATAATATAATATAATATAATATAATATAATATAATATAATAGGACAAAGCCAGCAAGTGAAGAACCGATCCCCATGGCACAAACTTCTTTTTCCATTATATAAAATCTTAATCTGTACTCTTGAAAATACTTCTATTTGTAATCGCATTATTTTATTTCCGCCATCAAACATGTCAAAGGTTCCAATTCCACAACCAAATGCTAAAAAAGGTAATGTTTGCTTTGAAAATAAATTAGAAATAAAAAGGGTACGAATGGCAACTAACAGACGAATCTGTTTTAGATGGCCCCCACAGCAAAATCTCAGGTTAGTTTCACCGCAAAACCGATGAAAACTAGTTAGATGTTAAGCTACAAAAACATACAACAGAATCTTACTACAATCATTAATAATAAAAGAGAAATTAACACGAAACAACTTCAACTTAGCCCATCTTACTGTGGGAAATAATCAGACGCTTGCAAACAAGAGGGGAGCAGTTGTTTGTGAAAGATGTGTTTTTAATTCATCCTATTCGATTCAGATATAAAGCTTCATTCAATATTAAGACGTTTGCACTTCATCATATCATTATTGCCTTACTGTAAACTACGGTTATAACGAACTCAAAGGGACCTCTAATTTTAGTTCGTTATAACCGTAGTTCGTTATAAGCATATATACAGCATAACGACAGCATATAGTCGGGACTAAAAAGTTAGTTCGTTATATCCGTTAGTTCGTTATAAGGGTGTTCGTTATAAACGTAGTTTACTGTATATATTTTCACTTTTTACACGTCACTAATTATTGATAGATGTCCAAGATCCACCATCATGGAAAAGAGAGGGATGCTTGGTGACCACTGTCCTATGTTCACTGAAGCATCAGAAAAGAGGCACGGTGAAGTTTGAGTTCTACGTTTAGCTTTTCTTTCCCTCCAAGATCATTTTGCTTTTGATGAAGCCCATCGCAACCCTTTACCCGCATTATCAATCTCATTAAAATCAGACCTTAGTTCTCGCTTAGCGGTAACGAGAACTAAGATCTGAGTTTAACGAGATGGACCGCATTATATTCCTGAGAGGTAATAATTCCTAACTACGTGCAGAAGCATCCGTATCCGATAATGACAGGGTTAGAGGTGAGGTGAGGTGAAATAGGGTTTAACGTCGCGTCCGAGATTATTGCACTTATATAACGACGTGCATGTACGTGTGTGTGTGTGTGTGTGTGTGTGTGTGGCTGCTTGTACTTGTCCGGACTGATGCCGATTTATAGTGCTAGCTCACTGAGATACCATGCCGCAGTTTAACATGAATACCCCACTCAGACACAGTATACTGACTCCGAGCCGACCAGTCCTTGTTTTAGCCCCTTAATGCCTAGCGCCAGAGAGGAAAAGACACAGAGTAGAAAGTGTCGTCAGAGCAGTCACCAAGGAGCTCTACGGGCACTTGCGTGGAGCTCCAGTGTCGTGCAACGACTTGCTCAGCTCATATGCATGCACCTTTTTCCATCCGACTCTACCTGCCTTACATATATTTACATAAATTTAGTATCAAGACCAGTTAGAAATGTGACAGATGTGGAGTGTCGGAAACAATACAACATTATTTGTTTCACTGTCCAACTGTCCTTCCATTTTGGGTCAGGTTTTTTAAATGGATAAAAGTGAATATAAATGAAATGATATTTGAAAGTTACACAGATACAGTATTATTTGGGGTTCAAAAGAGTGTGGCCTCCGACGAAACGATACTCAATTATTTTCTACTTTCGGCAAAATATTATGTGTATAAATGTAAAAAAATTGAATAGATCTGTACATTAATAACTATGTTAAGGAGCTAGAGCTTCATGTACAAGTCGTTAACAAACATCAGAAAATGAACCATGTGATGAAAGAGCGAATATCAGAAGCTCTGCTCAAGCATTGTCTAGTAAGCCTGTTCATATTGCGACCCGTTAGGCCAGCCACGTGGTTCTGTACGGTCTGTTGTAAAATCGTGGCACCTAATATGAATTACATTTTTTTTTTTTAAAGAAAAAAAAAAAGCCCCCCACCTGCCTCAAATCAGTGTTGGTTTCCCCAGAAACACCCCGTCTGGTAACCGGAAGAATAAACGCGACAATTTCAATATTCAATAATTTAATCAATAATACGAATTTTATTCCCAGATACTGCCCAAACTTGTATAAGCTACTTGTCTCAGAAGATATTATTTTCAATTAAGAATTGACTTTCACTCTGTGTGTGTTCATTCGAGCAAAGATGTATATGAACGTTGGAGCTTGTCATTGTCAGTGTAGGTATGGACCGAGCCGATAGTTTGGAAGTGGTATACATTTCTTTGTTTTGTTCACTTCGATTAATCGTAGCGAGGATATATGATATGACGAATCACCTACCTTCTATTAGACCATGGATGCAGTCAGGTAATAATAGAGATGTGTCGAATATATACTGAATCAAATTCATAGATTATTGTAGAGGTGAGGTGAAATAGGGTTTAAGGTCTGTGTGTGTGTGTGTGTGTGTGTGACTGATGCCGACTTTATTGTGCAAGCCCACTGAGATCCCATGCCGCAGTTGACAAGCATGCCCCACTCAGACACAGAATACTGACCCCAGTTCATGTTTTAGCCCCTTAATGTCAAGCGCCATTCAGCCTAACATCAAGTACAGACACCATATTTTAACGTCTTTTGGTATGACGCGGACGGGTATCAAACCCACGAACTTCCGCTCTCCGGGCAGACGCTCTAACCACTATTGGGCACTAGGCCACGGGGCGGTCACATGCAGAGTGCTGAAGAACGTTGATGACTGTTACTGTCAGTCTAGAATCGGATCAGTCCATAGTTTGGGTGTGCATTTCTTCATTTTGTTCCTAACATAGGTTGCGGGGAGGATATTCGATGTATGCAAAAACACGGAGTTGAGGCTGGTGTATTTATTCGCTATAGGGAATTCCCAGGAATATCCAGGTTGTCCGTCAGTGTTTGCGTCATACCAAGAATATAGGTTCATGAAAAACATATGAACATCAAAATGTGTCACTGTTACTGTCAGTCTAGAATCGGATCAGTCCATAGTTTGGGTGTGCATTTCTTCATTTTGTTCCTAACATAGGTTGCGGGGAGGATATTCGATGTATGCAAAAACACGGAGTTGAGGCTGGTGTATTTATTCGCTATAGGGAATTCCCAGGAATATCCAGGTTGTCCGTCAGTGTTTGCGTCATACCAAGAATATAGGTTCATGAAAAACATATGAACATCAAAATGTGTCATTCAAAGTTTGAGCCTTCCGTCGTAAAGGTTAGGCCCAAACCATTATTTCTCCGGACGTGATTTGTTTCACAATTTTGTAAGACTGGAATATCCAGTGGTAGGAAAACAGTATCAGAAAATTCATTTTTTGTTGGCGCTTCAACCAGATTCACATGAAGTGATTGAGCATGGTTGGCTTATCCGAAGTAGTTCAGTCTGTTCAAGGGTTGAAATTCAGGTCGGGGTTGTTTCAGCAGGTCATGGATGAGCTGGAGTTAGACTGTCAAATCTAGAGCTCATCACCCTGTGTCATGTGAGACACTGGAGAGATTTCATCAGACTGAAAAATATGATCAGGATTTACAAGGCATGCCCTTGTTGTTTGCAGTTATGTCAGTTCAGGAATCGTTGGGGTTCAGCTAGACTTTGGTCACACAGTCAGATGACCCCTTAACATTTGAAAGAATAGTGGCTTACTGACCAATAAGACTTGAATTTACTTGACTATGTTTCTATTTAGCGAACTAGACTTTTGAGGGCTACTTAAGTTGTCAAGGATGATATGAAGTTATCACGTGACAAAATAAAAGCTCACAATGACAAGAAATCTAAAAATAGAAATTTCAGTCCCAGGTACGGTTTTAGAATATCATGACAGGTCTGAAAATGTACAACCTGAAGTTAATGCAACTGTTTCTCCTATTCAGTCTATATCATATGAGGGCAGTTCTGAGTTTACACGTGAGCATGATTTGATACTTTGCGTGAGGAGGTAAGGTAAAAGAAATATGGTCAGCAAAAACAATGATGTAGGTCCTAAGATCAATCCCCATCTGCTGAGGTTCATGTTGTGTTCTCAGGTCAAGTAGTCAGTCAAGGTCAGTTACAACCTGTCAATACAAGAGAAAAAGGGTATGGGAAATTTGTAAAATTTATTGTATCTGTGCACAAATGCAGTTCTGCTAATTAAGCATATAAACATGTATAATGTACATTTAACATGATTTGTTAGAAACGTGCGTTCTAAAGAAAGTCTTCAATATAATTTGTTGATTGTTCATTGATCTTGTGTGCTTAATAATGGATTTAACACTTTAGTTTTGCCTCTACCGATTTCTGGATACACCTTTGTGGGTACACCCCACATGTAACTGTTGTAGTAGTGGCAGCAAATTTTACAAGGTCCATCGTCCTCAACACTTATAGTTGGACAGTCTTGGATGTTTGCTTCATTGCATTATAGATGAAGGTGTTGTTGATAGGGACAAACTGACCAGTGATGATTTTGATGACCTCTTGGGCCGCAACACCACCCATCATGGCTGCCACTGAGTGAAGCTCTGCTGCCCCATAGCGACAAATTTCATGGACAAAATCATCCTTGACAGTTGGTGGTAGTCCCCAGTCATGAAGTAACTTGACTATGCAGGCCTTTAGTTTAATGATGTCAGATTCAACTTGATCATTGTACCAGCCAGGATAACGGTTGAATTCTTCATAAAACTTGTCTACTCCGCGCAGAAGGATGTAGAAAATCACATCATCTCCCTCTTCATCTTCCAAACACATTCCTAATTCCGCAATGTTTGCCGTGGCAGAGTTGTACTCTTCTGCTAAACTTCGACATCGGACAACCCGCAGAAAAGATGCATTTTTACAAAATAACCTAACATCCTTCTCTGCGATGGTGTTTGGTCCCTTCCCTATCTCCTGCAGCAATCTCTGGACATGCTGCATCACGTCCTCCACGTCCTGTCCTGCTTGTTCACGGTACACGTTCTGCAGCTGGATGTAGCGCTCGGAATCAGCTGTCATATCGGGGATGGTTCCTCTCAGGGGAAGAGAACCATGGATTTGTACAAAGTCTTTCACAGCCTTGGCGAGGATCCAGAACGGCTTACTCTCGGAATTCAACTGACAGCATGCTGAATCTTCAAATATTTTCAGGACTTCTGATGGGATTGAAGTAGGTACAAGTGCAGAGTTGAGATGCTGCACGGCCTCCTCAAAGTTCTCCTCTTCCTCATGAGCATCGTCTTCCTTCTTCATGGTACCTTGTCTTATCAAGACTTTCAACTGGTTCTTCTCCTTGTAGTTTTGGGGCACTTGTCCATCATGTTCTTCTTTCCACGTTTGCAGGAACTTGTACAGGATTACCAGCCAGGGTGTATGGGAATGTTCCTTTTTCGTCATATTTGCAAGATCAAGACTATCACAGTATTGGCGAAGTCCAGAGAAAGGGTTGTCCAATCGGAGGTCATTATGAGCACTATCTGGATGTGATTCGATCACGGTGTGCTCTTTAACCACCAGTCTCATTTCACCGATGAATCCGTAACAGCGACACACAAGCAGTGGCACACCCTTCTCCCACAGCAGCTCATCTAGCAGAAGCAGAGTCCTCTCAGACAGGTTGGTAGCAATAACTATGCTGAAGGTGGTGAAGAAATCAGGGTTGCTCTGGAGAAGATTTTCAGCACTCTCCTCCAAAAAATCTCCACTGACATCATCATTCAACTCAGCCAGAAATTCTGTAGCAACTTTAGCCAGGCTCCTTCCCAGACTGTCTTTAGATAAGAAGAAGTTGTTGCCAACATCTTCTCCACTAACTTTATTGCCATCGACAATGGTGAAGGAGCCCACGCCAGGGAGGATGAGATTCTTCAGTATCTCCGTCCCTGTTGCCGTCACATTGAGGAGACAAACTCGAGCTGACTCCAGAGCAGCCTGACCATGGTCACCCCACAATCTGAGCTGCCTGTCATATTTATTGTTTTTGTCAAGTCCACTTTTGCTGGGGGCTGCCATCCCGCAAAATTTGATATCTCACTATGTCCCCGAGCCAGCTGAAACTGAAATGTAAGTGGCATATTATAATAGTAATCATGGTAATAGTCTAGCATCATATTGAGACTATGTTTTGTCATGGCAATAAACTACACATAACAATAAGCATGTTTTCTTTTTAAATAAACAATCTTTAAGAATCTCTTTTTGAGAAACCACATGGTCTTGAAATCCAAAACATTGAACTGATGCATATAGCTATACAGGTTCAAACATATTGCATTATTCATCTTAAAAATGTAACACCATATATATTTTCTAAAAACTGTTAAAAAAAATATCAAAATTCAATTATTTTTGGGGTGGGTGGGAAATTCACAGTCCACAACAAACAAGATTTTATAATGATGTATGTAATTTATGCGTTTGACATTGCTGTGTCATCGCTGCATTATTCCAACCTGACAATGGAGGCAGCTGTGGGATCGAAAAGTTTCTGCTGCTTTAACAGACAGCCTGCAGCCTCTCACTGCCTGATCCTAACTTTCCACCTTTGCATTGCTTACAGGAAGTCTAGGGGGCACGGGTGGCCCAGTCGTCTAAGGTGCCGCGATTCACTGTGCAAAGTTGCGTCCCTTGGGCACGCCAGAAACCTATGATTGTGGGTTCGAATCCCAGTTCGTCCTGATTATGTTTCTAGGTTTGTCAGAACCATGGGTTTCACTGAAGTGGTAACCGTCTGAGACCTGCATCACTTCGGACTTTCCTCCTACATTAAGCTGAGACGCTGTGATAAAACTGGAAAACTGTTAAAACGCGTTAAACCAAACTCAGTCACTCACTACAGCAAGTCTAAGTTCCTTTGGCACTGAAACTTTAATGAACTGATCCACCAAAGGAGAGGTGCACTTTATTGGATTCCAATTAGTGCTCCTTGAACGCGCTCCAATGGCTTGTCGGCTTGACGCACAGCCTAGCTGATTAGTTAACTGTATGACTTATCTACCACTTGGCCTCAAGCACCATCACATGTAATCAGTGTTCTTGAGCTAGTTGCACCTCATTAACACGTATGCTCAGTAAAATAAACAATGAACTGTGCATGGGACACACCCTCCCATTCATCTTTTCACGAAGCCACAACCTTCATTGTCAATAAAACAGAACAGTGATGTAGATTGCCAGCTTGAAGTCAAGCTAGGCTAATGAGTTAATTGTCATTACGGACGTTACGGAACTGAACAAATTGTCGAATGGGTGACGGACACTTACGAAGGTTACGGGTAGGCATGGTGTCTCGTGACTTTAGTCCACAGACACTTACGAATGATCCTGATGCCATTTGGCACACTCGTCCCATTCCGTAATCTACAAGATACCGAGTGGTGAGGAATGAGCCGATATGGCTTCAGGCGTCAGAACTCACGAGGACGCATGAATGACATGGTGTTTAATAATTCGTCGGGTGATTATGTGGTAGGGAACACTGTAAGGATGATGTGGATAATAGTAAGGGACAAGGGAGGCATGAACATGGCATGGAGAGTTCGCTTTTGAATCAGTACTGAAAAAATGTAGCGGGTGAAAGTGGCTTGAGTGAATGTTCCAGGACAGTTTCCAGTAGCCAAAATATTCAACATAAAACAATTTCGTTCTTTTTATTCGACGTTTTTGTGTGAAGAATATTAGAAGCTGCTTTAGAATCTATAATTGCCACTAAACGGGAACCTAACCCTAATCTTCGTAAAGGGGTGATTGATCATAAAGGGGATCCAAGGGCTAAGGATAGAGTTCGGGGTAACCTACCCTAACAACGGCGACATTTGGGTATGTTCAGTGCCAGTATAATATACCTAATAAACTGCATTCTTGTGCATAACAATGAAAATTAATGAACACAAAAAATAATATATGTATGTTAGTTCCCATTTATAAGCATTTTAGCCACTTGAATTACGAAAAAAACGAAATAAAAAATATATTGAAAACAAAAGGGGCTCTCATAAACTAGCGCTTGCTATAAAATGTGCCGCCACAGGCTATATTTAGTAAACAACTATGCTGGGCGTATTCAATGACATTGCGTATAGAGACGATAGATCACTGAGAGGAGTTAATGCACATGGATGACCGCTGATGTCACAGGGCATTGTTTCGCCGGTGTGAATGGCAACAAACTACTATAAATTACGTCATAGGGTATTGTCACGTGTTTGAAAAGTTTGTGATACTGTATTCTAAAGGTAGGCCCCAGTATATATACAACAATCTAGCCCATGATTGATTACCTTCATGTGTATGCACAGTAACCATTTTCTCAGCAAAGCACGAAATTTGATACAAATTGTACAGATTTTACGCAAGTACATTGGATGAATTAGTTAGACAGAGCTCAACAATACCCTACCTCACAACTAACCCTAAGGATCGTAATGGGGTGGCCAAGCCTAAGAATCGTAAAGGGATGTTCGATTGGCAAGTGGTACCCAACCCTTACTGGGCTAAGGATCCTGTATGGGCTGTTCGGAAAGGGATACCTAAATCAAATGATCAGAAAGGGGATCCAAGGGCTAAGAACAGAGTTGCGGTTAACTGATAGTAACCCTAAGCCGGCTAAGGATCGAAGATGCACGCGAGATCTGTGAAGCGCGAGCCACAGCCGGCATCTGGGCTTTTTAGCAAATGTTTATAAAACTGCATAGTTGCCTCAATCAACGTCAATGGCTCTCCTTCCGTTATGAAAGTATGCCACAGTTGCCACTGATGTTAGATCGAAATACTGCAGTGATGACACAACGATGTCTTGCGTCGCATCAATGTCGTTTATTCGGTTACATTCAATTGCAGGCATGTACGTGTGCATACACCTGCACTTTGAACCAGACTAACATCTACTAGCCCTTTTCCAAGCAATCTACCCCCATTACGTCACTTACACAATCACATAGAACATTACATACCAGTAAACAAGTTACCCTAGCGAAAACGATCACTCGCTGGGCGCCGCCATCTTGAATAAAGTCTCGCTCTCGCGAGATCTCGTAATGTATTTACAAACTTACTTGAGCACAGCTGAAAACCATCTGTACAGCTATGCCTTTCAAATAAGCAAGTTCATTGATGAAAAACTAAACAAAAAGGTGCTTAAAACACACCCTTGCCTAACACCAGATTATTTTGCCGAAACCCCCTTACATGTAACATTTGTCATGTCCCCCACCTTCCTATTATAAAAGACCTCCCAAAATAAATAATGTTGAAATTTATTATTAAACAAAATATTTTTAAAAAATCACTTTTTTCAATAGGTTTGATAAATTTGGGCGACGCAGTCCCTAACTTCCCCACTAAATCCATTTGAACGAAATAGTGCCCACATCTTGTTTCTGAGTCCCAAAGCTTTGGTAAACTCAACGAATATTGCATACATCCTTCCACCTTTACTTTGTTAAGAGAGGAGCAAAAGAAACTATACCTCTCAGTTGATTTTATCATATGACTGAATTTCAATTGAAAATATTATAAATTAGCGATATTATATCCAAAATATGATCTGTCCTGGCGTTTAGTCAGCACTGAAAGGTATTCGTCACCACTCGCCCCTTTCCGTAACCCGAGTTGGTCACGAATGCACTGAAAGGATGCTTCTACATGGTTATATCTTTTAAAATATCATTTGATTTTTTTAAATGAATAAAAAATAAGTAAATACCTTTACAAAATTAAAATTCACATATAACAGAACTGCTTAAAAAAATAAAATTCACATCATACAGAACTGCTCAGGGGTATCTGAGACATCTTATCTTTGAAAATCAACAAATTTGTTGGTTTTTTTCAAACTTGGTAGGGGTCATGTGGTTGCAAATTCATTTCTTTCCCCTGTCTTCATTGAACCACTTTATTCTTACAAAAAATTACGCAGCCAATGATTATTTTTACATGCTGTTGCAAGAATGAGTGGTGGTGAAATAGACATAGTCAAATACAACATCAGTTCTTTCATTTTTCCAAAACACAACAAAATATATCGAAAGACCTTCTTTTTTCCCTTAGTTAATATAACTGACGATAATAGACTGCGGTGTATAAAATTGTCGGTGGTGGAGTATCTTTGTCTAAACCCTGTTTGTTTCTCTGCTCTCTTTTGAAAAAAAATCGGACAAAAACAACAAGAGGACTGTTAATAAATGATAAAATAATCATACTACATACACAAATAGGAGTTATTCCCTTGTGGTATCAACATCATTGTCCTGTTTATGTAATGGAATGATAATTCCAAGCGTCCATTCCTGATCATTATTTTGGGAAATACGAAGTTTTAATGTTTTCTGTGTGTTCCCCTTCGGCCCACAGTCAGACAGTAGTTCTAACACCAGCAGGCTGAGGAGTAGGGGAAGAAAGTCACTTACCCTGAACCAGATCGCCAAGGAGATGTACTCTTGGTGCCATCAGAGGTTGGTAACCCTGGCTGCAGTAGAGCAGCCCGCATGCACAGCCAGACTGACAAATACGAACCATCCAACACACAGCAATCGGATGCTGAACAAGGGTATTTTCAAACAGAGCGAGTTGTTGTTATGACGGGGTTTTCCGGCTTGTCCAGCACTTCTTGCCAACCAGAAACACGTGAACGATTATCACTATGCTGTTTTAAATCGAGTTGAACTGTGGTTTTTTAAATTTGAGCTGTGAAGGAAACACATCTAAAGTGTATTTTGGGGATCGTAAATCGTTATCTTTGTGTTACAAGCATATCCTACAGCGGGTATCCTACAGTTTTCGAGATGAGTCTGCAGCTTAAACAAACACGATGGGGGAGTATCCCCTGGCTAGATGCTGGATTGGTTTGTTTGTTGTTTTACGCCGCACTCAGCAATATTCCAGCTATATGACGGTGGTCTGTAAACAATCGAGTCTGGACCAGACAATCCAGTTATTGATATCATGAGCATCGATCCACGCAACTGGGATACGATGTCATTGACATGCATCAACCAAATCAGCGAGCCTGACCACCCGATCCTGTTTGTCGTCTCTAACGTTGAGCATAGTCGCCTTTTACGGCAAGCATGATTTGCTGAAGACCGATTCTAATATGGGGATTTCAAATAAAAAAACAAAACAAATATTTATCGTCAGAGAAGTGAAGCAGAATACGACATTGCCATGATATATGGAGACATGTAGTAAGAGCTGCTAAATAACGTTCCAAGTGTATAACATTCATCACTATAACTACATGATAATAATACCTCTCACGATCCCTCTTCTATGCTTGTCGTAAAAGGCGACTAACGGGATCGGGTGGTCAGGCTCGCTGACTTGTTTGATGTATGTCATCGATCCCAATTGCGTGGATCGATGCTCATGATATCAATCACTGGATAATCTGGTCCAGACTCGATTATTTACAGACCGCCGTCATATAGCTGGAATATTGCTGAGTGCGGCGTTAAACAACAAACCAACAACAACAACTCTTCAAAGTAGGGTGTATGTTACCTCTGATATCTTTGTCAAGTCCAAGATTTGCAGATTGTCGCTATGTACATTCACAACGATTAGGCATTACAAATTGCTAATGAATAAAATACTATTGCTTAAAGCAGGTTTGGTTTACATTTTGATTGAAATAGATTTGTGAACGCACGCGATGCGAGTTATTTCTTAAGCCGAATTACGATTCATGAGTATGTTCATCATTGAGTAATGATATAATTATCTTGAATTTATTCAACGAAAGAAAATCATCAATTAGAAATTACTTTCACTCTGTGCGAGTTCAAACTTGATTGGGAGTTATTGTTCATTAACTATGTGACGTGATGTCGTGGAGGGTTGTAGACGCTGTATTGGTGAGGTGAAATGGGGGTTAACGTCGCGTCCAAGATTATTGCACTTATGTAGCGACGTGCATGCACGTGTATGTGTGTGTGGCTGCTTGTACTAGTCCGGACTGGTGCCGATTAATAGTGCTAGCTCACTGAGATACCATGCCGCAGTTTAACATGAATACCCCACACAGTAAACTGACTCCGAGCAGACCAGTCCTTGTTTTAGCCCCTTAATGCCGAGCGCCAGACAGGGTAACAACAAGTACCATATTTTAACGTCTTTTGGTATGACGCGGCTGGGGATCGAACCCCGGACCTTCCGCTCTCCGGGCGGACGCTCTACCATTAGACCACGGAGGCGGTCTAGACGCTGTATTGGTGGTCACAGATTGCATGGTAATGTAGTAGCTCAACTCATCTCATTTATCGTCGAAATAACACCCACGGTGGTACATGAGATACAATTATATACAATTTTCAATATGTATGTCTGTAAAGTATATCGCACAAGTATATCTTTGCAGTGCTTTGTAATTCTTATGTCTCCACAAAAGAAGTCTATCAGTGAAATCCTACAATTATGTCTCTATAATGCCCTAAATGTGAGGCAGTAACACCTGTCTGAACAGGATATATATGAATTGTGAAAGCAATCAGTATTCATGTGTGATAGCTATTTCCTATAAGCGTACCAACCTGATCTCTCATTGCAGTTAGATTAATTATTCTTGTTTATAGGCCACCGGCCTCAAGTGCAAAAATACAGAATTGATTGAATGTGTACAATAGAATTTATTAACAAGGAATCTATGATGCAAACCAGTAAATCAGCCGACCAACATGCGTTTTGACATCGAAAACAATCACCTTATTTAACTGTCTCTTGAGAGACATGATGGTCCTTGTTTATAAGGACCGCCTCCGTGGTCTACTGGTAGAGCGTCCGCCCGGAGAGCGGAAGGTCCGGGGTTCGATCCCCGGCCGCGTCATACCAAAAGACGTTAAAAGATTGTTGTTACCCTGTCTGGCGCTCGGCATTAAGGGGCTAAAACAAGAACTGGTCGGATCGGAGTCAGTATACTGTGTCTGAGTGGGGTATTCATGTTAAACTGCATCTTCCCGAGGCAAGAGAGTTAACTGACTTTAAAAGTCCAGTTTCCACCCTTGCCGAACTAGGCTGGAATTCCTGGGCTCGATCGTAGCGCCACCAGTGGCCATTACGAGTTATGTCCTTTCTATGCCTCTCCTATTGACCAATCAGATTCAACCTCTCGTATCACTTGCATGTGCTTCAAACAAAACGGTGGCGCCCAGTCAAGACGATCTGATTGATAATCAAGATCTATATTGTGATAAAATGAGTCTTACATCGCGAAGTGCCTCAAATCACGTGAGCACCTAGATTAAAAGCATGAAAAGATTTAGAAAATATCTGTTGACAACGAGTTAGCGGTGCACATGCTTTGCAAATCCTGCAGTCGACCGAAATCTGCATGACACTCTGCGAACCGGATTTCGATTTCGGTGCGCGATTTTGATTGGACTATGCATAGACTCGTTAGTCCAGCCAAAATATAACTCCATAATACCAGCCTAGTTCGGCAAGGGTGGAAACTGGACTTTTATAGTCAGTTAACTCACTTGCCTCGGGAAGATGGTTAAACTGCGGCATGGTATCTCAGTGAGCTAGCACTATAAATCGGCATCAGTCCGGACTAGTACAAGCAGCCACACACACACTCACGTACATGCACGTCCCTATATAAGTGCAATAATCTTGGACGCGACGTTAAACCCCATTTCACCTCACCAATACAGCGTCTACAACCCTCCACGACATCACGTACGTCACATAGTTAATGAACATTCTACCATGAATTTGGAATTTACTCGATTCTGATTAGTCAATCAGAGGCTATTAAATCACAATAAACCTCCTCTGATTGAAACAGCTGGTTTGACGGCCGCTTCACCGCGGAAGCTAATATTCGTAGAATGGTACTATTTTCAGTCATTGTCGGTAGGCGTATTTAAATACTTATATCTGCAATCACAGGTTACAAAATGCACAGATGCGGTTAATACAATATACAAAGGATGTGTGGCAATACATTTTGTGCAGAAAAACACGACAGAAAACAACAAAGGGAATGTATTTACGTTTTGGAGACAACAGAGAGCTTGGAATTTTGGCGCTTTTCTATATATGACTGTGACGTCATATCTTTTGCGTCACAATGAGCGGCATGACGTCATAATGGTGACGTGCGATGTAGAGCGAAAGCCTTGCAAAGCTTGCTTTGTTTTCTTTACGGATGCCCACCTCATGTTTGCTTACCAAGTTGCCGTGCTTATATGCTTCCAATGCCTGTCATATGTTCGATTGAAGTATTACGGTATAAACAAACTGCTTGAGGATATACAGCACCATATTTTTTTTTCTGTGATTCCGTAATTCAGATCGATAACGCACTCAAAACACTGAACTCAACCCATGACGATTCACTCAGTATATTTGCTAACACCAAAGAGTTCGCATTTTATTTAGTCATGGTAGAATGGAGATAATCATACTGTGTTTTCAATGTAGAGCTAGGTTACCTGTAGATTTAACCCCGCTAAATTTAACATTTGAAACCTCACGCTGCGCGTTCGGTTCCAAATTCAATTTAGCGGGGTTAAATCTACAGGTAACCTAGCTCTACATTGAAAACACAGTATGTTTATCTCCTAAATAACTCCCAATCAAGTTTGAACTCGCACAGAGTGAAAGTAATTTTCACCTCACCTGTTTATAAGGGGCGATGGGGTAGCCTAGTGGTTAAATCGTTCGCCTCTCACACCGAAGGCCCTGCATCTAATTCTCGCATGGGTACAGTGTGAAGCTGTTTCTGTGTCACCACCGTGATAGTGCTGAAATATTGCGTTAAGCGGCGTACAAACAAAAGTACTCACTCATTCTAAAAAAAACAGATCGTGAGTCATGTCAATAATTAAATAGCATAATAATTCATGAAAAACATACTTTGTCCCGACGTTAAAGTCTTGGATGTTGCACAACGTCACTAGCGCGCCCTGGATCTCACGACGTATAGCCTGCTAATAAGTACAACGAACCTTGATAAGTGGGTTTAAAGGACAAACGATGAACATGTAGATGGCGCTGTTCTCCATCTGTTGCATGGTGACATGAGCACATATGAATAATGTAGGATAGCCTAATGAGATGATGCTACATAATGGAAAAGACGAAACTCTTTCCATAATAATGAGAAATGTCCATTGTATGATTCTGATTATATCATACCCATGAACAACACGGTGTAATCCGATGCGTAGAAGTCTTCCTGAACATGATGGCTACAGCTGGAGGGTCATACGAGATCTGGGCCCACTTGCACAAAGCGATCTTAGTGCAACGACCATGTAAGCCTACGTTAAAGTATGAGTGAGTGAGAGAGTATGGTTTTACGCCGCTTTTAGCAATATTCCAGCAATATCACGGCGGGGGACACCAGAAATGGGCTTCACACATTGTACCCATGTCGGGAATCGAACCCGGGTCTTCGGCGTGACGAGCGAACGCTTTAACCACTAGGCTACCCGACCGCCCCTGTTAAAGTATGGGAGTTACGATCATCTTAGCACGAAGATCGCTTTGCGCAAGTGGGTCCTGGTATATCAATGTAGATTATTTGATACAATTAATTTTGTTTCTTTGTTGTTTAACGCCGCACTCCAGCATTATTCCAGCTATATGACGCCGGTCTATAAATAATCGAGTCTGGAACAGACAGTCCAGTGATTGACATCATGAGCATCGATCCACACAATTGGGATACGATGACATGTATCAACCAAGTTAGCGAGCCAGACCACCCGATCCCGATAGTCGCCTCTTACGACAAGCATAGTCGCCTTATACGGCAAGCATGGATTGCTGAAGACCTATTCTTACCCGGATCTTCACGGGTGTTCAATTAATTTTGAGGATAATGTAGACACTGTATGAAGCTTACGTGTGCTATCACTGCGAAGAGTATTTCAGTTATATCACGCCTTCGTATCAAGAAACAGCCATTGATATAGACATTACTAAATGTTCAGTCATCAACCTGTTTACACGAGGCATGTTTGTTTGACCAATCTGATTCGGACATTCCCCACATTGTTTTTTAAAAATTGATCAAATAATATGCATCATGCGTTACAAGGTTCACAAATAAAATTCGTAACATGCTCCAGCTGAACATGTGTTTTGGCAAAATAGTGTCATGGCATTTTAAATTTTGTTTTACGGAGCTCAATTTACAAACATGTAGTGTACTAAATCAATGTTACTATATTGCGTTCTTAAGGTTTGTAGACGGAATATAACATAGTTGCTACATGGACAATTAGTTCATTTTCCTGCATGGTGTTTATTAACGCAATGTGAAAATGCATTCTGATGTCCTATACGTCGCTTACATAAACACGTTTTTAAAATTTAAAGTTTAGTTATAGAAAAGAATGAGCCACAAGGCTATATACTTCCCCTTCAATTTAATTTAAGCCCAAAACCAAGTATTTGAAAAAATGGCCACTTTTTAGGTGCTGTAGGCATAAGAAATACATGTCTGCATGATGTACTGATCGCCTTATCGGCCACATATACTAAGGCCCATCTTCCCGAGACAAGGGAATAAACTGACTAGTGGAAACTGGACTTTTAGCCAGTTAACTCCCGTGCCTTGGGAAGATGACTCAGACCGAAAAAATGGCGTTGTTCCGATTACCTGATTGACCATAATCTAAGGTGCAAACATAACTTTGTCAGTGTCAGTCTCTTTTCAAGACGAAAGAAAACCACACATGTTCAGTTCTCCAAAATAGAAAAGTTATTATCTCCCTACACACGAGGGTTGGTCAAAAAGTTCTGAATCTGGCTAACTTTCAACTATGGGCCATAACAAAGAGAAGTAGTCCACGTAGAACTCTGTTGATGACGTTTGTGTATTATTGACAGCCAGTTGAACGTGATAGGGGAAAAGAACTAGTACCGAGCAGTTATCAAGTTTTTTTAAAAGTACTCCCCCAAAAATTCATAACCGCATGTCACAAGTCTATGGGGGAAAAGAACCCTAGCTATTCCACTGCTAAACTTTGGGCAGGTACGTATAAGGCTGGGAGAACAAGCCTTGATGATGACCCTAGATCTGGACGTCCCTCAACTTCAATCAATGAAGATTCAGTCAAGGAGATAGAAAGACTTATCCTCTCAGATAGACGTATTACAATTGCTGAACTTGAGGAAGACACATGTCTTAGCCATTGTTATTCATTAACACTTACATATGAATAAGATACCTGCTCATTGGGTGCCAAAGTTTCTAAATTCTGATCTGACACTGCCAGAGAAAATTCAGAGCTAATTGAGGATTTCGTCAAATTCAAAAAGAGATTAGTAACGGATGGTGAAACATGGGTCTACCACAATGATCCCGATTCAAAACGTCAATCCATGGAATGGCACCATTCCACTTCTCCGACATCAAAGAAATCCAAGTCCTCAAGATCAGTGAAGAAAGTTATGGCCACTGTGTTAAAGGATGCAAAGAGTGAGATCCATGTTGATTACTTAGAAAGTCAAAGGACGATTACTTCTATGCTGATTTGCTTCATCGCCTGTGAGATTATATCAATGAAAAGTGGCGAGGAATGCTTACTGCTGGAGTTCTACTACTTCATGACAATACCTCTTCTCAAACCACTCGACTTGCTGCTGTGCGACAATGTGGGTTCGAAGAGCTTCCTCACCCTCCATACTCGCCAGATCTGGCACCAAGTGATTTCCACCTGTTTCTTAAACTGAAGAACACCTTCGTGGAAAGTGTTATGACGACAACGATGACCTCAAAGCTGCCCTGAATGGGTTTTTCAGGGTGGCTTCATAATACCTCTTCCTGACTGGAATTGAAAAGCTTCACTAACGATATGAAATGTGTATTGAAAAGCAGAGTGATTATGTTGAAAAATAAAATTAAAAACACTTTCACAATTGTTTGTTTTGTTTGTTAGGCTTTGAACTTTGTGACCAGTCTTCGTACAATGTCCCTCTTTTCCAATTAAGTGTAATTGGAACCAAATAATATTTGGCCCAAATATGTAAAAACCTCCTGTTTGTGGAGATGTATCATAGGCTGTAATCAACAACCGATGGTCGTATTGAATGAGTTAGTTTGGTTAAACGCTGCTATGAACAGTATTTTAGTTATTTCAAGGTATGTCGGTTGATGTTGGATGAACGCAAGAGGTGATTCAGGGCTTCGAAGTTTATCATGCCTGTAAAATCTACCAGCACGGGTACGGGTATGGTGCTGAATCTGGGATTCGAACCCACGATCACAGGTTTTGTGGTACACCTAAGGAATGCAAATCTGCACAGCAAGGCACCTTAGACGTATTCAGTCTGCCCTCATATAGCTGGAATATTGCAGAGTGAAGCATTCCACACTGTTCAACAACAAACAAACTACACAGACAGGTATCAGGAACCTTTATGTTGAATTAGACCCTTTCACCCACCCTACCCTACAATACCAACACAACCAATGTCATACAAAACAATGCCTACAAATTCTACCCACTCCACCCCAACCCCAAACAATACCAAACACATTCACCCCTCCCAATCCAACAATATCATAAGGCAATACTCACTCATACTAAATACCAACTCACCCAAGCCACCCCCTTCCGACACAACACCACCCTATCCAATGTAGTCCATGAGCCAGACCCCTGATTTTTATGTTTGACTACCAAATGGAGGGACAAATTTCCATTGTGGTTTTCAAATAGCCTGATGTCCACGCTTCATGAAATCACATGATGGACATCCCACATGTCCAGTTTAATGTCATTTTGGCTGCCATTTTCAAGATGGCCGCCATCCTTTTCCAATTTGCTCCAAATTTCAGAAATAAGCATGAAAAACAGAATTTACAATTCCTAGACAACTTTTGTGAAATGAAATGTGTCAGGTACTACATTCCACACATTTTGATATACATTTTGTATGGTTTTGTGTAATAAATGTTTCTCTGTTATCTTATTTAGTTGGGCATCTGAAATGTCTATCACATGAAATTATACAGTTGAGATATCAAGCTAACTGAAAATCATATTGGTAATTTGTCCCTCTGTTTGTTTGTCAAATTTTTTCTGACTCATGGACTAATGATACCCAATACATCCATCCAACACTGCCCAAACCCCATTCAACACAATACCACCCCATCCAACTATACCAAACACAATATATCCATACACTGCTGCCCAACCCCATTCAACACAATACCACCCCATCAAACCATACTACCCAACACAATTTATCCATACACTGCTGCCCAACCCCATTCAACACAATACCACCCCATCCAACCATACCCAACACAATATATCCATACACTGCTGCCCAACCCCATTCAACACAATACCACCCCATCCAACCATACCCAACACAATATATCCATACACTGCTGCCCAACCCCATTCAACACAATACCACCCCATCCAACCATACTACCCAACACAATATGTCGATCCAACGCTGCCCAACCCTATTCAACACAAATCTACCTCCGTCATATAGCCGGAATATGGCTGAGTGCGGTGTTAAACAACAAACAAAAAATCAACACAAATCTATCACATTATAACAAGTACTTGTGTTTGATATTTTATTTTGTCACATGTATATACAATAATTCAACATGAAATTCTCCAGTTTCTATAGACATTAGAGGAAACATATAAATATATATATATATATATATTTATATAAATTAACATCTTTAAAACTGACATACACACAACAGAGAGACATAGATAAAACTGTGTGACATTACATTGGTTCTATGTGCTAACTGAAAAAAATATTTCTTTCATAATGCAACTGCAGCACAATTTCATATATGCCTTCCCATTCATACATATGTGGTAGGCAAGGTACCCCCATACACACTGCCTAACAAAGGCAAGATGCCCCCTTTCACACTGTCTTTTATAGGCAAGGTGTCCAAATTGCCTCCCCCAACCCCGTACGTACTACTTCACACAGGCAAGTTGTCCCCATATGCACTGCCTAACAAAGGCAAGGTGCCGCTTTCACACTGCTTCACATTGGAAAGGTGCCCCCTTTCACACTGCTAAACTTAGGCAAGATGTCCCACTTACACTGTCTCAAATAGGCAAGATATCACACTGCTACTTATATACATGAAGGTGCCCAATTCACACTGCCTCCCACGGGCAAGGTGCCCCCTTTCACCCTTATTGTACACGTGAAAGTGCCCATTCCACACAGCCTCACACAGGCAAGGTGCCTCCTTTCACACTGCTAAATGTACACATAAAGGTGCCCAATTCACACTGCCCCACACAAGCAAGGTGCCCCCTTTCACACTTATTGCATACATGAAGATGCCCAATTCACACAGCCTCCCACAGGCAAGGTGCCCCCTTTCACACTTATTGCATACATGAAGGTGCCCAATTCACACAGCCTCCCACAGGCAAGGTGTCCCCTTTGACACTGCTTAATGTATACATGAAGGTGCCCAAATCACACAGCCTCACACAGGCAAGGTGCCCCCTTTCACACTATTTGTAACATGCAGGTGCCCAATTCACACTGCCATGTTTCAAGGCAACAGGGAACAGAGAACACATGAACAGGAATCTGTGGAAACCATACACCGTGTCATCTGATCAGTTCACACATTACTTAATGCATAAAGAAACCGAAACTAGAGAAAAATAGGACTACACACTGCTACACCATGTACACACAGGAAAAGAGTATTCAACAAAGGTTCCACTGTGTATATAGCCAGTGGCAGTCTAGGTCAATGTACACCACTAAAACAAACACTAGTACAATAAGAGTGATAGTAAAAGGATCATAAAGATACCGTAAAAGATACTACATAACCATAGAAGTATAAAACCTGCCCACAGAATAAACTATCTGCATCTGTTAGTGGTGTGTTCAGCAGCAGCAGCAGCAACAAAAACACAAAGTCCCATCCTTGCACAGGGCAAACCCCATCCTGCTCAACTGGCCACAACCTCCAACATTCCAAAAGTTGTCATTCAAATTATTTCACTTCCCAAGATAAGGTTTTTCTTGTGATCTTCTTTTGAGCATTTTGAAAGTTCATTCATATGTATTGAGCACAAATGTACAGAATTGAACATTATCTCAAGGTCAGAGAAAAACACATATAAATCTGGTTAAGACATATCTGTATTTTAACATGATAGTTTACAGTGCTGTCACACGAAAATTCAACGAGAAAAGTTAACTTGCTGCATTTGGCATGACTGAAGAAACAATGGGTTCTTAAGTCCCAACATCAGAACATCAATATTATTAGTAGAACACATGTGAATTGTTGTCATCAACTGAAGACCTGTGAATGAGGAAAATAAGAATAATCGTAGCAAGTAATCTTTATGTTTATTAGGTTTGGACCGGGAAGTATAATACCATACATCTGACAGACCTGCCAAATAACAATCTGATGAAGATAATTGCCTGTTCGATGCATTGCAAAACCTTTGGATTTGTATGACACACACACGAGTAAGAAATAATAACATTTCACTGCAGCAACTGTGTATCATGATACACAGCGTCACGATACAAATATCGCATGAGGTCACGTGACAAAACATTAAATGCATAAATAATCACGAAATATGGTATGAAAATAAATTGAAAATAGTATTTTCTCACAGTATATACAAGAGGTAACAAGCCACATATGTTTTTGATAGGGTCCTTACCCCTTTGTTTTGATGATGACATGTGGGCCCTCAGAGACTACATACCCTTCATGTGACGAGGGTCGAGGGCGTGGACGAGTCCAAATTTACTACCTGGGTAGCCGACCCGGTATTACCCAACCCTACCCGGGTACCCACTGCAGGTCTCAAGAGTTGGGAACAAAATGAGTGATTGGTAATTGTTTTACCACAGCCCTGGCCAAAACTATTTAGATACTTGTATAAAACAATCAGACCATGCGTTGAAGTTGACTGAAGCTTTATCATTACTCAAACATATACAAATAAAAAGGAATGTGTGCATCGTCAGAAAGAAATGCAACCATTAGTGACTTGTTGTGTAACCACTGAGCTATAGTGAGTTTTTAACAGTATTCCAGTTATATCACGGAGTGTCAGCTTAATGTGGGTGGAAAGCCAGAAGTGATGCAGGTCTTGCACGTTTACCACTTCGGTGAAACCCACGAGCACTGGTATGATGCTGACAAACCTAGAAACATAATTGGGGCGAACCAGCATTCGAACCCACAATCATACGTTTCTGGCGTGCCAAAGGGCCGCTACTCTGCACAGCGAATCGTTGGGCCACCCGTGCACCCAACCTACTACCCAGCAAAGCAGTCATGTGTTCATGTGTTCACGGGTGATAGAGGAACACAGTGTATACTAACACATGAACTTCTGACCACGATTCACCAAAGGGCTGTTAGTATTTCCAGATACTTTCCCAAGATTCCCATTCTATCTCAACACAGCAAACATTATTGTGAATTTTACAGTTTTATTCATACTGCCCACACATAATATTCAGACTATTCAATTTGTTGTTTAATCTGATAATGAGAGCAACTTGTTTACAGTAGGCAAACATCAGGGCTTTCCATTATCTGATGATTGAGAAGGAAATGAGATGTGTTTTAGGCACAGGTCTTTTGGAATTTTGTCTGTTTAAGATTTTACATATTCCAATATATATCTTCTTTGCAGAAGGAAAGTCATAAAACTTGTATTGCAATACTGAACTAACATAGAAACCTATTGGCTATAATGATGCATGGAGATCCTGACCAGTACATGTGATAAATAGTATATTCCCTCAGGGACAGGACTAAACTCAAAAGTTGCAGATCCTGACCAGTACATGTGATAAATAGTATATTCCCTCAGGGACAGGACTAAACTCAAAAGTTGCAGATCCTGACCAGTACATGTGATAAATAGTATATTCCCTCAGGGACAGGACTAAACTCAAAAGTTTTACAAGCCTGGGAAAAGAAACAATGCAATGTAATGTTAAAACAATGGGGGATTTTGGTAGTTTGTACTTGCCTACAGGAATTTGTACAAGTCTCGGGCTAGTGGGCTAGTGTTAAGTTCTAACCACGTTATCCCCTGATTAATTTGATTTGAGAAGTTGTGACACTTTTGTTCAGTAACCAATGTCTGTAGTACACCATGCTCAATTCAAGAACCATACAGTAATGTCTTTGACACTTCATTCAATATGTCAAAAAGCGATAATCATTATCCAAATTCTATCACTACAAGATGAATCTTAAATGCATAAGACAACGCCATACCATAAAACAATGCCAAACAATAATTAAAAAAATACAAATTTCATGAAAAGGAAAACATTTTTCACTTCACTCTTACCTGATAAATATCAGTTTATAAAACAAAGCAATACACATTGACGGTACACTTTTGTGAAGCATTACTGTGGTAACACAAGTAGGAACAATAACTTGTATTCTACTTTCCTGAAAACCCAAATGCAACAAATCTAGTGACTGTCCTAAACTTCCTAAGCACTTCACAGCCATTTGAACAGAGAAATGAACTATGACGGCACTACAGATTTCCCAGTGATCAACTACAGAAAATAAAATACTAAACTTTCAAACTATTTATATTTGTTTATGATTTAAATTTTGATGGATTAGAAACAAAAACATCTCACAAAATGTAACTGTCAACTTTATTAATAAACTGTTCCATACAGAGCATAACCCCCGACCACTGCACTTATCATGCTTATTACAGAGGAGTATTCGGACAGAAGTGAATACATTCATTTGTCCCCGTGCCAATTGTAAAATATCCTATACACAGCTGTGAGTTTTGGAAAAAAGTGTGCACTATTCTCAAGAAAATATGGTATTCATAACGGATGTGTATCTATTTCCCCCCACATTAACAACCAAATCAACTTATGACAAATGACAAATAAATCTAAAATACTTCAAATAAAACACAAATTTTAATTAATTTGACCTACTCAATCTTATTTGTAGGTATATAGTAAGTTATACAAGACAATAGTATGGACAAACCCTGTTTAGAAAACAAGTACGAGTCACAGCCTACAGTCACAATCTGACACCTACAACATGGGCAAGTTGCAGAAGGGATAGCCTTGGCAGGAAGTACATTGGCACATGATCATATCTTCCTCCATGAGCGAATAAGCGAGTGAACAGTATTTCAGTTATATCACGGCGTGCCCACTTAATGTGGGAGGAAAGCCCAAAGTAAAGCCCACATTTACCAAGAATCACATTCAGGGAGAATCAGGGATTTGAACTCCTGGCATGCCTAAGGGACACAACTCTGCATAGAACTGCAGCATCACATACCCGATTCTCCTTTCACTTCTAATGAAGTTAGTTAACACATAATGAAGACCAGATTACCAATTCTTCCAGCATGGTCAGGCTAATGTTTCATAGGACTAATGTATAACTGGATTTGAATTTATTCAGATCCTTTGTTCCAGTGTGGTTCCAACAACTTGTCCTTTGTGGTTTACCTCCTGGATCAGTTAACACACATGCTGACAAAAAACTTGCTATGTTGACACTGTCTTTATTTGTTTCACTGACAATATCCTTTCTACGTTGATGAAGTCACAAGGTCCTTGTGTTCAGGTGAGGTAAGATGAGAAACGTGTTCATCAATGTGTCATTTCCACCACTTTCATCCCAATGAAGCTCCCACATGTGGAGAAGTGTATGCCACAATCACTTCAGCAGTGCGTGCTGTTCATGAATAAATACAACAAACATGTCTTTGGTCTACTATACAAAACTGTCCATATAATAGTTTTTCTCTTGTATTAACCGCTGTTTTTTCAGCTGGGTGCGTTGAACCAATTTTCTTATCTCAGACACAACGAACACACTTGAGGTGAGTGCTATCAAGAACAGGAAATCTGAAATATGAATAAACAAAATTTAAATAAAAAACAACAGCAAAATAATAACAAACATACAAAGAGAAAAAAGTTTTAGCTACAAGTATCATGGTAATTCTGAGTTTGTGAGGACATTCATATTTTCTGGAGGAGAACATTAAATAGTGAGTGACTGTGATGGAGGCTTGTTTAACACTGAAGTCGACATTGCAAATAATCAAGTCTGGACCTGATGATGGTAAGAGCAATGATCCTCCCAGTTGGATAGACAATCAACCCGGTCATACATTGTACCCAACTAATCCTCATTTAGGATGCTTCTTCAAACAAGCGCGGAGAACTGGGGACCTATTCTACCCCTGAATCCTCACATGGTCTCTACTGCTGTCAATAGTCTCTGATAAGAGGTTTTTTTTAAAGTTTTGACACCATTTGAGTTTCAACAAATTGTCTTGGAAGACATTTTCACCATTAATTTAGTGAGAACACTGAGAAAGATTATTTAATCTGTGACATGATTTTGTTCGTAGGTTGTTTACACCACACTCAGCAATATTCCAGCAAAAAGATGATGGCCTGTAAATAATGGAATCTAGACCAGACAAACCTGTGATTGGTAGTATGGGCAAATATTCACATGATGACACGACAACCAAGTGACCAAGCCTGACCAGCGGATCCATTAAGTCGCCTGATATGACAAGCATGGGTTGCTGGGGACCGTTTCTAACTGTGCTCCCCACTGGGGTGTAGTGACATGACATATCTGTCATCTCTGGTTTACACTTCTCTCACCTGTGGCATGCAGAGCCTCCGTTTGAAACACAGCCTGTAGGGGCGGGAAATAAATAACCAACAGCTGGCCGATAATAGAACCTCCCACAGCAACCAGAAAAACTTTGTTGGTCAAAAATCCAACTTGAAATATGGACTTTGTCTGAAACAAATCAAAACAAGAATAAAAAATTTTCGCCATGGTGCAATGTCATAAGGATAATATAAGAAAACAAACTTCTTAATGATTATTTCTGGTAACCATGCCAACAACAATATCATACTACATGCTTTGGATCAAATACAAATGTTAATGTTGATAATAAAAAGGCAAATTTTACGAAACCAAGGGACAATACCAATAGTTTTAACAGGTAGTGGTCTTAGTAGTCACAGCCACATGCAGACCGCCTCCGTGGTAGAGCGTCCGCCCGGACAGCGGAAGGTCCTGGGTTTGATCCCCGGCCGCGTCATACCAAAAGACATTATAAAAGATGGTACTTGTTGTTACCCTGCCTGGTGCTCGGCATTAAGGGGCTAAAACAAGGACTGGTCAGCTCGGAGTCAGTATACTGTGTCTTGAGTGGGGTATTCATGTTAAACTGTGGCATGGTATCTCAGTGAGCTAGCACTATAAATCGGCATCAGTTCGGACTAGTACAAGCAGCCACACAAACACACACACGTACATGCACGTCGCTATATAAGTGCAATAATCTTGGACGCGACGTTAAACCCCATTTCACCTCACCTCACCTCACAGCCACATGTGCAATATACACAGTTGACAGCCACATGTTTGATGCTGCTACAGGTTACAGCATCTGTTACAGTAACAGTGAGAGAGTGTGGTTTTACGCTGCTTTTGGCAATATTCCAGCAATTTCACTGTGGGGGGACACCAGAAATGGGCTTCACAAACTGTACCCATGTGGGCAATTTACTGGTAACAGTATCACTCTCATGCTCCGACTGCTCCTGCGTACATCTCAGGCTACGGTCACTGCTTCCATATACAGACTACTGGTTGTTGTACTGTTATTGAGGATTAACCTACCTGTGATCTGCAGCTAAGTGCGTTGAACATATCAAAGAATACAAAACATGTGAAGGTCATGGTTGTATCTCTTGGTGTGATCTTGTTGTCACTCATCTGAAACAGTCAACAGTAAAAGTGAGTTGGTTTTACGCGCTAGGAACAGTATTTCAGTAATGTCACATCATACTGGCTTGATGTCCGAGGAAAGCTCTAAGTGATGCAGGTCTTTCATTAGTCTGTCTTACCCTGATACAAATATATATCAAATACAGCCCATGCAATCTATAATGTTTGGCAAGTCTAGATTACTGCAGTATCAGGAATGAAGAGTCACTGGGCTCCTTTTTATTATATTTGTATTAAGATAACTGAACAACTGTTTTTTTCTGTACAATATGTTCATTTCAGAGATTAGATGTTAGTTTAGTCTTTCATGTTTACCACATGGGTTTCACCAGCTGATAGGGTGCTTGCTCTTCCATGTTATCCGATGGAGACTATTGCTAACTGGGTTCCTATTTCTCTCATAAATCATTCAAACATATAAGATAGCTATGCAATAAATTGCAAAGAACAATGGAGAACAAAGCATGGTTTATTTCACGATAAAACATTGTTCTATCATGAAATAATTTCTGGAGATTTAAACATACGCTCACAACTTGATAACATCGTACATTGGACAATGTTACTTTTGAGAGGGAAGTGTCTCATGTCTAGTTGTTTTCCCATGGGTGTAGCTGGGCAATGCAGATAAACACAATGGCCAAACGAACACATCCAAAAGTGGGCGACATAAGAAAATCGGTATTGGGAGAAAAGGTACAGATAATCGATGTGACCATTGTGAGAATATCGGGGAAATACCAAACTTAGCTCCCCTGTTCATAAAATGGACTTGTCCGACATTGCTGAGAACAAATTGTATTCAGGGAGTCATCATTATTTATGTACGGCTAAATATTTTCAAAGCTTGTATTTTTTTTTAACCTCCTTGAAGAGACTGTACATAATGTTGATATCGCATATACAAAAAAAAATAAAAAATCATATTGTAATTTTTTTTCCTTTATCTACACAAAAACTAAGAAATATGGGAGGGGCGCAATGGTTTAGGAGGCTGCAAAAGCAATACATGTAATCTTGGTTTGGATGTTTAAGATATTGGAGAATATAGGAACCAGTGATGACAGTGAATGCCAGATACTGCAGTGACTTGAGAGCAATGGTGCATCGGAATGTCCACAGTTACATACCTCTCTCCAAAATACCCATAAAGTTCCGCTGACAATGATGAATGCTGACACAAGAATCTGAGCAATGAGGCCCCGGGTGATGATGGGGTCCTGCACGCAACGCGGGGGTTTCCGTATCACATCATGATCAACAGGCTCCACCCCCAGACTGAAAAATAACATTGTTTTATTACAATTGAGTAAGAGCTTAGCAGTGTGTTTGCTGTTTAATGCCACTCAGCTTTATATATGGCAATATCATGGCAGGGGACACCAGAAATGGGCTTCACACATTGTACCCAAGTGGGGAATTGAACCCTGGCCCTCGGCTACCGTGACAAGCGAGTGCTTTAACCACTAGGCTACCCCACCTCCCCTACAACCAGCATAGGTTGCTGGGGATCTATTCCAACCCGGAATCCGCACGGCACAGTGGTTTACATGTAAAGTTCAAGCTAAGGGAACAATAAAAAAAATATTTGATTTTATTATCAAAATTTTTAGTTTACATTTTCAATTACAATTTCAAGGTATCTGTGTTCATTTACTGTCCCTTAACGTAATTTGCATAAATGTTTGATAAGCCAAGGAAGACACTCATGAACATACATTTGTAGTTTCATGAAACATAGTAATGAAACATTAATTCTGAAGCTTAAAAGTGAACTGTAGTCCACTGAGTGGTATAAAGAAATATGACAGATGACCAAGTGAGTGAGTGAGTGAGTATGGTTTTACACCGCTTTTAGCAATATTCCATTAATATCACGACAGGGGACACCAGAAATGGGCTTCACACATTGTACCCATGTCGGGAATCGAACCCGGGTCTTCGGCGTGACGAGCGAATGCTTTAACCTCTAGGCTACCCGACCGCCCCAGATGACCAAGGACAAACAACAACACCATGACTTCACCATCACGCCCTCGTCTGTCTCCCTTGGGTTGATGTTCATACTGACCTCTGTGCAGGGGGCCCATCCATGATTATATTGATCCACAGTATCTGCATGGCATTCAGTGGGTTGGGGAGACGCATCACCGTCGACAGCGTGATCAGAGACAAGGCAGCTATACTCCTGTTACAAAATACAGGAAATACTTTTCAAACAGGGAGAAAGAGAAATTTAGGCTTAATAGAAATCTCTTAAGATGTGTTTGTTCTTTATCACCGCACTCAGCAATATTCTAGCTATATGGAGGATAACTAATTGTGTCTTTACCAGACAAACCAGTGATTGAAAGCATGAGCAATGACCACGAGAGCATAACAGTGAATGAGTATGGTTTTACGCTGCTTTTAGCAACATTCCATCATTATCATGGCAGGGAGCAGCAGAAATGGGCTTCACACATTGTGCCCATGTGGAGAATCGAATTGACCACTAGGCTTCACAACCGCCCCCAAAGCCATAGCACAATCAGTGAGAAGTCCCAGAGCTTGACCACCTGATCCCTATTATAATCAGATCCTATGCAAACATGAGGTACTGGAGACCCATTCTGACCCAGAATCCCCACAAGGCAGCTACAGCACATAGCTGCTGTTCAAACTAGGATGCCAGAATCTTCATGTTCAGATTTTCATTTCCACAATGAAAAAACACAAACAGATGATGCCATACATAAGTCTTCTTTTTACTAACAGATTTAATCATTTTTTTATTAAATATACCCAAGTGTCGGTGATCAAAATATCATTACAAATAGACTTTTTAAACATGTTAAAACTATAGCGAAGTTAAAAGCTAATGAATTTTAAAAAATACAAAAGGGTATTATTTCTGAAAGATCTAAGGGTAACATTTACCTAGATTTCTTGTTTAGCATCGTTTTTTCTCGACTGACATTTTTTACTTGTCTGGGGCAAAAAGGCATGGGTAAAAAAATATTTTTCTGTAAACCAGTAACATCTTGTCACCTGGAGTAAGAACTAGAAACCCTACTATACAACTTAAGAGTCTATCAATATCAAAATGTCAACACTTACGTGCTAAGCTGAAACCTGACAAAGTTTTTTATGTTGTAAAATATTCCCTTTCCTTCTTCAATAGCAGATCTGAAACCAAAAAACATGTTTATTAATGTCAGTTCCAGGATTAAATAACATAAACACATACAAAAACAAACTATCTGACTGAAGCTGTGCAAAACTAACAACTATGTATACACAGTTGTTGGGACAGCAGGATCATCAACATGAACCATGGGTTACCTCCCTTTGCACATGTTGCATGTTTTTAATTTGTAGACAGAGTAATTGCAAATTTACAAATCCAAATTATGATACATACAAAATAACCTACATAAAATCAATCAAACATAATTACATATTTTATACATTTATAAATTAGCATGATTATAGCTGAAGATAGAAGTGTTTTGAGAAAACACCAAGCCTCATGTCTGCGAGAGTCCACTTACAAGATGGTGGAGAAGTCATCGTCTACAAGAATCATGTCAGCTGCCTCCTTAGATACATCGGTCCCAGACTTGCCCATGGAAATACCGATCTCAGCACTTTTAAGAGCCACAGCATCATTGACGCCATCACCCGTCATGCCAACAACTAAACCATTGTCCTGCAAAGCCTGGTGGAGAGACAGACAGTACTCAATTAGCTTATGTACGAGTGCTCCGTGCTGAACCACTATACTGGCTCTCCTGGTATACTGCACCCACGTATCATTAGTATATATGACTACCATCATGCAACAGAACACACAACAAAATCTTTGAGAATGCTAAAATATATATTTACAATTTACCCACATAATAACAGAAGATCTAGCCTGTTGATGTTAATAAATCAAAAATATGATTATATACAGTGAACATGGTGACATAAAACTTAGTCTAAGGGTGCATAAATAATCTATCCAGTAATTAAAATCATTCACAGTTTGAGACATCAGTTTCCTCAAAGCAAAAGCAATATTAGAAATGGTCTCATTTCCATTGAATCAGTTGGGATGCCTCATCATGCTCATAGAATATATATCAAGATGTGTAAGCTTATTGTGGAATGAAGGCTGAAATGATGCAGGTATAGAGCACGGGAATGGGTCTGACAAACTTAGAAATATAATCTGGGCGATCCTGGATTCGACCCCACAATCATAGGTTTCTGTCATGCAAAACTGGGCAAATTGAATTTCGTCACTTTAGACGACTGGACCACCCATACCCTCTGAAACTTATGAACATTGGTATGATGCGAGCAAACCACGGATCATAATAAGGGCAACTCTGGGAATGGATCCTGGTTATCGTACAGGATGCAACTCTGCACAGTGCAGTTAAGCTTATGCACGACTTCAAAACACTAACAAGATTCCATGTGTTGTGCTTACCCTGACAATCTTCAGTTTATGCCTGGGAGTGACCCTGTAGAAGACACAGACCTCGGGGATGACCCTCTTGAGTTGCCCCGGGTCCATCTGATCGATCTGATTCCCAGACAGCGATGAAGCCCCAGAAGCATACAACCCAAGTCGGGCCCCTGCAATTCATACACAATCATATAAGGGGGGTTTTCACTGCACGACTGTCACCTACTATAATTACCAGTATAGTGCACATCAAACTGATTTCTTGGTCTGTACCAATGGTTTGCACAAATGTAACTAAAATCCTACATAAGAACATAACATGGCAGTTACACTGACCTAGTGAATGACATAGTAATCACACAAAGATAAAAAAAGAACCTACCGACAGCTTTGGCAGTTTCTTCTGAATCCCCAGTCAGCATCTTGATGGATACTCCTCCGCCTGTGAGAGTCCATATGGCTTCCCGGACTCCTTCCCGAGGTGGGTCAATCATCCCCACCATCCCAACAAACACCAGCTTGTTCATGTCTGTGCCATACGCCATTGCCAACACTGTAGGAAAAGAGAAGAGTGAGTGAACAGCCTATTCCAGCAGTCAGCAAATCATAGTATTTCAGAGGCATCACATTGGTCGGCAATCTGATGTTGAGGCTAGGGCTCTGACAAGGACCCAAGCACTTAAGCACAGATAAGGAATAAATGGACTCAAGTCCGACATCATGGCCTCATGTACATGACCAAGGCCCCACTCCACAAATCTTAGATCTACGATGTCATAGGTCAATGTTCAAGTATGGGAATTATGATCATCACGGGTTGATAGCCAGGGCTCGCTTAAATAATGTAAAACATGCACCAGTGCAACCTGTTATTGAAAAACGCAACCTAAAATTTATGTATTTATGAAAACATTTTCAAATATATGTCTGACTAACATTTAGTTTACAGTTTACACACAACCATCTTTGAACTCACTCTGTACCTCTAAGCTTTACGTACACCACTTATCACTGTGTTCTGTGTAATTTTTCATGCTTTCGTAGGCTTGATATCATCAAACTGTGGGTACTTCAACATTATGTGTACATGTTCCTATTACGCTTTATAGTGATACATCATTAATTTATGTAAAATCATGATGCAGTTATCAGAGATCTGAGATATTAATCATTTAGACTGTTTCAACATAGATACATTTTCGGAACCTAGGTCCTGTCCTGGCTATCCCCATTTTAGTGTGCACTTAGCATGTGGTACATGGGACAGTTTCTAACCCTGTACCTTACAGTCACTACAGAAACTTTGGTCTTTTCTGCTTTGATCTGATAATCATACTCAGAATCTATTGTGAGGCATCTCGGGAGAAGCATAGGTTGCCATAGTTACAGGGTTACAACTACTCTCAGGAAAAGCATAGGTTGCCATAGTTACAGGGTAACTACGCTTGCCAAGGATAAAGTGGAACTGCTTGACATTACTAAGTCTGATAGCCTGGATAAATTAAGGACTAAGAGAGTTGGGATTAATCCCGCTTTGACCATTATGTCAGTTATATCACTGCAAGTTTGGAGGAAAGCCCAAAATGAAGGTCACAAGTGCTGGAATGGTGGTGAAATATCAAGGACAATAATCAGTCGATCAGTGGATCCTGGCACAACTAAGAGAGGTAACTGCACAGCGCAGTGCAACACCTGCGCCCACCCGGCCACCCTGCTATATGTGTCACCTCTGAGTCCCGCACTGCCGAGTGCAGCTGCCTGGTTATAGTAGCTGTCTCTCTGTTTCTCCGAGATGGGCAGCGAGGCTCCGTTGTAGTAGTAGGAGGTTGACTGTCGCAGCACATGCTCCAGGGCACCCTTCACAAAGTACAGGGCCTCTGTGTTCTGGGGGAGGGAAACATACAGCCTTCAGAATTCATGCTGGTCCACTAGCCGAAGACTACCAGATTGTGCTGAGGGCTAGTAAGAATCCAATGCTAGTGCTTATTGAATAGTAGCATTTGGGAACTATAATTCTGAACAAGTTCTTAATGCTACAATCATAATTTGAACTGATGAAACTGTTCGAGAAAAAAAACCTAGTAAAAGTTTGGTCTTGTTCAAGTTGGACCAGCTACAAATTCTGACGAGTTTAGGTTTACACTAGTCCTCTAGACTAGTCTTAAGAAAAACATTTCTAACACTGAATATACAAATCAAAGAGGACAATCCAAGAGGATATCCGTAGACATAAACAAGAATCATTATAAATATTTCATACGTGTACAACATCTCATGCTATGGAAGCCTTCCTCAGTTTGGCTCATGCTGAATATTAACATTAACATAGAAACACTACTTGAATGTTGTTTTATGTCACAGCAATATTCCAGTCCCATGACCACCTGCAATTTCAAATAAAATTTGGGTCTGGCCAACCAGTGTATGACACCATGAGCATCAAGTAACACCATTGTTTGTTTGTTTGTTTGTTGTTTAATGCCGCACTCAGCAATATTCCAGCTATATGACGGCAGTCTGTAAATAATTGAGTCTGGACCAGACAATCCAGTGACTGACATCATGCGCATCAATCCACGCAATTGGGATCGATGTCATACATCAAGCAAAGTCAGCGAGCCTGACCACCCCATCCCGTTAGTCGCCTGTTACGACAAGCTAACACCGTTGGGGCACAATGACTACATGGGATCTTTTCAATTCAGGACTCCTACATTAGGATGTAGTAAATGCATGTCATATCTGGATAGATGGAGCTGTGAGTTACCTGTCCGTATCGGGGGCGACACTTGACCACCATGTACTTGGTCTCGGAGTTGAACGGCCATTCCTGTATACGATGGAAGTTGTCCCTCACGCTGTGCATGTGCATCTGCAGAGTGAGTGAGGGAGTGAGACAGAAGCCCAAATCAAGGATGTCAACATCACATACACAAGAAGAATAGCCTATGGCACCAGGCTTACCACCCTTTCAACTTAACATGGGTCACTGGGGACCAATTTTATCCCCGCATGCCACAGGTCCATTTTCTCTACCAATAACATCAATATCAAATAGATGTGAACGTCATTAATCAAGAAGTATCATCGTCCATGATAGCAAGAAGTTACTTACTTTGAGAGAAACGGCTATAAGAGCGCCCTCTGTTGGCTGGCCTCTCAATCCTTCCATAGATAACTCTGCATTGTTACACACACAGCCCACCTGGAATCAGACCATGACCTTAGTTTTAGCAGAACTGAACTGAACTTTATTTACACTCAAGTCGCTAGCAGCGACATCAGAGGAACAATTCAGGAAAGATTATAGAAAAATGCATGTAGATTACAGAAAAAACTTATTACAATGTCATCAGTCATAAATCAGGAAAAAACACAATTTTTGGATATTTGTAAGATTAGAACTTTATCATGATTATTTTATACAACTTGGATATTTTTCCTAATCTTCAGCTATTATAGTGCAAATTCATGTCAAACATGTAAGGTTTAATATAGCAATATTTATTAATCAGTTGTTTCCTCACATTTCCAAATGAAGGACAGACAAACAAATAGTGAAATTCCTTTCTTACGTCACATAACCAAGAGAGGCATTTTCTTTCAGATAATGCACAACAGTTCATTTCATGATCTTGATCAATGAATAATACAACAATTTGGCCCTACTTGATGTCTAGATCAAAACTTTGTGAAAACAATACCTTTCCAAAAATATTGTCAGTTTGATAATCTGATCAGAATTAACAATGATTTGTAACTAAACCGTACCTCGACGACCTTGGCAATTGAGGGGTGGGACTCTGGCTTCACCTCTTCGTTGTTGCACAGAACCACACCATCTGCGTTGTACCCAACACCGCTCACCTGAAACATTAGTTATCTCCCTTTATATCATTTGTTTAGCCAAAGGCAACAATTAAACACCAATTAAATATATATGCATGTCTTCTAACTTTGTGAACAAACATAAAATTAGAAGAGGCTCTATGAAAGTGTAGATATGTAAACGTTTGTTGCCTTGGGAGCTCTATTTGCATTGTCAAGTGTTTGACATCAATCTTTGGGTTATTGCCCCTGAACTGGTCATAAGACCCTGAAACTTACCTCTGCTTGCTTCCCGTCAGCTGAGCAGATGTGGGTGACGGTCATCTCATTCTTTGTCAGCGTGCCGGTCTTGTCAGAACACACCACATTCACACAACCTGGAGGCAAACATTAACCTGTGAGTATTGGCTGCTTTAATGTTTATGCTACCTTTAACCTAGTGTTCTGAGAGACTCATAGAGAGTCAATAGATCCTTGACATAAGGCCATAATATATTAATTGCTAGATTATCATCTGCTCTTTGTTCAAAATTGGGGAGGAAGGCTTTTTATTTCTCATTTTCTATTAAAATCATCAATTTGATGAATAATAGATGACTTAAATAAAATAGATAATAAATAAACATTGATTTCAATCATAGCAGTCGAATGTCTGTGTCAAACATATTTCCCTTCCCCAACTTGTACTCGTAGAGTATATCCAAGCTGCCTGTGAGGTACTAAACGGATAACAGTCACATAACCATCTCACAGAAATTACTAGCTACCAGTATTCTGTATATGTAAGTAGTGACCTTAGCCTGAGACAATGTACACAGACAAGCGTGAGAATGACGCTGTCATCATGGTAACATGGATGTGGCTGCCTGCATGCAAGGGGAAACTACCTGTCAACAAGATTAGGATCGACCTTTGCATGCGTGCGCCCACATTTCATAATTCACTGAACATGATAAACCCATCCAAGGCAACAAGTGGCCCAGTCCATTCGTGTCTACTCACCTAGAGTCTCTACAACAGGTAGCTTCTTAACAATTGCCTTCTGTTTGGCCATACGGATGACTCCTATAGCCAGCGTGACAGTGACCACGATGGGAAGGCCTTCAGGGATTGCTGCGACTGCAAGGCTGAAAGGATGACGTCAGTGTTACAGATCATATCTCCTCACAAACATTTGTGACAAAAAAGGACGGTCCGGATTGATAATGATGTTGAAACTACTGTCATTGCTGAGTACACCTATTATGAACATACCTAGCATTGACATCAATATACTACTTACCTAACACCTATTGTGAACATACCTAGCCTTGACATCAATATACTACTTACCTAAAACCTATTGTGAACATACCTAGCATTGACATCAATATACTACTCACCTAACACCTATTGTGAACATGTCTAGTGTTGACATCAAATACTACTTACCTAACAGCTACTGTGAATATATCTAGCATTGACATCAATATACTACTCACCTAACACCTACTGTAGTAATATCTAGTGTTGATATCGAAATACTACTTACCTAACAGCTACTGTGAACATATCTTGCATTGTCATTAATATACTACTCACCTAACACCTATTGTGAACATATCTAGCATTGACATCAATATACTACTCACCTAACACCTATTGTGAACATATCTAGCGTTGACATCAATATACTACTCACCTAACACCTATTGTGAACATGTCTAGTATGCCACGCCCCTGAATCCAGCCAAGCAGCATGATGATCCCTATGATAAGGAATGAGTAGAAGGAGAGCTGTTTGCCCAGCAGGTCCATGCTGATCTGAAGCGGAGTCTTGGGGGACTGGAAGTAAATAACACAAACATCTCTCTTAATCACAGTGCAGATTCACAATGGAACATCCTAGTCCTACAACAAGAAATTGATAGAATGTGCATGCACCACATCAGACAAAGTAGCATTCCAAATCAGGTAACATTATACCAGCCAATTCCATCACAATACTTCTTTTTCCAAGACTTTTATTGACGCCATAACATTTTGTATTACATATGGTGATTTCTTTGCTTGAAACTAAACTTGAAATTATGCATGGATTAGATACAATGATTCAAGCCAGCACAGTTTTATGCATGCAGCGCTCAGTCATAAGTCAGTACATATTATTTGAGTCAAACTCTCAATGTTTGAGGAAATAGCATGAAATATGTTGTGGCTGGTAAAGTCTTCTTACCTCTTCACCCTGCATCATCTTAAAAATCTCCCCAAATTCAGAGTTAAGTCCTGTTCCTGTGACAATGCCCTGAAACACATTAACAGACAATAAAATAGGGTGGAGATTGATACAGACAACATGTAGGACCTGAACAAACAACACACATCCTCCTGCACACCCTGTATGGGAGACCAACCTTTCACATTAACAGACAATAAAATAGGGTAGACATTGATACAGATAACATTGAGAGTGAGTGAGTTAGTATGGTTTTATGTCGCTTTTAGCAATATTCCAACAACATCACTGCGGGGGACACCAGAAATGGGCTTCACACTTAGTACCCATGTGGGGAAATCGAACCCGGGCCTTCGGCTTGACAAGCGAACGCTTTAACCACAAGGATTCCCGACCGCGCCAGTAACCCTTAAAACCTGAACACTCAACACACATACTCCTGCAGACACCATATTGGGAGACCAACCTTTCCTCGGCCTGTCTGGACCAGTGTCCCCATGAATGCGATATTCTTCTTATCTGAAATGCCGTTAGTGGTTTTCTTGTTCTGTGTTGCTATGGTTTTGTTCAGTGGGCACGGTTCACCCGTGAAGCTGGATTCATCTATGGACATGTCAATCGCCTAAAATAGAAGACACGTTTATTTATTGGCGAACAACCAATGAGCTTCAAGGAATTGCAGGTCATCTGTCCCGAGAGAATGACTGGTGTAAGTCCTGAGTTTTGGCGAGAAACTTACAGCACAAGAACAGATAATCCTTAATTCAAAGTTTCGAGAAGGTTATTAATAATACACAGTGACATTTTATGTGAGTGAGTTTGGTTTTACGCCGCCTTTAGCAATATCCCAGCATTATCACAGCAGGGGACACCAGAAATGGGCTTCACACATTATACCCATGTCGGGAATCGAACCCGGGTCTTCGGCATGACGAGCGAACGCTTTAACCAGTAGGCTACCCGACCGCCCTGACAATTTAAGAGAAACAATGAAGAAAACTATGAACTGTCAACCCTACATAGCTCAGATGACACAATTTAATTTGTGAGGTCATGAACAATGGATGACACCATATTTTTCTCAAAAATGAAGCACTGTGACATCATACGGCTTACATCGACCAATCAACATTGAGAAGAGCAAAATAACATGTGCCAATATCAGAAAGTTATTACACACTGATCATTCCTCCGTTATGGGTAATAATTGTCATATTGATTGATCGCTGACAACAAGGTTATTTCTCGACATTCTATAGACATCTGGAACATAGAGTATTAGGTTCACAAGAATATATTCAGAAGCTCATATCAACTTCTTTATATTTTTGTGAAAGTACTGCATTCCTAGAACTTATTGCACTGACCACCCACCTCAAACAGTCGTATATCAGCAGGCACTCTATCTCCTATACTGAGCTCAACGATGTCACCCGGAACCAGCTCACGAGCTAAAAATGTTTCTGTTTTGCCATCCCTCAAACTACAATGAAACAAAACAAAGTTATTCAGTTTTATTAACAACACATTTATTATCAAAATCTAGGCTATTTTGAAAGAACCTATACGAAATGAGAGGAACAACTCTAAATGCCCAAGTCCAAAGAAATTTGTTGATGACAACAGATATATCACCAGATGTTGAATTAGAGGATGTGAGTGAGTGCCAATCAGCAATATTTCATCCACATCAAGCCATAATATCCCAGTCTGGGCCAGGCAAAACAGTGGTCAACAGCAAGAGCAAAGATTCACAACATCAGCGCATGATAATCATACAAACCACGATCATGTTCCTCAAAATGATTTTATATCTCGGATTGCTACAATTACAATATTTTTACACAGAGGTACGAAACTTGTAGTGCAAAGATTGCTTTGTGGTATAGTGCCAAAGCATTGGAACATCTCATTACTCAGTCAAGTCAGCTGTCACTACTAGTGAGTGAGTGAGTTGGGTTTAAGGCCGCTTTTAACAGTGTTCCAGTTATATCGCGGCGTGTCAGATTAATGTGGGAGGAAAGCCCGAAGTGAAGCAGGTCTCGGACGTTTACGACTTCGGTGAAACCCGAGAGCATGGGTATGGTGCCGACAAACATAGAAACATAATCGGGGCGAACCGGGATTTGAACCCACAATCATAGGTTTCTGACTTGCCCAAGGGACGCAACTCTGCACAGCGAATCACGGCACCTTAGACGACAGGGCCACCCGTGCCCCCGCTGTCACTACTAGCTTAGTGTGCCTGTAATACCACCAGTAAGTGAATACTTTTAGCAATAGTCGAACAACATCACGGCTGGTGGTACCAGAAATAAGCTTCACACATTTTACCTGTGTGGGGAATTGAACCTGAGCTTTTGCGAGACGAGTGAATGCTCTAACCACTAGGCCACCCCCAAATCACCACATGAGGAACCACTGATGATTGTGACCAGGTAATAAAAGTAAGGCTTATGGTTGCCTACACATTAGGCCTAAACTAGCATGTACTCACCAGTGGCACTGAGGTGGGACTAGCTTAGTAAGGGCCTCCAGAGACTTCTCAGACCGATATTCCTGGAAACAGATGCATGAAGATATACATTTGACCCTCATCAAACAATAGATATGAAAGGAAAGAAAACGGATGCATGTATTTGAAAACAATAGCAACATGTATTAATATTGATATTAGATGTGCAGAAATAACAGAAAAGACATGGGTACACACAATGCAACTCACAACAGTAAATATTATTTGTTTGTTTGTGGTTCAGTGCCACACAATATTCCAGACGTATGACAGCAGTCTAAATAATCAAGTCTGGACCAGGCAATCCACTGACTGTCATCCTGAGCATCGATCTACACAATTAGGATAATATGACATACATCAACCAAGTCAGCAAGCCTGACCTCCAGTTCATGTTTGTCGTCTCTTACGACAAGCATGAGTTGCTGGGATCAATTCTAACCCAGATTTACACAGGTAGTTAATATTAATACTGATGCAAATTCATATTTGACTTTACTATTTTCCAAATTACACATTTCAGACAAAGTATCTTCAATTTCCATAACAACAAATCCCTCATACAAAGGAGGCTCTACATACCTGAATGAAGGCTACTGTTGACACTATAAGGATGGCCTGAAACAACAAAACATATTGCTTGTTAGTGTTTGAATGTTTGTTGTTGTCTGACAGGATGGAAAGCGAGTTTCAAGATGTTTCTGATCACTTAAAGAGCATTCTACAGAAGTTGTTTAACATCAGCAGTGGGGACAACTTACGACGGTGATGCTGACTGCATCGTCAAACTGCCGCATGAAGACGCTGACAACCGCTGAGGCCAGAAGCAATAGAATCAGTGGGTTGTTGAACTGCAAGGAAGAATATAGGACATTAATTCTAATCCACTGTGAAACAGCACTTAGATAACACAAAATACAACTTATGTCATCACATCAGCATCAAACAATTACAGCTTCTTGGCAGCGGCCACGGCAAACGAGTCCACGTTTAAGAACATGCTGAGTGCTGTTCAATGTCCAGCCAATATTCGAGCTACCTGACAGAGGCATGTAAGTAAATATTCCGGGCTAGCCAGTCAAGTGCTCGATAGCATGAGCCATGACCCTAACTGTCAGGGCACACTGACACAATCAGTCAGCTCACACGTTGAAACCATCTGATCTTCATAATCACAACCATAGGACAATCGGGACCCACTGCAACCCAGAATAACCAACCGATTTTCCGAATACAGCAACATTAAGCGTAGAAACAGGCACAGTAACAACATCCAACATGACGATCATAACCACCTAATCGTCATACATTATCTCTACAATGAAAGGACACTCTGGACCCACTCCAACCCAGATTAACCAAAGGGCTTTCAAAATACAGTAACATTAAGCGTAGAAACAGGCACAGTAACAACATCCAACCTGACGATACCCCACTGTAAATATGGGTGTAACCACCTGATCATCATACATTATCTCTATAATGATAGGACACTCGGGATCCACTCCAACCCAGAATAACCATAGCGCTTTCAGAACACAGCAACATCAACCTTGGTAACAACAGGCACAATAACAACATCCAACACGGCAATACCCTGCACATCCTCACTGACCTGTCCAAGAAACTTTCTCCAAAGGGGTTCCTCTTTGGCGATTTCAAAGTCATTTGGGCCATACATGGTGTGTCTTCGTTTGGCCTCTTCGTCAGAGAGGCCAGCCTGGAGGTGGGTGCGGCATGCCTCCTGAACCTCCTCGACAGACATGCACGACACGTCCGTCGACTTCAGCAAAGTCATCATCTCTTCAGATTCCTGAAGAGTAACAACAGTAAATAATCAGTCAGTGATTGGGAGAGAGCCCAATAGCATATGGACAGCGTTACAGGCTAATCAGGTTCAAACATAAGTCCACTAGTATGGGACTAGTAAAATTCAGGAAGGACAAGTGACATTTCCTTCTGTACTACCATATTTTCCAGTATTTTGGAGAAATTTTCCGAGCATTTTTCCCAGTCAAATGTTTTCACTCATTTCAGGTGCAGTCATGGTATGAAACGTCAGTTGCGAACTTGGACAAAACATCGTTCTTGTGTCATTGTGTGCATAAAGGCAATGACACTCAACTTCTGGTATACATGCTGGCTGTATGGTATACATGATGGCTGTATGGTATGGTATACCCAGGGGGAAGAATACCACTAAGCTGCCTATTTTCAGATAAAAATGTGTGCACTACACTAAAGAAAAACAGTACCACTTTTACCATTAGGTAGACAGCAGATCATTTCTGCAAACATTTGAAAACATAAATAAATTTCTAACCCAGATCAACATGGTGAAGGCAGATTACACTGACATGTATACACATGTGCTCATGGTTTGCCTGTATACAGTGACTCAGCGTCTGGAAACTAAACACCAACTCTTCTGTGAGGAACCTCTACATTTATACATTACTTCATTAACTTGATTTGTTGGTTCAGAAATTAATCAATACAAATGAATTCCAAGGGAATGATTCAATCTAAATGTACTGGATGTAACTATGTTCACCATAAAAAAATAGAATATATTGTTTAACATGATTAAGACGAAGTCAATTTAGATTGGTTGGTTGGTTGGTTGGTTTGTTGTTTAACGACGCACTCAGCAATATTCCAGCTATATGATGGCGGTCTGTAAATAATCGAGTCTGGACCAGACAATCCAGTGATTAATATCATGAGCATCGATCCACACAATTGGGATCGATGACATGCATCAACCAAGTCAGCGAGCCTGACCACCCGATCCCGTTAGTCGCCTTTTACGACAAGCATAGTCACCTTTTACGGCAAGCATGGGTTGCTGGAGACCTATTCTACCCCGGAATCTTCACGGGTCAAGTTAATTTAGAATTGACTTCAATATTTTTAGTGCTTAGAGACATAAACATTAAAAACGTTGTACACATTGTAGAAATCTGTGTAGCGGATTAACGCTAAGTTTGAACAATGGTTTATTCTTAGAACTTCATGAATGCAAAAACATTTTGAAGTCAGTTCTTATAAATATATATGTTAAAAGAAATCACTTCATAAACCCCAAAACAACCTGTTCATTCAATTATCAGCCAATCAGGAAAGAGTAGTCTGTTAGTGGGTGTGGCCTAAAACATTTCACACAAATATAATTTCTTGGTTGGACAATCAAATGCCACAGAATCACTTGCAATTTACTTATTCAAGTGTGATCATATCCAGAATCCCAGAATCCCAGAAATCATTGTATCCCAATTTCGGGGATTAATGCTCATGATATCAATCACTGAGTTGTCTGCTCCAGACTTGATTATATACAGACCACCATCATATAACTGGAGTATTGCTGAGTGCCGCGTTAAACAAGAAACAAACAAACAAGGATCCAACGCCACCTGGTCACACCTGAACCAGCAGCTGAACACTGTCAACACATCCCTCCTCAATCACTGGTTGTGAGTGAGTATGGTTTTACGCCACTTTTAGCAATATTCCAGCAATATCACGGTGGGGGACACCAGAAATGGGCTTCACACATTGTTCCCATGTCAGGAATCGAACCCTGGTCTTCGGCGTGACGAGCGAACGCTTTAACCACTAGGCTACCCGACCGCCCCCACTGGTTGTGTCTCAGATTACATAGACAACTGCATCATAAAACAGGGCATTACCAGTTTCATATCATTATGTTACTATGTTTACTGTTTTGTCTCATCTATTATGACTAATGCAAATAAAACTGTTAAGTGTCTGATAGTGATATGTGGGTTTATGACATCACAGGCGATTTTGGGGGATGTGAGTGAGTGAGTGAGTGAGTGAGTGAGTGGGTGAGTGGGTGGGTGGGTGGGTGGGTGGGTGAGTGAGTTGGGATTAGCACTGCTTTGAACAGTATTCCAGTTATATCATGGTTGCAGAAATCTTTGTAAATTATTCTCTGAATAATCTGCTCTGATGTCGCCATGTCAACAATGGCCCTCACGTGAAAGACGATGTCAATATTCAAATGCCTATAAAATGAACCCTACATCTACACCATGTACACTACTGTCTGCATTCTCTGTACCACAAACACAGCTGTCCTCTACTTACATGAAGAAACATTAGATTCTCAAACACAGTTCCTGTATGTCACCAACTCTCATGCCCTTAACATCTATAGTTCTTCACACATAAATTTACTGTACAACACAGCTGCCCCCTTTCTAATGGGGGAACAGTATCGTCCCAATCAACAGATTTTCAGCCACAACTTCTGAAAGTGACCAACCGTCATGCACTCACTGTTACATCTTCTCCACTAGCTTCATACTGATGATCGAACAAGTAAGACCCCAATGTTGGGATCACAAATGTGACATATAATGCAATATTGAGTGGAATAGCATTCATTGGAGTTATTAACATTTCAAAATAACATATCTAAAACAGTGTCTAGTGTAGGGTATAAGGTACGAAACTTTATACTGGGTCACTCAACACGTAAGTAAAATAACTTGGTGTCAGAACATATGTGTTACTTACTTACAAAAATAGAAACAAAACTGTTGTTCTATGTGTTATTTAAACTTGATATGTTGTATGCACCTAAAAGCCTAATACTCTATTTTACCATTTAAATTTTGATTTTATTGTGATGCCCTTACTTACACAATGATATATGATGCACTTAACATAATATTAAGAAACTACAGTTATAAATGGCAAGAGGATTCCAGATCTGTATCATTAAGGAAGATAGGTACATAGCTGAATGAATCATACATTTTCCACACAGCGAGTATCTATTTTTAAAAGAATGACCAATTACATATGTAACACAGACACAAATATAGGCACCCCAACACTGGAGAAGTGGTCATGTACACAGCTGCCTCCTACCTCCATCTTGTCCAAGTGGAAACGGTATAATCTGATCAAGAAAATACCAGTCACAGTTTCTGTATATCACCACCTCTCATGCCTTACGCACAGTGTATGTTGCACTAGACAGGCAGGCCCAGTGAGGAGCGGAGGTGACAGCTCTCTCACGACTCTCTCTCACTGACAGACAGTGTGACGTGCATCAATACCTTGCCCCACAGGCTACTGGAGGGTTTTAGTACTGCTTTCTGTTTCATGTCTTTGTCAAGCTAAAAACACAGACTCCTTTGCCATGAACCCAGTCAAATCTGCCAAACGACTGACATTTTCTAAAAATTTACACATTGCTACAGACATTATTCTCTCAGCGTTCTATGTGATGTGTCTTATCAATGGCTCATTTTGTATGCTGAATTTACCATATGCAAAATATTTTACTTGATTGATCGATTGTTTGGCTCTGATTGTATTTCCGCTGAAAGCAATATTTCAGCCATGCCTGAAGGGAACATCAGAAATCACCTGTTCACATCATATATTTTGTCTATGGAGAATCAAACCCAGGTGTGATGAGTGAACACTTTAGCCACTATCTTACCCACCACCTTCTAGAAGTAAGGTAAATATATAATTAGTAACATGATTAACCCTTTTTGTGATAACAAACATGGACACACCCTAAAAAACTCAAATTCAGCCAGGTCAATTTCATGTCTGTTTTACCGTAACTGTATAAAGGGACCATCCAATTACCCTGAAGGGCAGGCCTGGGACAAGACACCAACTGTGGGATCCGCTATGTACCACGATACCTTGCTCACGATCCGATAGGTATCCCGATACTTGCATGTGTTCTTATCTGTGGTGCGTATGCTATCTCTTTCATAGACAACAGCAGCAAATTGAAGAACTAACCCTTTATCTATGGGACGGCGGTCTGTAATAATAAATGATCACAAAGGGGATACTATGACATGCTTCAACCATGTCGGCAAATCTGACCACCCAATCCTGTTAGTCACCTCTTACGACAAGCCTGGGTTGCTACAGACCAATTCTAACCCGGATCTCCATGGGTTCATTTATTTATGAGGGAGGCAAGCCAGGAAACACTTGGGATACATAAAAAAAGAGAGATTAATCTGTCTGGAAATTATAAAGAATACTTCTGATCCACTTATCCGATAAAAGGGTTTATTGCCAGAGGCAGACCGTAATAGATTTAAAATTTGCATTCTGTATGCCAAATAAATGTCATCACAGTCACTCATGGTGTGAAGTGTTTCTTTAAAGATAATGTGCTCCGATATCTAACTGTCATGTCGATGTCATGAGTACATGCCTGGATATTTCTGGAAATATAATACACATGGCTAGAAACAGTGGTCAGTGCATAACATCCTCGTTACCCTTTCAATTACCAGTACTTACGCAGGCATATTCGTATTTGCATTTTAGGGATCGGTGTATAGTTCTAGGTAAATAGAAGGGACAACATCAAGTCGGAAGCTTGGCTTATGTGAGTGAGTGAGTGAGTGAGTGAGTGAGTGAGTGAGTGAGTGAGTGAGTGAGTGAGTGAGTGAGTGAGTGAGTGAGTGAGTGAGTGAGTGAGTGAGTGAGTGAGTTTGGTGTTAACCCCGCTTTGAACAGTATTCAGTTGTGGGAGGAGATCTGAGATGTTTACCACTTTACTGAAACATAATCAAAGTGAAACCTTGTTTAATCAGACATATATTTACAAGAAGGTGAAGCAACACTACGTGCCAGGTCAGCACAGAGTAGGTTGGTGCCCCGGAGCACCTAGCCTGACCCTCACTCGGCTGAGGTGACTTTGCTTTTCTCGCCTCTGCACCAAGGTTCATGTAGTGACAATGAAGCCATAAATATGAACAACAGTATTGGTCTGGGTGGGTGACAGTAAATCAAAATGACAAGGGGATTAACAAATGGGATAAGCATCTTTCAGGTAAAGGCAAACGAGGGATTCTAGACATGTACATGTCATGACTACATGGTGATCAGCCTATGGAACTAAATGTCTATTCAGGCAAACGTTGTCATGAATATGTTGCTATGACAACTTATACAGTTGTGGAGTGGTTAAACAGACGTGACAGCATACTGATGTAACTCAAGTAGTGTGAGTTAGAGCCAACATAAACAGCAAATTCAAATTGATGAAAATAACCATGGTTGACAGAGTTCACCATGCACATGTTACGCAAAAAATACACAGTACATGTGTGACACTGTCACACACTACATTTTTGTATTTAATCATATCATTATTGACCAGAATTGGCAAGAGATTATCAGGATTATAACAGCATGTTTACCACACAGACAACTTCATAACGAACAAGGACAGTCATTTAGACAAGTATTCAAAACAGCCATCATATTTATCATTAGCACACATTATCATAACTTCATTAAGTGGCATTTAGTGATGAACAAGGATATGGATGAACAACTACAATTGTAAGTTTCGTTATAAGAATCTACACCAAAACATTGCTTCAATTGTAATAAAGAAGCTGATAATGCATATTCACATGATCATAATTCAGTGATAGACTGATGCGTGAAAGCTAACATATATTCTTATATGTGAGTACGTACGAAAAGAACTGTGTCAAATGAGCGCCATTAAAGGAGCGCTTGAAGCGATTGTGGCGATAATGAAGTGATTGCGTTCCGATTACAGCAGCCAGAGGCTACATCAGTACTTGCCTCTATGAAATGTCAGCTGTCAATGCATCAAAATAAAAACAATCTGTCAACAACAAGCTGATCGATCAACCAGACAGAACTCATAGTAAGAAGACAGCTCAATGATCAACACTTCACAATATCAAACACAATTGTCATATCGTATACGACGTAATAAGCACCCCGCTCTAATAAGCGCCCACGGCGATATTTGCTAATATATTGGCTAGTGAACAATCCCATTCAGCAGCCCTTCCGATTGATCAATGTACACAAGACTTATTTATTCGTGTATAATACGCACTTGTGTGTTATATGCACCCTTATATATGTTCTGGAAAAATATATGTGTCGTATGTAAACATTTCAGGCTGTCAGCATAAACCACGAAATTTACGATCTTTCAACTCTGTGTTTTTCACCAAAATAATATTTCTATTTCTAATTTTGAGAGCGCCCTGGGCGCTTATTACGTCGAATACGGTTATCCTCTATTCATCTGAAGGAGACCTTGATGAGACAGACTGAGTGACTAACTGAATGACTGACTGAGTGAGTATGCTTTTACACCGATTTTAGCAATATTCCAGCAATATCATGGCGGGGGAAACCAGAAATGGGCCTCACCCATTTTATCCATGTGGGGAATCGAACCTTGGTCTTCGGCATGATGAACAAACCCTTTAACCCAACATCCCTGGTAGGACAGACCGAGAGTAGGGGAGTTCCTAATAGTGTCTATGCATACTGTTGACACTCTGTGACTGAATGAGTTTGGTTATAGGAACCAAACAGTATTTCAGTTACTTCAAGGCATGTCACTATTGTTCACTGTTGTTCACTGTTGTTCACTATTGTTCACTACTGTTCACTGTTGCCAGCTGGTGCGGTTGCAAAGTCAAAAGTGATGCCAATTTTACCAGTTTGGTGAAGTCATAGGTACAAGTATGGTTCAGACAAACCTAGAAATATAATCAGGCCTAACTGGGATTCAAACCCGGATTCATAGGATTCTTGTACAAATAAGGGACACAACTCACGAAGTGTCTTAGACCCGTAATGGCAAATGATCAAGACATTATATCCATGGCCATTGTTAACACAAATGGTTAAACGACGGTATGGACAATGATCATATAAACATGGCAAATACATACAGATTTGTATGCTTAGATCAATGACATAAACAAGCAAAAGACTGGTACTGTGGCGTGCCTAACTCATGAAAAAAAAAACATCAGCAACTATAGTCACCAGCCCCAACCCTTAGTCCAGTACAATTCAATAATAGGAAGCATAGTGAGCTCAGCTGACAACAGCTGATATAGAAACATAATATCTACTGAAAAAAATGCTATGTGAGCCAAGTATGGAACAGATCGAGTCTGTATACCAAGTTTGTTGGGGACCCACTAAAGAAACAGTGACAAAAGGATTTATGGATGTCAACTTCTTTATTATGGGGAACACAACGTTTTGGAGTACATGCTTACTCCTTTATCACCTTAATCATTCATTCAGCTGATGAAGGAGTAAGCATGTACTCAAAAACATTGTGTTCCTCAGAATAAAGAAGTTGACATCCATAAATTCTTTTCCTTATGCGTATCACTTCTCAATGCCTTTCAAAGACTTGAAACAGTAACAAGATGACAAACATGCTGGGGACAAGCAGCTTAACCTATATCTATAACATGTATAAGTTTGCAGTGCTCAGTCATGCTAGTATCAGCTTTAGAAATTGGCACTAGTCCTATAGACCTTGCCAAACTGCCCAGTAGTTAAGGTTTCATAAGAACTGGTAGAAATTTGCCCTTATTAAGGGTTTTGCTATATGTTATCATTATAAGGACTAGTGGACTAAAAATGTTAGTTTCTACCACTGCAGTGTTATACTACTGCTGCTAAAACATGGTAGATATGCCAATGTCATTATCAGGACACCCAAGCTGCCACCAATACACTTACCTCATGAATACACTTCATGCTATATTCCTGCTATGTAACCTTCCATTCTAACAATGACTACCTGTTCATGGGATCAGCCACTAGTCTATTAGTCCAAGACAAGCTTAGAATTTAGGGGGACTAGTGGTCTTCTCTCCAAATCTAGTTCAGCTACATGAGTTAGCAGTGCAAAATGACCTGCTGACTAGTTAATGTGTTTATCCCTGGTTCAACAATAACAGCAGACCCTACTTACCTCACGAACACTCTACATGCTATATTCTGAGTAACTTTCCATTCTAACACAACGACTAAACCTCAGCCTGTCCTTCAATAACAGCAGACCCTACTTACCTCACGAACACTCTACATGCTATATTCTGAGTAACTTTCCATTCTAACACAACGACTAAACCTCAGCCTGTCCTTCAATAACAGCAGACCCTACTTACCTCACGAACACTCTACATGCTATATTCTGAGTAACTTTCCATTCTAACACAACGACTAAACCTCAGCCTGTCCTTCAATAACAGCAGACCCTACTTACCTCACGAACACTCTACATGCTATATTCTGAGTAACTTTCCATTCTAACACAACGACTAAACCTCAGCCTGTCCTTCAATAACAGCAGACCCTACTTACCTCACGAACACTCTACATGCTATATTCTGAGTAACTTTCCATTCTAACACAAGGACTAAACCTCAGCCTGTCCTTCAATAACAGCAGACCCTACTTACCTCACGAACACTCTATATGCTATTTTCTGAGTAACTTTCCATTCTAACACAACGACTAAACCTCAGCCTGTCCTTCAATAACAGCAGACCCTACTTACCTCACGAACACTCTACATGCTATATTCTGAGTAACTTTCCATTCTAACACAACAACTAAACCTCAGCCTGTCCTTCAATAACAGCAGACCCTACTTACCTCACGAACACTCTACATGCTATATTCTGAGTAACTTTCCATTCTAACACAACGACTAAACCTCAGCCTGTCCTTCAATAACAGCAGACCCTACTTACCTCACGAACACTCTACATGCTATATTCTGAGTAACTTTCCATTCTAACACAACGACAAAACCTCAGCCTGTCCTTCAATAACAGCAGACCCCACTTACCTCACGAACACTCTACATGCTATATTCTGAGTAACTTTCCATTCTAACACAACGACTAAACCTCAGCCTGTCCTTCAATAACAGCAGACCCTACTTACCTCACGAACACTCTACATGCTATATTCTGAGTAACTTTCCATTCTAACACAACGACTAAACCTCAGCCTGTCCTTCAATAACAGCAGACCCTACTTACCTCACGAACACTCTACATGCTATATTCTGAGTAACTTTCCATTCTAACACAACGACTAAACCTCAGCCTGTCCTTCAATAACAGCAGACCCTACTTACCTCACGAACACTCTACATGCTATATTCTGAGTAACTTTCCATTCTAACACAACGACTAAACCTCAGCCTGTCCTTCAATAACAGCAGACCCCACTTACCTCACGAACACTCTACATGCTATATTCTGAGTAACTTTCCATTCTAACACAACGACAAAACCTCAGCCTGTCCTTCAATGATAGCAGACCCCACAAACTCACAATATAATTAGGTTATTTCCATTAGCCTTGTACATGAAGTAAACAGATGCAGAAACTAATAGATGAAAACAAAACCAATTCTGTATAACACACTCTATCATGCATGTTATTACAATTTATCATTGTTAATTGATCAGTCAAATAACACATCACTGAACATGATGAATACAAAATATGTTAAGTATCCATAAATAGTTAATAATGTTAAAATACTATTTCACAGCTCTATTCTACATCCAGTTTCCCAAATCAACAAGTAGTGAGTGAGTTGGGTTTATTTTGTTATATATTTTACGCTGATTTAAGCAATATTCCATCAATATCACAACGGGAATGGGCTTCACACATTGTTCCAATGTCGGGAGTTGAACCTGGGTCTTCGGCGTGACGAGCCAACGCTTTCACCACTAGGATACCCAACAGCCATGAGTTAGGTTTAATGCCACTTTGAACAATATTTCAGTCGGATCACAACGTGTCAGCTTAATGTAGGAAGAAAGTCTCACTCACTCACTCACTACAAGAAATATGATGGTCGTGTAACTGTAAACATGGTAAAGTAATTTGGTGATTGAGTGAGTGTGATGCGATTAATGCCGCTTTTAACAGTATTCCAGCTATATCACGGCAAGTCAGCTTAATGTGGGAGGAAAGCCCGAAGTGATGCAGGTCTTTACCACTTCAGTGTAACCCACGAGCACGGGTGTGGTGCTGACAAACCTAGAAACATAATCAGGGTGAACTGGTATTCGAACTCACAATCATAGGTTTCTGGCGTGCCCAAGGGACGCAACTCTGCACAGCGAATCGTGGCGCCTTCGACGACTGGGTCATCCGAACCGCCAAAGTAATTTGGTAAATGAAAATTACTGTGAGTCCCTCAAGATGTAATATATATTCGTTCTGCGTCTATAAATACATTTGAGCATACTGGACGCACATGTGTCATGTCAAACCAATTTTTATGGTACAGTCGACAATATCATGAATATTCCAGCTTCATCACCTGTATATTATTGGTTCTGGGCCATCAGTTTTTGCTCAGGTAAATTGTTCTGACAGAATGATCTAGCCAGAGCAGGCCAAGGATCTTTTGCACTGTTCTCGCCCCTAAAAACGTTGCCTTGGGCTATCAGCATGATCAGACTACGCCTTGCATTAATTTCAATACTGTAATAGTGGCTAAATCTAATGGTAGGTGATTGCACAATTAATGGTCATCAGTAACAATAGCATGAAAGTTAGTGTCCCAGACATTATAAAGTTGGCAAGTGAAATGTTTAAAGACAAGATAATTCATGGTTTGAAATTAACATAAGATTGATTGTCCACCACTAATAAATTCATGGAGGACTAGTAACATTTACTTGTGGACTACAACCCTTAGACGGCAACTCAGTACATCACTATTGCAGATTTGAGAAAATACAGATAAATTTCTAACCATCAATAAATGTTTTTGTCCACCCACACATCCAGTCTTTAACTATGTATAATAACAGTCTATCAGGATCACAAGTATAAGCAGGATAAGCCACAACACATCACACCTGTTAAAATCAATATTTACAACAGTTTAAAATGATATGTTTTTTATATGATGACAGCTTGAACAGCTGAAATTGACATTAAATCAGAATTTCCACAAACTAAACCAGAGCAGGAGTGTTGGGAATCCACCTCGAAATTTGTGATCAATAACTAACATCATCAGTTGAAATCTAAGTGGTGATATTTTTTTATGCACAACACTTAGTTGATTAAAATAGAAAAAAGCTCACTGTAGATCAACATGGCCATCAAAAACGTCCACTCAATATCCCTAAGATCAGAGTGTGAGTGAGTGTGTGTGGTTTTACGCCGCTTTTAGCAATATTCCAGCAATATCACGGCGGGGGACACCAGAAATGGGCTTCACACATTGTACCCATGTCAGGAATCAAACCCGGGTCTTCGGCGTGACGAGCAAACGCTTTAACCACTAGGCTACCTGACCGCCCCCCTAAGATCAGAGTTACCCCCTTCATAACATCTGTTGACTGAATTGATACCTTCACAGAATCATATTTCTGGAAGGAAAATAAACTCTTGCACATTTAAGCTAGTGAAAATTGAAACTGGCTGGCAACTTTTAAGGCTAGCTAACCCACCTGGCCAGCAATACTTTGAGTCTATTTCACACACTGGCAGAACCTTTGAACTTTACAAATTAATCAGCTAACAGTAGCACCAAGAATGTAGACCTAGAATTCCAACCATAAAAGCATGGTGTGATAGCAGTTCCATTGAATAAAATCTCATGCTTTTTTCACAAATTCCTGCTTGACATGTAATCCGCCTTTCATGGAATCAAAAATAGGAATTCCAAATTAAGCATAAAGGCATAGGTCAGGTTACTGACAAATGATTGTATACAGGTTCCAAGTCTTGGCACTCAGCAATGTTCCAGCTATATGACGGTGGTCTGTAAATAATTGAGTCTGGACCAGACAATCCAGTGATCCAGCCTGGTGCCCCCGCCCCCCCCACCCCCACCCCCACCCCCACCCCCCCACCCCTTATGACAAGCATACTCACATCTTACGGCAATCATGGGTTGCTGAAGACCCATTCTAATCATGATCTTCACGGGTACCTTTGAACGGCTATATGCAGTGTCATATATTCACCACAGCTGCTGTTACTGGGCCTATTCACTACATTCATGAGCAGTGTTTTGCTTGTAATTATATTATTATTTTACAAGGTTACCAAGAACAAAGACGTCATCATACACAGTTGGCAACTGTCATAACTGCTTCATAAGCTTGTGTTAACAACCGCACCACACTTGACACAGAACTTGGAGAGATGCACTCAATCTAGCACTCAGTTACATTGTTTACTGAGAGCTTTGTTACGTATCTCATTGTTTCCAACATGTGCAGTCAACCTGACATGAAAATAAACTCCAATATGTACAGAAAAAACTATAATAAAAATGTGAGTGAGGAACACTAGCATGTTTAACATTAATTTCATCCTCACAATAATTTTATGATTCACACAAGTCATTTGCTGCAGAATGAATTTTCAAGAACTATTCTCTGTAAAGAATGTTGTTTAGAATGTCATAATCGTTTTGCCATACAAGTGAGACCCATGAAGATCTGGGGTAGAATAGGTCTTCAGCCACCCATGCTTGCTGTAAAAGGCGACCATGGTGACTACCGGGATCGGGTGGTCAGGCTCGCTGACTTGGTTGATGCAGATCATCGATCCCAATTGCGTGGATCGATGCTCATGATATCAATCACTGGATAGTCTGGTCCAGACTCGATTATTTACATATTCCATCACATAGCTGGAATATTGCTGCGTTAAACAACAAACCAACCAACCATACAAGTGATCTTAAACTGATCATACTATCATGAATATAATCAATAGGAGCACAACTTTGACTGTTCATGGCAAATGCAAACTGAATCAGTGTAATAATTTATGACCACCATATTGATCTGATAACAACTGAAACATTTAAAACATGTGCTCAGGCTGTGTACCATGTATAAAGGCAGGGCAACATCACTTCTTGAATGTAACTTATGTTATATTTGGGATAACACTTGCTTATTAAAGTACAGATTATGGTAGATTGAGTCCCATCCGGGACTTGTTGAAGCAGAAGAAGTTGGACTAAAACATCCCTATCATGTAAATGAAAGGATATAATTGAAGATCATAAGTTCAGCATGTGATGTTTTTTCAACACTCTTGCGTGTTTAAATTAGTTAATAATACCGTCACTTCGCAAAAAGACAGAACTATCACATACAAAATGTACTTAAACTTAATGATAGTAATGCATGACATTACTTACTGAAATCAGTGTGATAGGAACTGTGATCGATTCACACAATCTACATACAAATTCTTGTTAAAATTACAATAATTGGTTGGAAGTTTTGTCTCCCATATGATGTAAAAAAGATTGAAGTTCAAAGTAAATTCCAATAACTACCAAACCTTCCTCTAATGTTGACTTACTTTACAAGCAGTTGTTTGACTGTCAGTACATTCCTCCATCACACAATCAGTCAAAGTAACAAGCACAGTGTTTTGTGTCCACTGGTGAAACTGTCTGTACACAGTGTGTTGATACCTCACTGTCTTCACCAATAATGAAGCCTCCCTGATACTACTCCCTTACTACTAGTCTCATTGCATAACATTCAGTCAAGCATTGTTTGGGGTCAAGACTCATCATAAACTTGACACCATGCAGATATATTAATCCTGGCCAGAGCAACCTCACTTCCTCATTCTACAGCCTCAAGCAATCTTCAGTGTCAGTACATAGGAATTAAATGGGTTAACTTCTAACAATGTCAATGAGTAATGCTTTTTGTGCCTGGCCTTAGCATTGTTAGAATGTCAAATATCTCCTTAATACTTTTATTTAGGATAAGCTAATTTCAGTGGCATTGTCAGTTTTTCCACACTGTTTTATTAGTATCCACTACTATCATGTCAGAGTGTGAGGTACAAATACTGTACCATCAACATTTTTTATTTTTTATTTCAAGGACACCAATCACAATACTAATTTTAAGAGTCTGTACCGGGGAATTTCAAACATAAATTTTGATATGTTTTAAATAATAAACTTTGCAAGTACATTTGAAATGCTCCAGTAATTCCAAAATGCAAAGTACTTTTATTCTCACTAAGAACATCGTTAGTTTGTAGTTACCTCCCTCGGATACACTGACACAATTTGGTACATTTCCATCAATCACGATTGGTTTGTTTGTCCTGTTAGTCGCCTCTTACAATAAGCATAGTAACCTGTTACGGCAAGCATGAGTTGCTGAAGACCTATTCTATCCCAGATCTTCACGGGTCAATCACGATTGGTAAACATCCAGGGCTCCAAAACAGCCACACTCTCCACATGGAAAGTTGTGAAACAATTATGGCCAAAGTGTGGAAGATGACGTTTCAGCATATTGTTTAGTTTATACACAGGGCCAAGTAACTAATATCTTCTACGGGTGTTGGTGTAGAATATGTTACGCCGTCCTGTGGTTCACATACCAACAGTTTATTTTCTTGTTTTACAGATGCTCTTTATCCTCATGGCCATTAAGCCACGACTTAAGGAGAGTACACATCAGTAGGCAGAACACAAAGTCAAACTATCAGAACTTTTGTTTTGTCAGGGAAACTCATGTTTATTTGGGGTTAAATTAGATGAAAATATTATTATCATGATGATGTAAGTTTGAAAAAAATACAAACAAAGAGCATGAAGAGATAAAGAAAATAATATTTCCAAACCAATCCTAAAACTACAGTATCTGAAATATATCTGTTTTTCACTCTGGTTTGATTTAGGCAATACACACAAAAATAGAATGGTCATGAAAAAATGTGCAACGAAAATGTTTAGATTTTAGTGTTCCTTGAGCACTTGTTAAGTAATAGCTCCTGCTCAAATAGCAGCACCTGAGAACCATGAATACTGTACAGCTGTAAACACATACACCCATCAATATCCTCTATTTCCATCACATACACCATCAATAGATGGCAACTCAAGGACATCAGCAATTAGCAATCAGTGACCATGGAGACAATACAATCAAGGCAGACAGTGGAGGTCTGTGTCCCACTTAATTGCATAACATTACAATTCTGTATACTTAATCTTCTCATCACGCTAATGGCAATATGATAATGACCATACTAAGCATGTTTGTCTATTGACAACTTTATTAACACGATCACTGGAGATGCTGATGATTAAGGGGACATCTCTTTCAGACCTTGAATACCATTGACAAAGACTGATACACCTTTCAATAGGGCTGTTATGATTCACAAGCTTCTACACCTGCTGAAACAATACACAATTTGACTACCCATGTAAACAATGGTAAATGATTAAAGTTTTAATTCTGTAACAATTTTCAAAAAGTAATACCGGTAGTTACAAAGTTCTATAATAGCCTGACTTGATGGCGACTAAAGCTAGATATTCCTTGCTGACTCCATGAAACAAAACTCTGATTACGTGACAGTCTGCGACTATAGCCAGTGTTAGCCACTAGCCCAAAGCCCGAGTCTAGTAAATTTCAGTCTAGTAAGCCCAGCTAATTAGTCCATATGCAGAGCTAAAGATAAGCTGCGTATTTGCATAAAATACCCACCCAAAACTGTTCAAGACAAAATGGAACATGCAATTGTTTGAAAATAGCACACGTAAATACGCAATGAAGTTTTTTCAACATGCATACAACGGAGCTAATTTTCAAAACACAATTACGAGCTAATTTACTTTCCGAGTCAAGCCTATATTTATATACATCTTAAACATTATTTCATTTTTTTTAAATCTCAAAATGCTTACTCATTTTCGGAAAAAACAATCGAGTGATGAATAGATGAGTGAAAAAATATTGGTTACCCAATGAAAATGTAATAACCCAATTACAATAGAAACCTTCGAGTAAAAACTCAATTGTTCAAAACATTATCTGGAGCTCTGCATATGACAACACTAAACTTTACTGAAAATGATGTTAGTATATTGTTAAGCTAGTACTCAAAAGTTTCTGGCAGAGACTCACATACATACAGAGATCATGTACATGCAGAATTTTGAAACAGCTGCCTGCCCTAGGGCTAACCAAATGCCAGTGACTTAAATTGGGCAAGTAACATTCATGTAAAGCTGGCCCAAATGTCTGGTTGAAAATTCTAACCAATTCATTTTCCATGAATCATCAATTCAGCAAGGGGTCATATAGTGCCCAAGTCTGTCGTCATTTTGTAGTTCATTGGAAGTGTTTTGGGCTAGTAAAATATGATGAGGGCTTGGACATTTTTTGTTAACAAGCCCTCCCGGCCAGTGAACTTTGGAAACTAATTCATACACTGTCTACATGATAAGAATGAGCCTACATGAATGTATAGTGTGATTTACACATAAACTGGTTGAAGAACCGTTTTCATGCAAAAACAAATTATGTATCCCAATATGTACTGCAGTATCATGATGTCCATCACTGCAGGAGGCAGCAGTGTCATGACACCTCAACCTTTCAATACCAACATCCTGCCTATTCCAGGCATCACCAACCATCCTGTGAATGACCACTGTGTGAAGCCCGCACCAGCAACACAGTGACCTAGCCTTGCACCAAGTCTGTACCAAATGCATGTATAGTAACTCCATCCTTATAATAGTCTAAATAAGCAGACAGTACAGGGCCTCTAGTCATTTATAGGGACAACTTATTCAAACTAATTATTTCCTTAGAGACTTGTGCAAGTCTAACAGTGAGCATGTAGGGGAGACTACTGCATTACAGTCTAGTCGGTCAAAATGCCAATGCTTGGAATCTTGTCTTATCTGTTATGTCTGCCTTATCTTTTCTGTTATGTCTGGTCCTTATCTAAAATGTCTTAAGGTACATACACATTTTGTATGTTTACATTATGACATGGCTGCAAACTTCAAATACAGCATTAAAAATTGGCACTATTCCTTTAGTCTTTGCCAAACTACCCAACAGTTAAGGTATCATAAGGATGAGTTTGACAAAAACAGTTAGATTCTATTGCAGAAATATATGTTCACGATACTTGAATGCTAATGAATCATACCAACTTGGCACATAGTTGTGTCAGCATATACAATAGAATATGACCTGTCCTTGCCTTTCTTCAGGTCAATAACAGACATCCCCCCTGAGGCTACGAAATGTGTGAGGGTGCCTCAAGGCAGAGAGAGTATAACTAGACTGGATTGTCAAAAATAAGCTAAGATCAAAGAGGATCTAGACACAACTGCCAATGTAACTTGATATATTGCAATTAATCCTTATATTCTTTGTCACATTTCTAGCAGGGTTGGGAGGACGATCATCAGGTTTATCCAACATGGGCTTAACAAGGATTCTAAACTTGGTAAGAAGCAAGAGATTTTTAATAAAAATATTTCAATTTTTTTTTTTTTAAAGTTCTTATTTTCTTAAACATACACTTATTAATATATACCTATTCTAAATATATACAGTGTTCCCGCTGGCTCTTGAAACTGCCAGTCCTTTTGGACTGGTAACTCTAAAAATTACCAGTCCCCCCTAATCATGCTAATATTTGTCAGTCCCAACATTCAACAAATAAAAAACCGTATGAAAATTACCTGGTTATAATTCTTTCAACTCCATGTTCAATGCAATTATGTCATCTCTGAAGTAGCTTAGTTAGATCTACACATTATTCACACAAAGTTCAGTCACAACTATCTATTATTCTTATCTTTTTTTTTGATATTTCAAGATGAAGTCACTACAAATATTTTTAACCATGAAGCAAAGCAAAATGTCATTTCCTTGCACTAAAAATCAACGAGGGGAAACTCTGATGGTAACAGACAAGCTGACCTCGTTCGGAAAACATACTTATATGAATATCACAGATTAATAAGATACTTTATTTGCCGGTCCACAGGGACTGGCAGTCACATGAATTACCTGTCCAAGCCTAACTTTACCGGTAAAAAACTGGTAAATACCGGTAAAAGGGGAACACTGATGTACTGATGGAAATGAATAAGGGAACGTTTAGTTTTAGACTCAGTAGAATGATATGCTAGCATGGGTTCCCAGCCTTGTCTGCACATTGGGAACAATGCACACAAACACATCTCAACATTTGATTCTGACATGTGTGGAATTGTATGCACGCTACTTCAAAGTGCTGACAGGAAATCTTTTTCCCCCGTATTTTTCATTGTTCCCACAGCCGTTTCCTCAGTATAGTAAATTAGTAATATTAACATTAAGCATTAAATCCTCTCCCTCTTTATTGGTCCTGATATCAGTGCAATAAAGGACAACTATTACAGTAGCTATAAACCACATTAACATGAATTAAGAATGTTTTAATTCCAATTCGGGAATTTTGGCCGACATTTGCTGCAGAATACCAAGAGACCTGATCAGGGCGGAGTACCAGCCTCTGATCAGGCCTAGATAATAGGGCTGGGAAGAGTTCGAATTTACTACCCGGGTACCCACCCCCCTATTACCCAACCCTACCCAGGTAACTACTGTAGGTCTCAAGAGATAGGTACAAAATGTCCGATTAGGCCTTTTATTACCATAGCACTGGCAAAACGTATCTTTAAACAATCTGGTCATGCATACACTGAAGTTGACTCAAGTTATATTTTTATTCAAAGATGTGAAAAGTCACAAGAAATGGGTGCATCGTCAGAAAGAAATGCGGACATTTGTGACTTATAGTGTAACCATAGAGTTCTAGATATTTTTTGTCATTAAACAATATATCACATGACCAGCCACGGGTCCGGGTAGTCCTGTGGGTAACCGGGTCCTACTCAGTACCCACCCGACCCGGGTACCCGAGTTACCCGTCCCAGCCCTACTAGATAAATCCCTGTTTGACTAATTGGTTTGCACATGTGAAGATCTGGGGTAGAATAGGTTTTCAGCAATCCATGCTTGCCGTAAAAGGCGACTATGCTTGTCGTAAAAGGCAACTATGCTTGTTGTAAGAGGCGACTAACGGGATCGGTTGGTCAGGCTCGCTGACTTCGTAGATGCATGTCCCAATTGCGTGGATCGATGATCATGATACATGTATCAGTAACTGGATTGTCTGGTCCAGACTCGATTATTTACAGACCGCCGTCATATAGCTGGAATATTGCTGAGTGCGGCATGAAACAACAAACCAACCAACCACATGTGGCATTAGATCAGAATTTGAAAAGTTGGGTTTGGAGAAAAACATCCACAGCTGATACATACAGGTTTCACAAAAAATGTATTCACATATGGATCAGCAGTGGAGCTAGACCCAAGATATGGAATAAATTATCATGATCATCAGTGTGAAACAATTGGATTTCCAGCTTGCTTATTCCATTCCCATAATAACCTACAGCTGTACTGTACATAAAACTTGGTCAGCACTGGTGTAGTGATGTTACATTCACTGACCAGTAATTTGTATACTGACAGATCACAGTGCAGTGTTCACATAAGACAAGAAATGGTTTATGGATTCTGCTGACGTAAAAGTTGCAAAAACAATCTGAAAATGCATGATTACATGTTCATCACACAAAAAACTGTGCTTACAACATGTACAAAAGATCACAATAAGTTAAATGACAAGATAAGCTTTTCAACACCATATACATGGCAACATATTCAGATATTCTGATAACATTATATCCAAAAGAATTTGATATTATATTATCATGATTATTATTCCCACCTACTGACCAGGATTTTTCACACAAAAACTTGTCAAACAAGAAACAAAGACTAGCCTGATGGGATTGAGGTAAAATGGGCAGTCAAAACCTTAATGTTCATATTATTTTCTCAGTTTATGCAGTTTGGGGTAGAATGAAACAGGGTTTCATATGATGCTGGAATCCTGATTTTCATCCAAAATATTCCTAAATATTTGTTAGAATACTTTGAAGAGACATATTTGACACAACTCAGTTTGTCTACTTCCAGGGCTTGAGTGAGTATGGTTTTACATCGCTTATAGCAATATTCCAGCAATATCATGGCGGGGGACACCAGAAAATGGGCTTCACACATTGTACCCATGTTTGGAGTCGATCCCGGGTCTTTGGCATGACGAGCAAACGCTTTAACCACTAGGCTACCCGACCGCCCCTCCAGGGTTTGACTTTGACTAACAAAACTGGGGGTGCAGGGGACCCCTATATTTAATTTCAAATGTAATTTGTCATTTAGCATGTTTAGGCTGGTAATATACACTTGTATAGTGTATAATAATACAAAATACTGTCTATATATTCCTGTGGAATGGGTTTTCAAACGCTTAAGAAACAGTCATAATTTTCTCTCTAATCGCATGAATAACTGTAAAACATCTCTGACAATAACTTATAAATTATAAAAGACAACTTTCTCTTGAACATAAGCTATCATCTGAGTATTTACAATGTCTGTGTGATGCTAAACCACCTGTTATAGCGCACGTAGTCGCGATAAACATGGCTGTCTGAAAACGTATGAAGTCCAAAAACCTATGATTCCCTGATATATATTACCAGCCTAAACATGCAAAGTGAAAGTATAACTTATAAATATTATAAATTTTGGTATCCAGGTTTCAAAATAAACATGTCAGCTTGACCATGACCAGCACAATTCTGAAAGGCCTACCACTCTTACCATCAAATGGATATATTTTTATAGGTCTAGGGATGAATAATTTCAAACCCTGGATTTTTTCTTATATTATTCCTGGCAATTGGACTTGCAATTCGATGTAGAAAATTGGTATCTTCGTGTCCTGATACTGTATTGGCATGAAGTTACAACAATAGTTAATACAAGAATGGGGGGCTGAAACAAGTTGATCATACATTGATCGAAAACCGAACAACCCTTTGGCTTTACCGCCGGTTGACCGACAAATCAACGAGTTTGGTGAAATATAGGATGATCATTAAAATAATATTTGATACTTTAAAATTAATACATATCACATGATTCCATACAGCTGAATACCACTAAAACACACAATCAATTTCCAATCCAAAGCCAACATAATTTCAACTAATCCGTGAAATGACTCGTGGCTGGAATCCTGAAAGGACGATATTGCCAGCTGGGAAATGATGAGCAGAAGGGAACATCATCGTGATGGGACTTACTGTCAGTGACTTTGATATCCCATTTTTACTGTTATTGTCAATATTTGGTGTATCTTCTTTCATTGACGCATTATTAACAGGCATGTCTAACGCTTCTAAAATGCATCTTGGCTACTGTCACAAATGTTGTTTTCGTGTGGCAGCCATTACGACAGTGCTGCCCTCTATTTGCCATACAACTAATTTTAGCTTGTGAAACTATCGCGACGTCTGCCGATTTGAAGCGACGTTTATGATTCTGAGTTGATGGGCCCTGCTCTCCGCATAATGTTTCGTTGTGTTATTTGAAATTATTCGACTGACGTCTAAAACTGAGGAAGACGACGATTCGGATAAACTCATGTAATCGTCCCCTGGCTGTATGTCTCGCACATTAATTCACAAATGACACTTGATAACCATGGTATAACGTCTGGTTTCAGTTGATGTGTGGTGACATCCAACGTGTCGTCTCTAGTTTTGCCAATACTAATGCGATCATCATCTTTAGGCTGTGAATATGTACTTGTATATAGATCTATGTAGTGTATAATAACACAAATTATTATTATGTACAGATTTATTTTTTTTTAAACCGCAGCAAAGAGGGTTTGGGTGATCCTGGCACAGTCAGGCTGGTTAGGCTCATCATCAGCTCAGGGCACTTGCCCCCTCTACTCGCAGCCCAGACAGCGAATGTGACTTCTCCCAGGAAGCGCTGCCTAGCCAAACCCACCCAGGACTTTTCGGAGAATGTGAAGACTCCCAAACACTACAGCCTTCTGCATTACCCAGATTGTCAGAAGGGTTGTAATCCTGGCAACAAACCCGGGTACTCTCCCATTATTATTGTTGCGGTTGTTGTTGTTGTTGTTGATGTTTATGTTGCCGCCACCAAAATCATTACTATTGTTGTTACTTCAACAGATTTTCTTTCAGACGATTTCTTGATTTCTTCTGTTTTAACCGGGGGTGTATTGGCCGATTTGAACACGTCTCCTTTTCGCTTATAAGTGAAAATAATCCACTTCCACGTTTCTCAAGATTATATAGGGGCGGTGTGGTAGCCTAGTGGTTAAAGCGTTCACTCGTCCCGCAGAAGGCCCAGGCTCGATTCCCCACATTGGTACTGTTTGAAGTCCATTTCTGGTGTCCCGCCGTCAAACTGCTGGGGCATTGCTAATGCTGCTAAAAATTATTGCGTAAATGATTGTGTTACAATATTAGATGTGAATTAAAATCATAGTCAAGAGAATATGTTAATATTCCTGCTTGGTATACAAACTCTGAACCTTCTAAATGTTAAATTACAACGCTGCCATCGGGACTGCGCGGTGGAATTTTCAATGAAACAGATGTCAGTGAGTATTTTATGTCCGTTTCAGTTACTTTTGTGAACCGTGACATCAACATTACAGGGAAAGAAAGTAAAATAATACACTCTTCAAAAAAGAAACGCATAGGTGTTTTGAGAATTCCAATTAGATTTTTTTTCCCCAACTATCGTCATAAAGACAATTGTTATGTTTGATTCCCGTTAATCATGTCATGTTTGTTGTGCATTGCGCGCAAACACATCTCAAAATGTTTTTTGTAAACATTTATCAGCAAAAATGCAAAGGATGCACGAAAATTGCTTTCAGAAAAAGTTTTCAACAGAATGCACGTGCAAAATGTTGGAAACACGAGTAGAGACACTGACTATGAAAGACCGTACAAAATTCATCAGTTCATTACGAATTTTCTGACGTGAACGGAGATCGAAAAATGCCAAGATTAACTGGAGCTGACCGAAATATCGCCATTGGACGTTTGGAAGCAGGGGAGTGCCAGTCTGCCGTTGCAAGACACTTCAACGTTCACCAAAGCACCATATCTCGACTATGGGATCGATATACCTGTACTAATTCGACTCAAGATCATCCCAGAAGTGGAAGACCAAGAGTGACCACCCCTACTCAGGATCGGTACATCCGGTTGCATCACCTTCGGAATCGATTTGCTACAGCAATGGACACTGCAGGACAAGTGCCTGGTATGCGAAGAATTTCCGACAGAACCATCAGAAATCGTCTGAGGGAAGTGGGAATTCGAGCGAGATGACCAAAAGTTGGACCTGTCTTGCGACGTCTACACCGCCAACGACGTGTCCCTTGGTGCAACAGAGTACAGGCATGGGATCTCAGGAACTGGCGACGCGTTTGGTTCAGCGATGAGTCACGTTTTCTTCTTCAACGAAGGGATGGAAGACAACGTGTATACCGACGTCGACACGAACGTTTTGCGCCGAACTGCGTTCGACAGGTGGACCAATTTGGTGGAGGGAGTGTCATGGTGTGGGGAGCCATATCCTACACGGGTAGATCACAGTTAGTGGTTGTCCAGGGCAATCTTACAGCAAACCGATACATAGACCAAATTCTGCGTCCTCACCTCCTCCCAACTTTGGACCGCCAGAGGGAGCTGTTCCAACATGACAACGCTCGGCCCCACACAGCACGTGCAACAGTTAATTTCCTTGTTAATGAGAACATCAATGTCCTTCCATGGCCGTCCAAATCGCCTGATCTCAACTCGATTGAACATTTGTGGGACGAACTTGATCGACGCGACCGTCAACGTCACCAGCCTCCCCACACACTGGCACAACTCGCCAACGCCTTACAGGAGGAATGGCGAAGAATTCCCCACGAAAAAATCCGACGACTTGTGCAATCTGTGCCAAGGAGGTGTCGAGCACTGACGGCTGCAAGAGGTGGTGTGACCAGGTACTGACCATGACGCCTCGCTTGTGGCTACTAATGTGCAATGACTGGACTGAATTAATGCTGACAATGACGACAATGCTTTTGTCGATCACTGTGTCTAATTTCATTTGATTGTGTTCACGCATCTACTGTGTAGATACTTTTACATCCGCTTCATAAACATCCTTATTTTTTAACTATGTCTTTCTTTTTTTGAAGAGTGTAGATGTACACTCGCCCGGGGGACAAGATAGTTGCACCATACTTTCCCAAAAGCACACACCTACACCACCAGCCACCAGTCACCACCCCACCACACACGCACCCAAACCACCAACCGTACAACCACCACCAACCCTACAACCACACCCACACCCCACGCACACCCTAACTACCAACCGTACAACCACCACCAACCCACCACCAACCCACCACCAACCCTACAACCACACCCACACCCCACGCACGCACACCTACACTGCCACAGATACACACACACAAACACTTAACCCATCCACAACGCCACCCACACCTCACCACCACACCACCCACGCACGCACACCCCAACTACCAACCGTACAACAACCCCCACACACACACACACCCACACACACAATCACACCACCAACCCTACAACAACACCCACACCCCACGCACGCACACCTACACCGCCACACATACACACACAAACACTCAACCCATCCACAACCCCACCCACACCTCCCCACCACCCCACCACACACGCAAGCACACCCCAGCCACAAACCGTACAACCACCCCACCCCCCCACCCCCCACCCCCCCCCCCCCCCCCCCCACCAACCCTACAACCAAACCCCACGCACACACACCTACACCGCCACACATACACACACAAACACTCAACCAATCCACAACCCCACCCACACCTCCCCACCACCCCACCACACACGCAAGCACGCCCCAACCACAAACCGTACAACCACCCCACCCCACCCACACCCACACACACACACACACCACCAACCCTACAACCACACCCCACGCACACACTAATACACCGCCACACATACACACACAAACACTCAACCAATCCACAACCCCACCCACACCTCCCCACCACCCCACCACGCACACACACGCACACCCCAACCACAAACCGTACAACCACATACACACACTCACACCACCAACCCTACAACCACACCCCACGCACACACACCTACACCGCCACACATACACACACAAACACTCAACCCATCCACAACCCTACCCACACCTCCCCACCACACCACCACGCACACACACGCACACCCTACCACACACGCACACACGCACGCACACACCAACCACCAACCTTTCATAAGCATAAGCATACTAGACAATACAAACATATGTAATTATGTTTAACTAAGAATAAAGGTTGGTGATTTGATTTCAACAAATTAACACGTACGCTCAAAACAGTTGTTCACAAATAAGTTGTATTCATTTGTTTCATGTCACCTGCCCCAACCTTGCATCTGCTGTTCTAAAAAAACCGAACAAATAAATACACAAATAAAACGGAGTCGAACTATATTATTAAAACCCGAAGACATCCAATGAATATAGCTTAGTGTACTTCCTTCAATCATAATTACAATGGTGAGTTTAGTCGGTTCTAATACCTTTGTTCATCAAACACTGCACCTTCAATGGCCTGTACTCACCTGCACTGGTAATTTCCTGGTCTTCAAGTCAGTCAGCGTCTCTAGGCCTGTTGTTGAATGGCCTGTTCATCCTGCATACCTCGCGTCACAGCCTGGGGGCAAGGCTGATGGCGGTCTCTAGACAGGTGTACCAGGCAAACAGATTTAACATTTAAAAATACATATATAAGGCGTCTTGTTCGGGGTGTGTAACGTATCACGAAGCTTTAGTACTCCATCATACTACAGTTGACATCCCACTTACATATCACCTCACCACAGTAACCGTCACCATGCCTTACTACAGTCATAGCACAGTCACCATGCCTTACTGTAGTCATAGCACTGTCACCATGCCTTACTGTAGTCATAGCACAGTCACCATGCCTTACTACAGTCATAGCACAGTCACCATGCCTTACTACAGTCATAGCACAGTCACCATGCCTTACTGTAGTCATAGCACAGTCACCATGCCTTACTGTAGTCATAGCACAGTCACCATGCCTTACTGTAGTCATAGCACTGTCACCATGCCTTACTGTAGTCATAGCACAGTCACCATGCCTTACTACAGTCATAGCACAGTCACCATGCCTTACTACAGTCATAGCACAGTCACCATGCCTTACTACAGTCATAGCACAGTCACCATGCCTTACTACAGTCATAGCACAGTCACCATGCCTTACTGTAGTCATAGCACAGTCACCATGCCTTACTGTAGTCATAGCACTGTCACCATGCCTTACTGTAGTCATAGCACAGTCACCATGCCTTACTACAGTCATAGCACAGTCACCATGCCTTACTGTAGTCATAGCACAGTCACCATGCCTTACTACAGTCATAGCACTGTCACCATGCCTTACTGTAGTCATAGCACTGTCACCATGCCTTACTGTAGTCATAGCACTGTCACCATGCCTTACTGTAGTCATAGCACTGTCACCATGCCTTACTGTAGTCATAGCACTGTCACCATGCCTTACTGTAGTCATAGCACTGTCACCATGCCTTACTGTAGTCATAGCACTGTCACCATGCCTTACTGTAGTCATAGCACTGTCACCATGCCTTACTGTAGTCATAGCACTGTCACCATGCCTTACTGTAGTCATAGCACTGTCACCATGCCATTGCCTAACTATTGTCACATCACAGTAATCATGCCGAACTCTTGTCACATCACATTAATAATGCCTAACTCTTGTCACATCACAGTAATCATGCCGAAATCTTGTCACATCACAGTAATCATGCCTAACTCTTGTCAGATTACAGTAATCATGCCTAACTCTTGTCTCATCACAGTAATCATGCCTAACTCTTTTCACATCACAGTAATCATGCCAAACTCTTGTCACATCACAGTAATCATGCTAAACCCTTGTCACATCACAGTTAACACGCCAAACTATTGTCACATCACAGTAATCATGCCGAACTCTTGTCACATCACATTAATAATGCCTAACTCTTGTCACATCACAGTAATCATGCCGAAATCTTGTCACATCACAGTAATCATGCCTAACTCTTGTCACATTACAGTAATCATGCCTAACTCTTGTCTCATCACAGTAATCATGCCTAACTCTTTTCACGTCACAGTAATCATGCCAAACTCTTGTCACATCACAGTAATCATGCTAAACCCTTGTCACATCACAGTTAACACGCCAAACTATTGTCACATCACAGTAATCTGCCTAACTCTTGTCACATCACAGTAATCATGCCAAACTCTTGTCACATCACAGTAATCATGCCAAACTCTTGTCACATCACAGTAATCATGCCAAACCCTTGTCACATCACAGTTAACACGCCAAACTCTTGTCACATCACAGTTAACACGCCAAACTCTTGTCACATCACAGTTAACACGCCAAACTCTTGTCACATCACAGTAATCATGCCAAACCCTTGTCACATCACAGTTAACACGCCAAACTCTTGTCACATCACAGTTAACACGCCAAACTCTTGTCACATCACAGTAATCATGCCTAACGCTTGTCACATGACAGTAAACACGCCGCACTCTTGTCACATCACACTAATTATGCGAAACTCGTCACATCACACTAATTATGCCATATAAATATTGATTATATATTTGTTCTGTTTTCACTGGCACATAAATATAAGGAGAAAAAGGAAAAAGGGAGGTAAATTTTACTGTTTGTTTATTGATTTTGATATGGTTGATAAGACAAAATTATTGTATTTAGGCTTGACACAATGCATCCGTGGAAATGTATTTAATTTACTTAAATATATGTATAGCAACTTTAAGCTTCTGTGAAGCTTATTTCTTCTTATTTTACCATTTATTTGACACCTCACGCGGTGTTAGACAAGGATGTATGCTTTAACCGATACTGTTTTTGATGTACATATACGAACTAGTAAATGTTATGAAGAGTCATGACACTCGTGTATCTTCATTGATTGTGATATTGTTGAAATAGTTTTGCTCTTATTTGCAGATGATGTGTCCATACTTGCTGATTCTAGTATAAATCTGCAAAACAAAATAACTAGCTTAGAAAGATACAGCTATAAATGGGGACCAACAGTAAACATTAATAAGAGTAAAGTTATGGTATTTAAAAACGGAGGGCCTCTATCACAACATGAAAAATGGTTTATTAAAGGTTAACAGTTTGAAATGGTGTCATACTGTAAATATCTTGGTATTTTAATTTCTTGTAGAAATATGTCTACTCAAGAATGTGTTACTTTAGCTAAACAGGCAAACAAGACTCTCGTACCTATAAAAATAATGATGTTAAATATCCAGAGGTAAACGTTGATACATACTTTAACATCTTTGATTGTAAAATTTTACCCATTTTGCTATATGGTGCTGAAATATGATGTACAGAAGTAAGAAAAAGCATTGGAATTATACATACTAAATATTGTAAAAATACTTTGAAAAAAAGGATACAAATCTTCAGATGCTGCTGTATTAGGTGAACTTGGAAGAACGAAAATGTATGAACATGGTGTTGTGAGAATAATTAAGTATTGGATTAAGCTATTAAGAATGCCTCTGGGTAAATATCCAAAGCATTGCTATTTCATACTATGTAAATATGATGAATTAGGTTATAAAAATTGGGTTTCATTTGTAAGATACATTGTTTAGTTATGGTTTTGGTAATGTATGGTTAATGCAAGATGTCGGAGACTGTCATGTTTTTATTTATACATTTAAGGAAAGAACAAGAGATGTGTTTATGCAAGAATGGTCAGATTGTATATCTAATTCACCAAAGCTAGGACCCGTGAAGATCCGGGGTAGAATAGGTCTTCAGCAACCCATGCTTGCCGTAAAAGGCGACTAACGGGATCGGGTGGTCTGGCTCGCTGACTTGGTTGATGCATGTCATCGGTCCCAATTGCGTGGATCGATGTTCATGATGTCAGTCACTGGATTGTCTGGCCCAGACTCGATTATTTACAGACCGCCGTCATAAAGCTGGAATATTGCTGAGTGCGGCGTAAAACAACAAACAAACAAACAAACACCAAAGCTAGATTTATATTACACTTACAAATCCTTACTACAACCTGAAAAATACCTATCATCGATTAACACTGTAAATTTAAGAAGATCTTTAACAAAGTTTATATGTTGTTCAAACGATTTTAAAATACACATATATAGAATGTCTAGTGACCATAACTTTGCTAACAGTCTATGCAATTTCTGTAAAGATGATGAACAACGTGCCACCACGCCTGAAGAGAATGTTGCCTCTGTAGTGACAATGAAAAATGAAAGAAGCGCCGTAAAATCAGCTGTACAGGCCGTCTCTCCAACTTGTTCACTGGGTCATTTGGTCCCCGCTGCCTTTCCCTACCTAAGCACTGTACATAGTTTTACTATAGGACCCTGGTCTCTCTGTGTGGAGATCAAAGTGTGATCGGTGGATTTTCTGAGGTCGCAGGAATTTCTCTTTTCTTTTCAAAGATGGCATGACATGGATAGAAACTTGTTGTGCAAGAAGAAAACGGCCACATGTCTAATTTGTAAATGAGTGAGTTTGGTTTAACCCCGCTTTGAACAATATTCCAGTTACATCACAGCGTGTCAGCGTCTTGTGGGAAGAAATGCAGGTCCTGCCACCGCGGTGAAAGCCACGAGCACGGGTATGGTGAGGAAAAACTTAGAAACATCATCAGGGAGAATTTGGCATTGGGACCGACGATAATATGCTTCGGGCAACTCTGCACAGCGTATTACAGCGATTACGGGATTCGAACTAACAATCATAGGTTCCTGGCGTGCCAAAGGGACACAACTCTGCACAGCGTATTACGGCGCTACAGAAGACGCCGCACTCAGCACTAATCCACCTATATGACAGCGGTATTTAAATAATCGAGTCTCGACCTGACAATTCAGTGATTGATATCATGAGCCCCGATCCACGCAGTTAGAATACGTTGACATGAATGAACCAGCCTGACCACCCGATCCCGTTAGTCGCCTCTTACGACAAGCATAGTCGCCTATTTATACGGCAAGCATGGTTGCTGAAGACCTATTCTACCCTGGATCTTCACGGGTTAGTTCAAACAAGTACAGGATCAGACTTGTCAGGGATTACTCTTCAGTGTAAGTGGGCTTCTGCAACATGAGTTTCAAGTGTGTGTGTGGGGGCGGTCGGGTAGCCTAGTGGTTAAAGCGTTCGCTCGTCACGCCGAAGACCCGGGTTCGATTCCCGACATGGGTACAATGTGTGAAGCCCATTTCTGGTGTCCCCCGCCGTGATATTGCTGGAATATTGCTCAAAGCGGCGTAAAACCATACTCACTCACTCCACTCAAGTGTGTGTGTGTGTCTGTATGTGTGTGTGTGTCTGTCTGTGTGTGTGTGTCTGTCTCTGTGTGTGTGTCTGTGTGTGTGTGTCTGTCTGTCTGTCTGTGTGTGTGTCTGTGGTTGTGTCTGTGGGTGGGTGTCTGTCTGTGTGTCTGTGTGTGTGTGTGTGGGTGTATGTGTGTGTCTGTGTATGTGTCTGTGGATGTGTGTCTGTCTGTGTGTGCCTGTCTGTGGGTGGGTGTCTGTCTGTGTGTGCCTGTCTGTGGGTGGGTGTCTGTCTGTGTGTGTGTCTCTCTGTCTCTCTCTCTGTGTGTGTGTGTGTGTGTGTGTGTGTGTGTGTGTGTGTGTGTGTGTGTGTGGTGTACAAAACGCGATAAAGACATTTAAAAAAAGTAAAGGTTTCTTAGCATAATCATATCTACGCTGTTCTGGGCGTTTTCAAAGACAGGAGCAAATACAAAAACGGTATTTCAATCCCAAGGGCGGATCCCGCATATCAAAATCCTGACAGATAATTTTACTCCCTACCACATACTACATTTGGTTATCAAAAGGGGGGGGGGGGGGGGTCGGACCCCCTGGATCCGCCTATGATGGCACTCTCAACTCACTGTGACTGATGTGTCACTCTGCTGTCTTCTCCGAATGGCAAGTTTGATAACAGACATAATCTACGCCGTTTCTGTTGGTTTTCAGCAAATGTTTTTGTAAACCACGTACGACACACGCACAGCACGATACAATAACATCGGAACGTGTCTACATATAGTAACCCGGCTTCCCAGGCACAGCTGCACCGATGTCCGTCACATACAACACAACATTTCGATGTACTTGGGCGGTTCCGGGAAAGGTGCCAGTCATGGATGTCCGGCACCACGGTGAGCCGCCATGACCAGAGGACCTGGATGGATGCGGACGCAACAGCAACGCTTTGCAAAACATACGAGCACATACGGACCTGTTTCCTCCTGGCACATGGAACTTCAGGACCGTCGCAGAACAGGAGGCGTGTGCAACAGTCAACATGCGTACACAGCTTAAAGGACATTCCTACCTCTTGTGTCACAGCATCCTTGACTTTCAGGCGTATTGTGCCTCCATTGCTTTATGACACATATCCTAGCTGTCAGGGTTTTACACGACGCAGAAACCTGTGTCCAGTTGGTTGGTTTGTTGTTTACGCCGCACTCAGTAATATTCCAGCTATATGACGGCGGTCTGTCAAAAATAGAGTCTGGACCAGACAATCCAGTGATTGACGTCATAAGCATCGATCCACGCAATTGCTGTGTCCAGTACGCATGTGCACGAATGTATAGAAAGGACGCCGAAATATATTGCGTCCCCAAAGAGCACACAATATCATTCATTGTACCAAATTCTTGACAAAAAACTATTTTGGTCATGTAATAAATGTAATTGTCAAATTATACAGTACAGTACACTACACCATTTCATTATTTTACGGGGGGGGGGGGGGGTTGTGGTTAGTTCGGTTCCAGAAACACATCATAATGTGCGAATGAACGAAGCTCGTTTCTAGATACGAAGGGGGCACGGGTGGCCCAGTCTTCCAAGGCGCCGCGATTCGCTGTGCAGAGTTGCGTCCCTTGGGCACGCCAGAAACCTATGATTGTGATTATGTTTCTAGGTTTGTCAGCACCATACCCGTGCTCGTGGGTTTCACCGAAGTGGTAAACGCCTGAGACCTGCATCACTTTGGGCTTTCCTCCCACATTACGCTGACACGCCGCGATATAACTGGAATACTGTTAAAAGCGAAATTAAACCCAACTCACTCACTCACTCACTCATTACTTTACGGGACATTTGAACTTTGTTACTGAGACTCCTATAGTCCTCGCCAGTGGAAATAGAATCACGAAATATTGCGATGATCAATTAACGAAGACAGCTTCATGTGTGCTAATACTTATAAAGTGAACACCGCTTCCGTGGTAGTGGTAGAGTGTCGCCGAAGAGCGGAAGGTGCGGGGTTCGATCCCCGGCCGCGTTATACCAAAAGACGTTAAAAGATGGTACTTGTTGTTACCCTGTCTGGCGCTCGGCATTAAGGGGCTAAAACAAGGACTGGTCGGCTCGGAGTCAGTATACTGTGTCTGAGGGGGGTATTCATGTTAAACTGCGGCATGGTATCTCAGTGTGCTGGCACTATAAATCGGTATCAGTCCGGAATAGTACAAGCAGCCACACACACACATGCATGCACGTCGCTATATAAGTGCAATAATCTTGGACGTTAAACCCCATTTCACTTCACTTCACTATAAAGTGAAAATAAGTCATTCCACCGACAAGGAATATTATTTACAGTAATGACAAACATTGCAAAGTGCGCTTTTCAAGAAATATCAATTTTCTTGGCTATAAACTTCATTGATGAGTTTTAATCACACCTCCTTAAGAATATAACTTCTCTTCCAAAGTTCTAAGACAGCAAGACCAACACAAACTCCCCGAACTTTTGATGTCTGTCGTAAAGTTCAACCCAGCCAGGGACAATAAGGATCAACGAGTACGCGGGGCACACACATGAACAGGAGAATTTTTTTTACAACTAAATATTTCATCTCATTTGTTCTTATTTTCACTTAAAATTTGATCAGTTTCACATATTCACGATGGATGGTAGTGCAAAGGAACAGTCGAAAACTTGGTCGACCCAGTTTTTCTTTTCATTTTTTGTTTTTACAATTTCTGTTGGCCCTACGTATGCCATTCATTTCAACTCGCGAGCGATGTGAGAAAATGGTTGCCTAATGACTGTTGTTATGAATTACACTGATGCAGGCAGAGCTTAATCGCTTCCATTCCCTCACACGGATGTCGCCTGATTCAGAAGCGGACACACCATGTCAGCGCCCCTCTCACTCGATTATCCGGGACTTTGTGTCCGCATTACAAACTCCTCGCATCACCAACATCCCGGATTATCTTGTACAACAAACCACAAGTTTCCAAACTCCTCACACACAAACCAACCACTGTCCTCTCTCGTGCTGTGTTACGACAGGGCGCACTTCGGTTAAAACTCACGTGCCTTTTACGCTTCAGCCATGCCGAGAAAGAATGTTATATATAGAGCGGTGACTATCATGTTTCAAGAAATGTGTCAAGTATTTGTTTTGCTAATAAGTAACGTCACCTTTTTCATTGACCATTCTTCCCTGCTAAAAAAAATAATTCTGGTATGTGAAAGTGGTCATGTTTTTGTATTTTCCGATTATCAAACTTTCAATGAACAGGTTTGATATGATTTATGTAAATAAAAATACGTTGTTTGCCATTCAGAATGGAATCCAGCCGTCACCCCGCCAAATGTGAACAGCATTCTTCTGCTCTTTTGATGAAACAATCACACATCTTGAGATGGATCTTGCAGCAACGAGGACCGCAGGACCACCACACGTCGTTGTTAGGAATATAGTATTAGAGTTATGGCAGTCGTTAGGCGCCTTTGATGGGGATGCGAGATGTCGCCTTCTAATCTACTAAATATTTCCATTATTGTTGCAGTGAATAAATAAGCAGCTTCCTGTGACAGCGACTGCTTAATGTGTTCGATGGAATTTGATCGCCGCCGCCTCGGTTTGTTTTCTCTTCCACATTACTTTAGATATTTTATACCCGATAAGCCCACTTCCACGTCATGAAATATAATTGAGGCCGCTTGAGTCTTTATTGTTCGTTTGTTTGTTGTTTAACGCCACACTCAACAATAGTCAAGCTATATGACGGCGGTCTGTAAATAATCGAGTCTGGACAAGACAATCCAGTGATTGACATCGTGAGCATCGATCTATCCAATTGGGATACGAAGACATGCACCAGCAAAGTCAGCGAACCTGACCACCCGATCCCGTTAGTCGCCTCCCAGCTAACTGAAAATGTTATAAAAAACATCCCTAAAACATTTTACGAAACGTTCCGGAAATGATTTTAAAATTGTTTTCTTCACGTGGTTATGTATGGTTCCAGAAACGTTTTAGAAACATTTTTCGGAAACATTTGGTTATAACGTTTCAAAAATGTTTCTGTAAAATACTACAGAAATGCTTTTGAAAACGTTTTATTCATGTGGTTTTATATGGTTCCGGAAGCATAAAACAAATTCTGAAAAAAATCTAAAGCAGATATTTAAAAAATGTATACATCCAACTGAAGAGACCATATTCCTTTTAAGATAACGTTTAATCCGTATTCTAACAATAATATATCTGTATGTGTTTGTTATATATTTTAATATCAGAGACATAAATTCTTGTGGTAACTATAATAGTATTACAGTATCATGCATCACATTGAATACACAAAGTGGTACACCAGGAACACCCCAACCCACTTAACGGTCAGTGGCTGAGTGCAGATACAAATCCAATTCTTAGCATTAATTTAAAGCCACGAAACCATCAAAAGATACTTGATCTAGTAGCTCATAGTATTTAACAACAGTTTCTGCACTTACGTTTGCATCATTCATAGCCCCTGGTGTATTTGGTGTATTCCTCAATATACCTAACATTTCCGTGTGTATTTCCTGGAATGCTGTTGTCTCCTTTGCCCCTGGCTGAGGCGAAAACAATGTTCCACATTATAACAAAGTTATAACTATATTCAATAAGCATTATATTGTTAATCCAAAGATGAAATATATTATATAGGTTCATAACATAACATATTTTAATTCTGGAAACCCATTTGTCCAGAAACGCTTCATGCTGTGGCCAGTCTCGATCAAAATCACTTCCGAAAGTCTACATTGCTGTTTTCATGGATACACATTAAAGAAGAATAAAAATGTGTCGCAAACTCAAAATTAAGACTATGTCGCCCACGGGTCTGCCCATACACTCACAGGCTGACCTGGGCAATGAATACTAAAGTGCCCGCTTGCAAACGTCCTTTGTGAATGTTTGAAGGTCTTCATTGATGAAATGTATTTAATTACGAGATATCGGTCGTCGTATGATCACATTCTCTTCTTTAGTCCCGTCACATCAATCTTTAACTGCTGTGCATGTGGGTGACAGGTGCAGTGGGTAAGACATAAAACATGTTCTGAACAGTATTCAAATATCAAGTGGTGTGCAAGTGCATGCGCAGCTACATGTATTTATATTGTGCAGCTGAAGAAAACAACCGATTGCGAAGAAGAGAAATACATTTACTTTTTACAAAAATTGCTTGCAGCAACGCTTTTTAAAATGTTTAAGAGACGACATGATTATTAAATTACCCCCCTCTCTCTCTCTCTCTCTCTCTTTCTCTCTCTCTCTCTCTCTCGATCCTTTCTTTTGTTGTTGAATGGAGGAGTTTGTTATTGTTTCCTGTGAGACTTCTCATTTCGTAGCTAAATTTCCCACCTCTCACATTATATATATTATGTATGTATGTTGTTTATATTGTATATGGGCGGTCGGGTAGCCTAGTGGTTAAAGAGTTCGCTCGTCACGCCGAAGACCCGGGTTCGATTCCCGACATGGGTACAATGTGTGAAGCCCATTTCTGGTGTCCCCCGCCGTGATATTGCTGGAATATTGCTAAAAGCGGCGTAAAACCATACTCAGTCAGTTATATTGTATATAGTGTCTCAAAAGCCCATGTCTGGCTGGACGCACTCAAGACACCTTTAGTCTTATGTGCATCGATTTTAAATTGTACATGTTGTGCGTGTGACACTTTCATAGTTGTTTATACCAGGGCCTTTGTGCACTGTGAACATCACTTCAATGCCACATTTGATAATGCGACTATAACTAACAATGGATTGCAACGACAGATTATGTTTGAAAAGAGCTTGGTATCAAACAAACCGTGACATTAACATTACAAGGCCGTGAGAAACACCTTGTATTAGCCAACTTATGTACTACAGTGTCCCTCTGTATTTCTACAGGGGGCACGGGTGGCCCAGTCGTCTAAGGCGCCGCGATTCGCTGTACAGAGTTGCGTCCCTTGGACACGCCAGAAACCTATGATTGTGGGTTCGAATCCCGGTTCGCCCCGATTATGTTTCTAGGTTTGTCAGCACCATACCCGTGCCCGTGGGTTTCACCGAAGTGGTAAACGTCTGAGACCTGCATCACTTCGGGCTTTCCTCCCACATTAAGCTGACACGCCGCGATATAACTGGAATACTGTTAAAAGCGGCGTTAAACCCAACTCACTCACTCACTCACTCTACACAACATGATATGCCACAAGCTGGACCTCAGGAACATGCTATGAATACACGTTACGCTCTTCATTCGACACGGGTAAAAGTCATTCATTGCTGATGTGAATTTGGTGATTGTTCAAGTACATAAGGGAATATATTTTCCGCATATGCACATTAAAGTTTTCACTTCGATCATTACGTTTTTGTACAGACCGCCGTCATAGTCTTATAGCTGGAATATTGTGTCGCACCGGCGGCGTTCAACAACTAACAAACATTCCAACAAAACTTGAGTCTTTATAATTTGAATTTGACTAAACTTGGTGCGCAGAATTTCCAAGGGTCTTAATCGTGGGAGGTGACCTCCGTATGTCAAGCTCACCAGATGTCATATTGCTTCCCACTGTGCAAACCTTCGGTTAAACTGCATGGATTTAGAAAGAGAGTATTTTATGTTCATGAACATATACTATGAATGTATCTGTCAACATTTGTTACTTATCATGGATGTAATCAATGGCAAGGTCCACGTCAAGGGCATTTACTAATGATTCTGTTTTCTTCAGAAAGTATAACAGCTTTGTTTTGCAGCTAGAAATATTATCGCATTTTTAATTTTGTTAAGTTTAGAGGTCAAGGCAACTCATAATGAAACGAGGATCACTCACGCTTGTGTGTGTATGCTAAGATGCTATCAAACCTGATCACATATAGAAACCATCGTACGTACCCACCTAGTCAAAGTCAAAATGAATATATTGTTAACTGCCGGTTGTTGGAGAGGATTTTAATCTTTTTCTCAAATGAGGTTTTCATAGGGTCAGTTGCTGATATGATCCGAGCTGGCTGATTTGATGGTTGAAGTTTGGTGCTCTTTGAATTTGATGTTGTTTTTCATTGTTTAATAAAGAACTTGTTATCCAAAAACCTTTGCCAACTTTGTTATTCGTCGACTTCAAAGAAATGCCTATCAAACAATTTTCAAGTGTATAGTTTCTTTTGGCAGGCAGTTTACGTTATTCCTCCGGCCCCTGCGAAATGGGTAAGGTCACGTAACATTATCTGGAAACATATTATAAGAACTCCTAAACATCATGGCAAGGTTATGTTGAGTTTGTACAGCATGAGAGTTAAGTAGCGACACAAAAGGCTTTCCATTAACATTGGAGGGGGCTCGGGTGGCCCAGTCGTCTAAGGCGCCGCGATTCGCTGTGCAGAGTTGCGTCCCTTGGGCACGCCAGAAACCTATGATTGTGGGTTCGAATCCCGGTTCGCCCCGATTATGTTTCTAGGTTTGTCAGCACCATACCCCTGCTCGTGGGTTTCACCGAAGTGATAAACGTCTGAGACCTGCACCACTTCGGGCTTTCCTCCCACATTAAGCTGACACGCCGCGATATAACTGGAATACTGTTAAAAGCGGCGTTAAACCCAACTCACTCACTCACTCACTTAACATTGGAAGCGCAACGTGCCGGGCACAGCCTTCTGAAGGTCAACGCGGGGCATTTCATACGACAGTTACGGGTTGTACGGCTGATTCCGTCAAAATCAGCGTTTATCTCTTGCTTCAGTTGGATAAGCATTTGAAACGGAAGAGTGTTTTCATAGCCTGTGGGAGTACTGCCATGCGATCTCGACCATCTAACAGACATTTCAGAATTAACTTTTGTTCAATTTTCAAATTTGGAATAGAGAACTTTGTCAAGATATTTTCAAAGCGTAGTCGCCAGTTAGAAATTTGTGCCGTATAGCTCGAGAAAGCTGCTTTATGATTGGCTAATGTCCACTTTTTGTTAGTCATTTCATTGGTTGGTCAAAGTTCGCGAAAGGTCGTTCTGACGTGTCCCGTAATGGGCTGTCCTCAGATCTTTTTTAACGGTAGCGAAACTAAGATCTGATTTTAATGAGATTGTGATGATGCCAGGTATTCGAGAAAAGGTGTGCGTATCCTGGCCCACCCTTGGCACCTGTCACGAACACATGCAAAGGCAAGTCATTTGTTCACATGAAAAAAAAACGGGAACATATGGAACAAGTTTAAATAGGGAATTGCATCGGACAACATTTGTGTTTGTGACGGGTGCCACCGGTGGGGCAGGATACACTCACTTATCGCGAAACCTGCATGTGAGATTTCTTACATGTATGAATATGGAAAGGGCTTTTATTGTCGCTGACGCGTCACATTTGGTGATGTCCTCCACATGGCAAAAGGTGCATTGTTCTATTGAATGAAGCTCAATACTTTAGACTCGTACAACAACTTAGAAATGGTACATGTTTAAGAACCTCTAATTTAAACATTACAGAAAGAACATCATCTAGAGCTACTTTTGCCCTTTACAGCTAAATCATTGCCCTTCTTACTCACACAGAGCGTATGAGTAAATAACACACCCACAAATTTATTCATTTACCACCTCAATCCATTTACCTTTATAACAACACTACTCGCGGGCTCTGAGGAACAGCCTCTTCTGAAGAATCTTTTTTTGTTTTTATCGATATTTACAGTTAAGTTCGAATTATTTGTTATAGGTATCTTGTTTGTTTGTTTAACGCCGCACTCAGCAATACTACCAGCTATATGATTGCGGTCTGTAAATAATCGAGTCTGGACCAGACAATCCAGTGATTGACATCATGAGCATCTATCTACGCAATTCGGATACGATGACATGCATCAACCAAGTCAGCGAGTCTGACCACCCGATCCTGTAAGTCGCCTGTTACGAAAAGCATAGTCACCTGTCGCGGCAAGTATGGGTTGCTGAAGACATTCTAACCAGATCTTCACGGGTCGTACAGATATCTGACAGACTCAGATGATTTCTAAACCAAAATTAGTATCGACAAAGAGAAGCATGAGGGTTTAAAGTAAATCGGGATAAAGTTGTACATCATGTCTACTAAATTAATGATAATGCACAGATGAAAGGCAAAAACAAGATTGGAACAAGTATACACCCTTGCTTAACTCCAATAGGGCAAACAAAATAATCACTGACATGATTCTCAATAAGTCCCCACTGCATCTCACACAGGCCTTGCGATTAGAAAAAAATACCCCTTAACATTACATACATCTTTCCATTAAGAAAATCATTTCTTAAGGCAATATCCTATTTTCTGGTTGAGTTAAAGATAGAGTAAACTTGACATGTTGTTAAATATCCATCTCCGAATCCTGCATGAGGTATTTTGTCCTTTATATCTGCACAAGCAGCAAATCCTTTGTACAAATGGACGTAAATGACTGTCCAAACTATTGGTTAATGGTTAATGAGATGCCTCTGAAGCTAGCAAGATTTGTATTTCTCGCTTTTTATGAAAATACTGATCTGTAATGACGACGCCGTTCACATTTGGAAATAGCGGCTGGTGTCTTGCTTGGATGATGCTAATTACTTCCTTCCAAGCCCGGAATGAATTGTTGTGATGTTTCAAAGTGAGGAACTTTATCAAAGTTTATGCGATTATTATTATTAATAACTGTATACATGTTCGTAAGGCAACAGTACGCTCTTTCCTATTCTGCCGGAGTTCCCCCAATGCCCCCCTGGCCTCCCTCAGGGCTGATGTACACTCAGGGTTACGAGGTCTTAATCTTGTGGATGCCTGATTTGCTCGTTCCTACATACTTTAAGTAGTGAAAAGATATACATAGCGTCCAAGTGTACAATTATTACAATCAGACAGCTCGGGAGTATTTTGGATATTTGATGATAGGCGATCCTCTCAACAGTTTATGAAACATTAACTTTTATCACCATTCCACACCTGCCTGTCATTAACAGGTGCTGAATCAGTTTGGTTTGATTGGGGCATTGCTATACGTTAAACAGGCACATCTAAAGATATACGGGAGAAACTAGTACACATAGTGTGTGTGTGTGTGTGTGTGTGTGTGTGTGTGTGTGTGTGTGTGTGTGTGTGTGTGTGTGTGTGTGTGTGTGTGTGTGTGTGTGTGGTATATACGTGTCTTGATATAACATATTTACACACATAGTATATACATGTCTTGAGATACCATACTTACACACATCGTATTAACATGTTTTAATATACTTGCACACATCGTATATACGTGTCTTAATATACCATACCTACACACATAGTATATGAATGTCTTGATACACCATATCTATACACATAGTATATTAATGTCTTGATACACCATACCTATACACATAGTATATTAATGTCTTGATACACCATACCTATACACATAGTATATTAATGTCTTGATACGCCGTACCTAAGCACATAGTATATTAATGCCTTGATACACCATACCTAAGCACATAGTAAATACATATGTTACTAATATACCCAATGTCAATTTGTTGGAATGCACCAAACCAACACAGTGTTCCCCCAACTTCTCTGAAACCAAACTCTGTTTGCGGCAATGAGTCGGCAAACTTCTCACAAATTGGTCGTAAATGGAAACGGAATTCAATTCGAACCGGAATGTAAACATCGTGGAATTATTATGAAAGCCTGTCGTGTCATATTTGAAGACTCAGAGGAACGCCGTCGCAAACCAATGCAAACGCCCAGTGTATTCTTAACTTTCAACAAAACTTCGCCCGGTCTATATCCCAAGTCAAACAAGCAAACTGCAGCACGGCCCACGACTCAATCAGATCAGCAGCAACTCGTAACAGTGTTGTCCTGACTGTAGGGATCCCACAACTGATAAGAGACAGTACCTTGGACTGCGACCTATAGATGTCAAGCGGCTTGCGTACAAACGACACCTGTCTGTCTAGAGCAAGAATGGTGACCAGTCTAGATGACATCCAGTCTCTGCGCTTCTGGAAAGCAATAGCAGCAGAGTTCCTGGGAACATTGCTTCTTGTGTTCGTCGGATGCGGATCATGTGTTTCCAAAGAAGCCAATATAGTAAGCATAGCGTTATGTTTCGGGCTGAGCGTTGCCACCATCGTATGGATGATCTGCCATGTCAGTGGGGGACACATCAACCCTGCAGTGACGGCGGCGATGTTAGCGACGAGGAAGATCAGTCTGGCGAGGGCTGTGTTCTACGTCATCTTCCAGCTTCTCGGTTCCATTGTAGGAGCGGGCTTGTTGTACGGGCTGAAAGATGCAGGAGGAAAAGGTCTTGGGCTCACCCAAGTTAATGAAAAGATCGACCCAGGACGTGCAGTTGGGATAGAATTGTTCATTACCTTGGTCCTCGTCTTCACAGTGTTCGCTTCCGTCGACTCCAAGAGGAAGGACCTCAATGGCTCCACGCCTCTCACCATCGGGCTCTCCGTCACTATGTGCCACCTGTTTGCGGTAAGTTGTACATTTATCAGAGACATCACTTTAGTTCTTAAACTGAGGGGGACGGTTTGGGTCGCATAGTGGTTAAAGCGTTCGCTCGTCACGCCGGGTTCGATTCCCCACATGGGTACAATGTGTGAGCCCATTGCTGTCCTCCGCCTGGAATATTTCTTGAAACGGTGTAAAACCGTACTCACTCACTCTTAAACGGAGTCCCGTGGGTATCCCGGGGCAGAATGGGTTCCATGTACACGTTTTGCCGTAAGGACCTACTGGTGAGGAGCGGAGGCTATGCGTCACCTAGATGAGTGAGTCATCGTATCCCGACGGCGTGGCTCATGATGTCAATCTCTGGTTTCCCTGACCCAGTTTCGATTGCTACAGCCAGTCACGTTACAGCTGAAATATTGCTGGTCACGGCGTAAAGATACAATCACGTCATATGACATCTTAGAATTGGTCTTCAGCAACCCATGCTAGTCATAATAGGCGACTAAAGGGATGGGGGAGTTGATGCATGTCATCGCGTCCCAATTGCGTGGATCGATGCTCATGATGTCAATCACTGAATTGTCAGGTCTTGACTCGATTATTTACAGACGCTGTCATGTAGCTTGAATATTGCTGAGTGCGGCGTTAAACAACAAACAAAACCAGGTCGACATATTCAATTGAGTGAGTGAGTGAGTGAGGTTTTACGCCGCTCTTAGCAATATTCCAGCAATATTACGGCGGGGGAAACCAGAAATGGGCTTCACACATTGTACCCATGTCGGAAATCGAACCCAGGTCTTCGGCGTGACGAGTGAACGTTCAACCACTAGGCTACCCGACAACTCCTCGACAATACAAACCAATAACAAACTTTCCATTGTCTCTTCTAAACCTTTTTTCCTATCTCCTGTCTACGTTGGGCTAACCTAGGGGTTGAATGCGTTGAGTTCAATTCCACACATAGGTACAGGTGCCAAGAAAATCTATTCATTAAGTCCTTTATGTATAATGCTGCAATATTGCTTAAAAGCTAAACCCAAATCGCTCAGTCAGTGCATTGACAGGCGGATTCAGAGAAAGTGGTAGTTAATATGCATCTGCACATGCTATAAATCACCACTGTCACGTTATGACACAAACGAGCGCAGACATTCAGAAAGGGATCACCTCGAAATGGGCCGAGATTACTGATAACCAAACTGACGAGTCATTGCTGATTCTGAACATGCTATAGTGAGATCATGCGCACAGTCGTTGGGGACACTTCGTTAGTATGTGCAAGATGCGTGGTGTTTAGGAGGCTAAGGCAGAAACCAGTCGCAACACCCAATTCCATGTCAATAAATCTGGCATTTTTCTCTGATGACCATCAGTGATCTAGATGACTGTAGGCACTGTCCAGCACGTATGTTGTGTGTAGTAGTACGTACCCATACCACCACATGTACTTTGTATATGGCAGTTATACCACCACGCCATACTGCTTATTTCAGACACATTTATTGTGTACCACATGTTGTGTATGGTGGACACACCCGACTCGAATAAACGAATAATCTTTATTTTATTCATAAGTATCGGAGAACCCGTGGAGATCCGGGGTAGAATAGGTCTTCAGCAACCCATCCTTGCCGTAAAATGCGACTACGCTTGTCGTAAGAGGCGACTCACGGGATCGGGTGGTCAGGCTCGCTGACTTGGAAGATGTCATCGCATCCCAATTTCGGTTATCGATGCTCATGATGTCAATCACTGGATTGTCTGGTTGAGACTCGATTATTTACAGACCGCCGTCTAATACTGCTGGAATATTGCTGAGTGTGGCGTTAAACAACAAATAAACAAACAAACAAACAAATCACATTTCCCCTTCTATCGCTCTTTGTCTTTTCACGGACATACACACATTTCAATCAATTGAGAAAGAAGAATACATGTTGGTCAGGATAGCCGTAAAACAACAAACAAACATAACCCAGGACGACGACATATACAAGCCAATAACAACATTCTATTTACTTTTCTGAACCTTTTTTCTTAATTTCGCGTGTGTGTGTGTGTGCGTGCGTGCGTGCGTGCGTGCGTGTGTTGGGGTGGACGATTCTCCACGACTGTCGTCACGGACGCCAGGTTCTCCCTGTACGTTGCAGTCTTGACATCCCCGTGGTAAAGTACGTTCCCGGCAGGACGACTGGGTCCCTTCCCTGGTATCTCTGTGTTTCAGGTCACGGAAACTGGGTCGAGTTATAATGATTTTTTACTCTGTGTAAATGCAGTCCACATGACACATGGTGACACAAAACTGCGACAGGTGGCTCGGTGCTACATGTTCACAAAGATACCTCATATCAGTGTTTTGCTTCCGTCAGCAATAACAAGTATTGTCCATCACCCTCTCAAGATAATCAGGTTTAGGAACATATCAGAGCAGGATGACAGTCAAATATGAATCATTCAGTTGTTGAGCAACCACGATCCTGCCATAAACAAAACAAACGCCATGTATCTGTCAACAATTGTGACTGCAGGCATCGCAAAGCAACAACAGCAAGCTGACACCCTGCATAGCTTCTTCCAAACGATTTGTCGTATGTAGTTGCACCATGTGACGATTTATCAACATATGTCAAGTATGTAGCGTTCTACCTGCTCTTTTTCAAATCCTAAGGGGGAAGGGGAGGAAGGGGGGGGGGGGGGGCAGCTAGGCAATAGCTGAATAGCTGACTATGCGTTTTTCACCAACATTTAGGGATGCGAGTGTAACATGAAGTCGCATCAAGTGTGGCAGTCATAAATGTAGCTGTTATTGGCGTTGCATCATAAGGGTTTTTTTTCCGACTTCTACGTCTACGTTTACAACCACGTCTATATCTACGTCTACCGGGATGGTTGGGTAGCTAAGTGGTTAAAAGCGTTCGCTCGTCACGACAAAGGCCCGGGTTCGATTCCCTACGTGGGTACGATGTGTGAAGCCCATTTCTGTAATATTGGTGGAATATTCGTAAAAATGGCATGAAACTCACACACTCTAAACATATTATTATTTCTGTAGCTAAGTCTACCAATCTGTCTACATCTAATAAGAATACCCCTACCTCTACCGCCACATCAACAACCGCCATGGTTCCCTACCCTTAGTGCGACTACAACGACAACGTTATTTACTGTTGTAAATAGTTTCAAGGACACAGCAAATCTTATTATATCGTAATTTCAAGCTCAGTGAACATGTCTTTTTCCATCAATGACAAGAAGCACTGATGTAGACAGTCACCATAACCTGCTGTTACCACCGGCGTCCCTGGGGCGGTCAATGTTCGTACACCATAGAGTAAGTGAGTGAGTTGGGTTCAACCCCGCTTTGAACATTATTCCATTTATATCACGACACGCGGGGGAAAGCCCGAAGTGATGCAGGTCTCAGACGTTGACTACTTTGGTGTGGTGCTGACAACCCTAGAAACATAAGCGGGGAGAACAGGGATTCAAACCCAGAATCATAGGATTCTGGCGTGCCCAAGGGACGCAAATCAGTACAAAAACGATTGGACCACCTGTGCCCACTACAACATAGCTCATACTGCCTGATAATAGTGATGCATAACTAATATGCCACGTTTCCTGTCTTGAACTCACATATATTTCTTCTATTCTTTCCACACAAAAAGGGACGGTCGGGTAGCCTAGTTGTTAAAGCGTTCGCTCGTCACGCCGAAGACCCGGGTTCGATTCCCGACATGGGTACAATGTGTGAAGCCCATTTCTGGTGTGCCCCGCCGTGATATTGCTGGAATATTGCTAAAAGCGGCGTAAAACCATACTCACTCACTCACTCACTCACTCCACACAAAAAGGGTATTCATTTAATTGTAAACTTACAAGGACCTTATTAGGTGATAGACAGGGCGTGGTGAATTACTAGCCATTACACGCCGATCATGATGAGGCATGATGTTAATCTGCGGCGAGGGGAGTGGACAGGCGTCTTAAGCGCCAGGTGCTGAGATGGTATCTCGCTTCTGACCAGGCTGCTATTGCGCCAGTGGACAAAGAATGTTTACAGGTCTTACAGTGTTGTCACTACCCCTAATTTAGTGTACTCCCGTGCAGTACATTCACCCTCACGTTCAAAAGAACCCACTTATCCTATGGTAGACGACCAGATGGTGGAAACACGAATACGTCCATACACCCGAAACACAAGTGTCAAAACGTGTGGTGTCATCCTAGACAAGTGTCTTTCTTCAAAGGTGCCTTTGTTCACCAATCAGGGAATGGGGACCCGATATGTGAGGTGGATGGAGAAACCCTCTAGTGTAGGTACCTTGGGTTGTATACTCACCAGGGAGTTGAGAATGATGGCTGGGTTGTATACTCACCAGGGAGTTGAGAATGATGGATGGAATCCCAAAGGATCCACTGGTCGGGGTACAAAAAACGCAAGATACTTGTATCTTGATAAGTGCGGTATATAAATGAATAATATATTAATAATTATTTGAGATCACGGTGATGGCCAGCTAATATCACATACAATAAAAGTATAAGATATTTTATGTTATTTTTATACATTCTTTTTCAGTACAGTGAGTTATCATCAACTGCATGTATCAACTCATGTACATATGTGTGTGCACCGTATACCGGAATAGTATGTCTCTACCGTATACAGTGTGTGAGACACGCATGGGCCTTCTTTGTGGTATACAATATATCCAAGTGGGACTTGTTGGGGTGTGTATACCATAAAATACGTTTTCAGCTTAATTTATGTTCCGTATTAATAATTTAGGGTATGATGTGTTGTATTACAGGAGTATATACGGTACATATAGATAAGGTTTTATAAAACATCAATACTTAATAACCTAATTTGAACTATGCAATTGTTGTTGTTTTGTGAAATATGAAGGACATCGCGGTTCGGTAGTTTTTGATGCGTTCGTTTGTTAAATGGACAATCTGGCACGATTCACACTCAGGCAATTTTGTATGTAATATTTCTGAAATTACTATGGAATACTACAAGGGACATTGTCGCGTTGTTGCATTGTCGCATTGTCGCCCTTGCAAAAACAAGCAAAAAGTGTTAAAGTTAGCTAAAGCGCAACATTGCGACAATACAACAACGCGACATTTTAGCCATTTGACGCATTGTCGCATTGTCACCCTTGCAAAAACAAGCAAAAAGTGTTAAAATTAGCCAAAGCGCAACATTGCGACAATACGACAACGCGACGTTTTAGCCATTTGTCGCATTGTCGCATTGTCGCCCTTGCAAAAACAAGCAAAAAGTGTTAAAGTTAGCTAAAGCGCAACATTGCGACAATACAACAACGCGACGTTTTAGCAATTTGTCGCATTGTCGCATTGTCGCCCTTGCAAAAACAAGCAAAAAGTGTTAAAGTTAGCCAAAGCGCAACATTGCGACAATACGACACCGCGACGTTTTAGCCATTTGTCGCATTGTGGTAATGTCGCGCTTTGAGTAATCTTTTTTATTTTACCAAAGCGCGACAAGAGCGTTGCATGTCGTTTCACCTCTGTTTCTTTCGCTCTAAGACCACTGTGTGAGACAACCTGAATGAGTTATGAATGAACGGTTGAGTAAGTGAGGTTGTGACGTTTAATGTCGCTTTGTACAATATTTCAGTTATATCACGGACTGCTAGCTTAATGTGTCACAGGACTTCACGCTTGTCACATTGTCCTTGTAGGTGATTTGTTTGTTTGTTTGGTTGGTTGTTTGGTTGTTGTTTAACGCCGCATTCAGCAATATAATGAGCATCGATCCACGCAATTGGTATATGATAACACATCTACCAAGTCAGCGAGCCTGACCACCCGATTCCGTTAGTCGCCTCTTACGACAAGCATAGTCGCCTTTTACGTCAAGCATGGGTTGCTGAAGACCTATTCTACCCCGGATCTTCAAGGGTCCAAAGTACATGTCGTGGTATGACTACGTACTATACGCAACATACGTACCGGACAATGCCTACATACATCTAGATCACAGATGAACATGATATATATATATGGGTTGCTGAAGACGTATTCTAACCCGGATCTTCACGGGTCTCCTTGTAGGTGAAATCCATGGGTGTGTTGCGGTACACAAAATACCTTGAACACTTGTAATCTAGGATTCAAAACCACGACCGAGACAGATCGTGACACGGCTAAGGGAAGTAACTCCGTCTCAGACACACTGGGCTTTTCGATATGGTTACTCCGATGTCACTGCGCTGTGTGTTCCCCCCTTATCCGTCGCACGATGCATGTAATACGTCATCATCTACTCCACTGATGTACTTTCACATGAAAACATAAAAACAGAACAAAGAGGTTCTAATGAAAACTAATTGTTACTATAACAGCCTTGTTTACTTACTGCGGGGAATCCATTAGGTACCGTTAAACATGGCCGACACAACACTTCAGAGCTGACAGTGAGGGATACTGCAAGTCATTAGGAAACGTGTTCTTTCATCGTAATGAGATGATCTTTTTCGAATGACTGTTTTGGTAATCGCTTTATTGATGAAACCGAAACTTAAAACTTTATTCTAGAGTGAGTTGGGTTTAACGCTGCTTTTAACAGTATTCCAGTTACATCACGGCGTGTCAGCTTAATGTGAGAGGAAAGCCCGAAGTGATGCAGGTCTCAGACGTTTACCACTTCGGTGAAACCCACGAGCACGGGTATGGTGCTGACTAACCTAGAAACATAATTTCGGGCAAACCGGGATTCGAGCCCGCAATCAAAGGTTTCTGGTGTGCTCAAGGGACGCAAGTCTGCACATCGAATCGCGGCGCGTTAGACGACTGGGTCACCCGTGCCACCTTGGGATCTAGAAACGAGCTTCGTTCATTCGCACATTGTGATGTGTTTCTGGAACCGAACTAAAACCTGTTTATGATGTTCTATTGACACTCTGAACATGTACTGATTATCACGTTGTCAAGTTTAACTTTTGGAAATGAGAGTTTTCATAGTTCATATTATTGTCCCGTTAAAACAAGTTCAAACATGACTGAATGATTCACTGTGTTTGTTTCTGAATCAGAAAGTAAATTAAAAGCACAAAACCGTTTCCATTAAAGAACTTTGTTTTATTAATGTTTAATATTTATTAAATGTGTGTATTTATCACAATCAAATAGTGATAACACCAGGTGTTTGCGAAAAATGGAACTTATCCTAACATGTTCCATCTTCCCGAGGAAAGAGAGGTAACTGACTGTAAAAGTCCAGTTTCCACCCTTGCCAAACTTGGCTGGAATTTCTGGTCTCGATCGTAGCGCCAACAGTGGCTATTGCGAGTTATGCCCCTTCTATGTCCCTCCTATTGATCAATCAGATTCCACCCCTCATATCACTTCCACTTGCTTCAAATAAAATGGCGTCGCCCGGTGAAGACGATTTGATCGATAATGAAGATATATTTTGCAATAAAACGGGTCTTACTTCGCGAAGTGCATCAGATCACCTGAGCACCTTGATTAAAAACATAAAAACATTTGGAAAATATCGGTTGACGCTAAGTTGTCGGTAAACATGCTTTGCAAATCTTGCAGTCGACCGAAATCTACAAGCCAGTTTACGAACCGGATTGCGAATTTGTTACGGGATTTTGATTGGACTATGCATAGACTCGATAGTCCAGCCGAAATATCATTCCAGCCTAGTTCGGCAAAGGTTGAAACTGGACTTTTATAGTCAGTTAACTCCTGTGCATTTGGAAGATGAACATGTTCAAGATGTCTTCCCACGCACATATTGACTAAAAGATCTTGTTCTTTTAAGAATTCATTACCATTTTGTCAAAGCGTCAGTTGCTACGTCCGGGGCGACTATTGGCGACCACAGTGACACTGATGCGACCTCTACCGAGGCACTACGTTTTGCGAGTGGTTGCGGCTGTAATCCCCCGTAATTTTACAGATACTAACATGATTGTGACTTTATCGTAAATGTCACGTGATCTTCACATTTACAACCATGGCAGCTACAGCCGCTCTAAGCAATATTTCAGTTTGGAAATAACTGAGTCTTCAATGTGTTATTTTGCAGCATACTTTCACCGGTTTGAGTGATTTGAGGTTAGTTGCGGTCAACCGCAGAGAAAATCTATTTGTAATTTGTTAATTAGATGGGTCGGAAATTCGCGACCGGAAGTTATGACACTTGACCTTAAGGGAGGTATCATTTGCGTGAACTAATGACGTTAACAACTCGTTCTTCCTGTATATATATGAAAGAGGATGCATTAACGCCCAATGAACGACCCCGGAGAACACTAGTCCTCGTTGTCTAAAAATGTCAGATTTACGCAAGATATATTTACAATACTAAATGGAGGCAATCTACTGTGATTATATCTCTTTACATCACACTTGGCTTCAGCACGTGCACGTTGCCATGGTTCCTTGATCGTTCGTGCAGTGTCTTGCTGTTTGCTTTCCACGGATATGCATATTTCCAACAATTATCATCCTTTGTCGTTCCACGGATAAATTATGCATATGTGCGCCAGTTATCAACCTTTGTCACATGACTGATCTGCATATTTCCGTTAGCTATCACCCTTTGACTTTCGACTGATGTGCACATTTCCAACAGTTTTCACCCTTTGTCTTCCTGCGGATATGCATATTTTTAATAATATATCACCCTTTTGCTTTCCCACTGATGTGCATATTTCCCAAAGGCGACTAACGGGTTTGGGTGGTCAGGCCGGCTGACTTGATTGATGCATGTCATCGTATCCCAATTGTGTAAATTGATGCTCATGATGTCATTCACTAGATTGTCCGGTCAAGACTCGATTATTTACAGACCGCCGTCATATAGCTAGAATATTGCTGAGTGCGGCGTTTAACAACAAATAAACAAACTAACAAATCACATTTCCCCTTCTATATCTATCACTCTTTCTCTTTTCACGGACATACACACATTTCCATCAATTTAGAAAGAAGAATACATGCTGGTCAGGATAGTCGTAGTTTGTTTAAGACACACTCGGCAATATTCCAGCAATATGACGGAGACCTGTGAATAACTCTAATCTGGACCAGATAAACCAGTGATTGATATTATGAGCGACGTCCTGGCTAGCAGTTGTATTATACGTATAGTTGTAAAGATGGTGGCAGTTTCAATGACAATGCATTAAAAAGCTACCGAACCCGTGGATTTGGCGTGACGAGCGAACGCTTTGACCACTAGGCTACCCAACCGCCCCTGTAGCAATAAAACAGGTAGCAGTTGCAACAGCAGAGACTGGTCGTATCAGCAGTAGTGGTCGTAGATGTTGCAACAGACAGGACAGTACAAGTAGTAGCAGTAGTGGTCGTAGCAGTTGCAACAGCAGGGACATTAGAAGTAGTAGTCATTGTCGTAGCGGTTGCAACAGAAGGAACAGCATACGTAGGAAAAGTAGTGGTTGTCGATTTTGCAACAGGCGGTACAGTAGTGGTCGTAGCAGTTGCAGGGACAGTAGACGTAGTAGCAGAAGTGATCATAGCAGTTGCAACAGCAGGGACAGTAGAAGTAGTAGTCGTTGTCGTAGCGGTTGCAACAGAAGGGACAGTAAAAGTAGTAGTCGTTGTCGTAGCGGTTGCAACAGAAGGGACAGTAAAAGTAGTAGTCATTGTCGTAGCGGTTGCAACAGAGTGAGTGAGTGAGTATGGTTTTACGCCGCTTTTAGCAATATTCCAGCAATATCACGGCGGGGGACACCAGAAATGGGCTTCACACATTGTACCCATGTCGGGAATCGAACCCGGGTCTTCGGCGTGACGAGCGAACGCTTTAACCACAAGGCTACCCGACCGCCCCAGCGGTTGCAACAGAAGGGACAGTAGACGTAGTAACAGTAGTGGTTGTAGACTTTGCAACAGGCGGTACAGTAGTGGTCGTAGCAGTTGCAACAACAGGGACAGTAGACGTAGTAGCAGAAGTGATCATAACAGTTGCAACAGAAGGGACAGTAGAAGTAGTAGTCGTTGTCGTAGCAGTTGCAACAGCAGGGACAGTGGAAGTAGTAGTTGTTGTCGTAGCAGTTGCAACAGCAGGGAGAGTGGAAGTAGTAGTTGTTGTCGTAGCAGTTGCAACAGCAGGGACAGTGGAAGTAGTAGTTGTTGTCGTAGCAGTTGCAACAGCAGGGACAGTGGAAGTAGTAGTTGTTGTCGTAGCAGTTGCAACAGCAGGGACAGTGGAAGTAGTAGTTGTTGTCGTAGCAGTTGCAACAGCAGGGACAGTGGAAGTAGTAGTTGTTGTCGTAGCAGTTGCAACAGCAGGGACAGTGGAAGTAGTAGTTGTTGTCGTAGCAGTTGCAACAGCAGGGACAGTGGAAGTAGTAGCAGTTAATACCCTACCAAGTACCCCACCGACCTGATCAGCCACGTATATCACCGCCCTCTTCACATGTGACTTTAATGCCGATGCAAGGGGACATAATACATGGAGTACATAGTACATGAAACCAGAACCCCTTCAACACCAGTTAAAGAACTGGCGTGGGTCAGATTGTCGACGGTCGCGGGAATCTCACACAAAGATACTATGGGGAATATTCTGACTTACAATTCGTGTTTCAGTTCTCTTGCTATAATTAGTTCCCCTGTTTGTCAGATGTAGGGTGAACGCTCTGTATTTTCACCGACCCGCTTAACGTGCACTGTGTAATGGCCTCGCACTTTCACTGTAATCGTAAGTCAGTACCTCATCACCATTTCCTATCGTCAACTAAATAAAGCCCATGAAGAAATGACTGGCCTCATATCCGTGTCGATTTCAATACTGGAGAAAATATATACTTACATGTAGATAATGGACCCAGTTTAAGACGTTGAGACAAACAACACTGTTAGGCTCTAGTCATGTCTGTCCTGCTTAAGTAAACCTCAAGTTAGTTGTTTGTTTGTTCATGTTGCTTTATCTAGAGCACCTTAAGAATGGAGATCCTTTATATCCAAGATGTTAACATCAGAGTGGATGCTGCGGAACGCCGAATTATAAATTAACACATTTTTACGTTGACTCTGTACATGAACGAACACCTTCACCCAAGACGCCCAACTGTTGAAACTGAGTGGTTTATGACAACGTGAGACCCATTTAAACATCTCTCCTTTCCCACAAATATGTTACTCCCTGGCCATGAACTCCACCAGTCAAAGAAGACGCATCAACTCATCTAGTTCTAACGCCTCGCATATGCTTACGCCATCAACGTTTTTTATTCCCAAATCTATGTGGAACGGGAAAAGAGAAGAGTGGTTATTGTTTTTCACATTCTATGTTCCTGACCTGTTTCTGTGTTTGCCGTTGTGGTACCAGTGCTTGGTGATACGGTACGTGGTCTATATAAGTAACAACGAGGCACATTCTTGCTTGACAACAAGTACTTAGTGACCCAGTTAGCTTAATCGGGCACCGTTGTATAAATTAGTCCGGTTCTACAAGAGTTGTAGCGAATATTTAAAAGATTTGTTTCAAGTTTCAGCTTTGAACAAAGATGAGTTTAGACCTACACAGGATGTTTATGATGCCGTTGGTGTAGCAGCATTTCACTATGAACTAGAGTCCACAATTACTAAACAAGAGAAACAAATTGGTATTCAATCATTAAAGAACGGTAAATCATCAGGTGTAGATATGTTATTAGCGGAAATGTTCAAATCATCATGTAAAATAATTATGCCACACATTCATACTTTATTTAATATGATGTTTCCAACGGTCAATTTTCCATCGTGCATGGAGTGAAGTATACTAGTGTCAATTTAAAAGAATGACCAAAGAGATGATCTTAATATTTACATGGCTATATGTTTAAATAGTGTTTTCGGAAAGATATTTGCAGCAATTATTGACTGTAGATTATAAACATGAGCCGAAAATGATAACAAAATATTTATGGAACGAGCATGTTTCAGACCCGGATTTGCAACAGCGGATAAATTGGTCACACTTACTGCTTGTATACAAAAATATCGAATTTAATCAGAGGTGGATTTTTATTGCCTTAGAGACTAAAAAACCACATTTGGTTCTGCAGACAGAAGAAAAGATTATGTATGTTCACCACAAATGTGACTGCCTGTTAAAAAGTTGAATACTTTTCAGTCGATGTATTCGTCTGTTACAGCATGCGTACGGTGTAACGCTGGTTTTACTGAGTGTTTAGACTGTCCTATTGGAGTAAAACAGGGCTGTGTATTAAGCCCAATTTTATTTTCACTTTATTTAAGTAGTTGGCTGCTGAAATTCTTGATACATGTCGAAAAGGAGTACAATTATTCCCCGACTTACGTGAATTGTTCCTATTGACGTTTGCTGATGATGTTATTTTTATTTTTGATCGAGTGAGTGAGTCTCAATTTAACGTCATATCGGCAATATTTCAGCCATATCGTGAATTTCTGATCGAGGAAGTGGGCAAAAGAGCAACTGAATATTCTAGATGATTATTGTTCAGCTTGGAAGTTCAATGTTACCCAGTCGAAAACAAAAATAATTTGATTTCCGTAAAGGTGGAATTGTTAAACAATGTGATAATCGGTATTATTGTAATGTAGTTGTAGAAGTTGTGTCAGAATATAAGTTCCTTGGTGTCATGATAACTCCATCTTTAAATTTAACAAGAGCAATGTTACATTTGACGTTAAATGTTTGACAAATAAATTTTAAAAATTGGCTTTGACATATGGAAAAATCCCACTCGGAACATTTTCAAAATATTTGATTCAATAAATCCTTCTTTTTGGATGCAAAATATGGAGACATCAGTTATTAGAGATAGTAGGAAGGTGCCTAATATTTAGCATGTAATTAACACTCCAAATGTAATGGCTTTAGGGAAATGTGGACGGTACCCATTGTTTGTAAACAGTTCGGTGAAATGCATCAATACTGGCTAAAACTACGTCACATGTCTAGATGGTTCAGTACAGTGGAGATCGCGTGTTTCCGTACAATATCGATAACTGTCTAGATCTAGATGTTTCAGTTCAATATGAACCACTGTCTAGATGTTTCAGCTCAATATGAACCGCTGTCTAGATGTTTCTTTTAACATAAATCACTGTCTAGATGTTTCAGTACAACATAAACCACTATCTAGATGTTTCAGTTCAACATAAACCACTATCTAGATGTTTCAGTTCAACATAAACCACTATCTAGATGTTTCAGTTCAACATAAACCTCTATCTAGATGTTTCAGTTCAACATAAACCACTGTCGAGATGTTTCAGTTCAACATAAACCACTGTCTAGATGTTTCAGTTCAACATAAACCACTGTCTAGATGTTCGCCGTCTCTCTCTTCAAACCAAGGGGTATTCTGTGACACTATAGTCCAGTACCCAATGTATTATGATGGGGCGGTCAGTTAGATGACCGTAACTGTTTAATATAATCATGCCACGACGGCCAGGGCGGTTGCTCATGCTATCAACCACTGGTTAGCCACACCCAAGCTCGATTATGTACATGACGTCGTGATATTGCCGGAATGTCTCACTCCGGCGTCAAACAACATTCACTCACTTACAACCTCGTCAGACAATGGCAGCAGTAATTCATAAAGCACCGCATCGAGTGGAGCGGTGTTCACACGGTTTCCCGTCGGTCCTAACGGAGCAGCAACAATTATTCAGAAAATGTCAACTATGGTGATAATGACGAAGTGTCATGTCGCATTGACCCACAACTTAGATTATGATTAGCACAAATTGACTGCTCCACCCGGGTATGTCGGTGATTATTTTTGGAATCTCAACCTAATTTTGACATTCATGTTTAGTTATGCTTAGTCAACAAGTGACTAAAAAATATCCAATCTCATTAAAATCAGATTTTAGTTCTCGCTACCGCTAGCGAGAACTAATGTCTGATTTTAATGAGATTGAAAGATATCAAAACTATAAGAAAGGTTGTACAAGGAAACATAATAGTGACAGCGAACTTAACATGACGGTGACCTTTGCTGTACGGCGACTCGTTTAACCTACGCTTAACTGATAGTACGGTTCTCCGTGAGTCCCGGGACATTCCTTGTTGCAGGTCGTGTATCTCGCGCACTGAAACATCGGTACACAATGTTAGCCACCGTGTGATGATGACACAAACATATGTCCGCGATGATAACCTTGTATATCACAGAACAAAGATAGCAGGGATTGCCATTCACAAGGTCTTATCAACATGGATGTAGTTATATTAATAGTGAGTGAGTGAGTATGGTTTTACGCCGTTTTTAGCAATATGAGCAAATGCCAACCCTGACCACAAGGTTACCCGACCCCTACCGGGTGAGACATGAAGCAGAGGCGGGGTAGCCAGCACACAGAGTCCGGTCAAAGAGGGGGACAAGTAATTAGGTGTAGCCCTCTCAGGTAGGGACACCTACAATGCGCGGAGGGCGTGGCAACTCAGTAGGTATGTGGTCACTGAGAGGTCATCTGTAAGCTTTCACAGATTATAGATGTCATTAATGGATGACGTCATATGCTGCCACGACAACAAAACTGTAAGAAGAAGAATGGAATGCGGAAAAAAACCTAAAACTATTTCGTAACTTACGAGGTATTAAGAATTACGATTATCTGTCCCGAGTGACTTAACATCGATTAGGACTACGGTGTTTATGTCAGCATGCCGAAAGCCACAATTTCAAATATGGTAATGAGAACGACTGGATAAGTATTGGTATTTCACGCAGTGAACCGTTTGAAGAAACTCCAGACCAGTTTCTTCTATTTACCAGGAAGACATCCCAAGTGTGTAATAAAATATAAATACAAGAAACATATGTATTGTATTATATGAGGTTAACTGCATATAAAGGTAAAATTAGAAGTTCACTCAATTGAAAACGCGAAATAAATTAATTTATAAAAAATATGTGTACGTTATACTGAGATATATTCACTCCAATATGCTGTCTCCGTTTGTATTGTGTGTTTGCTTGTTGTTTAACGCCGCACTCAGCAATATTGCAACTATATGACGGCGGTCTGTAAAAAAATCGAATCTGGACTAGGCAATCCAGTGTTTGATATCATGAGCATCGATCCACGCATTTGGGATATGATGACATGCATCAACCAAGTGAGCAGGCGTGACTACCCGATCCCGTTACTCGCCTCTCACGACAAGCATAGTCGCCTTTAACGGCAAGCATAGGTCTGCTGAAGACCTATTTTACCCCAGATCTTCACGGGTCTGCCGTCTTCGTCTCTCACCTTGCTTGGCTCCGTTCCTCAAAGCGATCTCAGCGCTAAGGTGATCGCAAGTCCCATACTTTAACATAGGCTTACAGTAATCGTAGCGCTAAGATCGCTTTGAGGAACGGGGCCCAGGTCTATGAACATGCTGTCAAGGTCTGTAAACATTGCGGTCAACACTGTGAACTGTATAAGGATTTGTATATGAAATTTACCATTTCCAACCAGAAATTATATAACATCACATACCTTCATTTGTTTGTAAATGATGCATGAAATCATTTCTGATGAGTTTTGGTGGGGATAATAACTCATCTTAGTGTATTGCAACATATTGATTTATGTGGAATGTGCGAGATTACATTATGCCACTAAACATACTGACTGACACAAAATGTATGTGAAATTGCTGGGGATCTATTCTAACCCTTGTTCCAACGGGGGACAAGCAATAATTTGCTGGGGACCTATTCTAACCCTTGTTCCAACGGGGGACAAGCAATAATGTGCTGGGGACCTATTCTAACCCTTGTTCCAACGAGGGACCAGCAATAATGTGCTGGGGACCTATTCTAACCCTTGTTCCAACGGGGGACAAGCAATAATGTGCTGGGGGACCTATTCTAACCCTTGTTCCAACGGGGGACAAGCAATTATGTGCTGGGGACCTATTCTAACCCTTGTTCCAACGGGGGACAAGCAATAATGTGCTGGGGACCTATTCTGACCCTTGTTCCAACGGGGGACAAGCAATAATGTGCTGGGGACCTATTCTAACCCTTGTTCCAACGGGGGACAAGCAATAATGTGCTGGGGATCTATGCTAACCCTTGTTCCAACGGGGGACAAGCAATAATGTGCTGGGGACCTATTCTAACCCTTGTCCCAACGGGCGACAAGCAATAATGTGCTGGGGACCTATTCTAACCCTTGTTCCAACGGGGGACAAGCAATAATGTGCTGGGGGACCTATTCTAACCCGTGTTCCAACGGGGGACAAGCAATTATGTGCTGGGGACCTATTCTAACCCTTGTTCCAACGGGGGACAAGCAATAATGTGCTGGGGACTTATTCTGACCCTTGTTCCAACGGGGGACAAGCAATAATGTGCTGGGGACCTATTCTAACCCTTGTTCCAACGGGGGACAAGCAATAATGTGCTGGGGATCTATTCTAACCCTTGTTCCAACAGGGGACAAGCAATAATGTGCTGGGGACCTATTCTAACCCTTGTCCCAACGGGCGACAAGCAATAATGTGCTGGGGACCTATTTTAACCCTTGTCCCAACGGGGGACCAGCAATAATGTGCTGGGGACCTGTTCTAACCCTTGTTCCAACGGGCGACAAGCAATAATGTGCTGGGGACCTATTCTAACCCTTGTTCCAACGGGCGACAAGCAATAATGTGCTGGGGACCTATTCTAACCCTTGTTCCAACGGGGGACAAGCAATAATGTGCTGGGGACCTGTTCTAACCCTTGTTCCAACTGGGGACAAGCAATAATGTGCTGGGGACCTGTTCTAACCCTTGTTCCAACGGAGCACAAGCAATAATGTGCTGGGGACCTATTCTAAACCTTGTTCCAACGGAGCACAAGCAATAATGTGCTGGGGACCTATTCTGACCCTTGTTCCAACGGAGCACAAGCAATAATGTGCTGGGGACCTATTCTAACCCTTGTTCCAACGGGGGACAAGCAATAATGTGCTGGGGACCTATTCTAACCCTTGTTCCAACGGGGACAAGCAATAATGTGCTGGGGACCTGTTCTAACCCTTGTTCCAACGGAGCACAAGCAATAATGTGCTAAGGACCTATTCTCACCCTTGTTCCAACCGAGCACAAGCATTAATGTGCTGGGGACCTATTCTAACCCTTGTTCCAACGGGGGACAAGCAATAATGTGCTAAGGACCTATTCTGACCCTTGTTCCAACGGGGGACAAGCAATAATGTGCTGGGGACCTATTCTAACCCTTGTTCCAACGGGGGACAAGCAATAATGTGCTGGGGACCTATTCTAACCCTTGTTCCAACGGAGCACAAGCAATAATGTGCTAAGGACCTATTCTAACCCTTGTTCCAACGGAGCACAAGCAATAATGTGCTTGGGACCTGTTCTAACCCTTGTTCCAACTGGGGACAAGCAATAATGTGCTGGGGACCTGTTCTAACCCTTGTTCCAACGGAGCACAAGCAATAATGTGCTAAGGACCTATTCTAACCCTTGTTCCAACGGAGCACAAGCAATAATGTGCTGGGGATCTATTCTAACCCTTGTTCCAACGGGGGACAAGCAATAATGTGCTGGGGACCTATTCTAACCCTTGTTCCAACGGGGGACAAGCAATAATGTGCTGGGGACTTATTCTAACCCTTGTTCCAACGAGGGACCAGCAATAATGTGCTGGGGACCTATTCTAACCCTTGTTCCAACGGGGGACAAGCAATAATGTGCTGGGGACTTATTCTAACCCCTGTTCCAACGGGGGACAAGCAATAATGTTCTGGGGACCTATTCTAACCCTTGTTCCAACGGGGGACAAGCAATAATGTGCTGGGGACCTATTCTTACCCTTGTTCCAACGGGGCACAAGCAATAATGTGCTGGGGACCTATTCTAACCCTTGTTCCAACGGGGGACCAGCAATAATGTGCTGGGGACCTGTTCTAACCCTTGTTCCAACGGGGGACAAGCAATAATGTGCTGGGGACCTATTCTAACCCTTGTTCCAACGGGGGACAAGCAATAATGTGCTGGGGACCTGTTCTAACCCTTGTTCCAACGGAGCACAAGCAATAATGTGCTAAGGACCTATTCTGACCCTTGTTCCAACGGAGCACAAGCAATAATGTGCTGGGGACCTATTCTGACCCTTGTTCCAACGGAGCACAAGCAATAATGTGCTGGGGACCTATTCTAAACTTACATTCTCAAAGCGAGATAAAAACCACCACACCAGAGAGATAAGAAATAACGCCGGCAACATTTATTAAAACATCCATTTTGATTGTACTTGATGGTAGTTAGTCAGATTTTGACATGGTGCCATGGCAAAACAGATGATGCGAGTAGATGTATGTGACCCAACGGGAGAAAGGGGACTTAATGGGTGCTGGAAAACAATTGTGCTGTGATGTCATAAAGAGGGTCGCTTGACGTCAACTTACTTCAGTAAAATTATTTTCTCTGGTTAGTTCGTAATGTAATAAAAACATTGTTTCAAAACATTTCAGCATACACGTCTACGTCAATTAATCAGACATTCTATCTAAAACGTGCATGTCATATATCTCTGTAATATAGATAAATTGAAGCTTGTGAATTGTATTTTTGTGTTTCTAAGATGCTGTAGTTTTAAAATATTATGAGAAGTCAAAATGTGATTTTTTCCCCATTTGGTCCCTCAGCTCATGGGGGTCACATATTTCACATGTATCCTGTTGAGATTATCACCTGCAAGCCCGTGGTTGCTTCTGCGCATGTGTGTCAGCAGTAACATAGCAACAGTGTGACAGCACCCGGAACACTTCAGTGTTGGGGCACCCACTGTAACACCACCAGCTTAAGGCGGACTAGGCTCGAGCAAATCGACAGTGCCCACAACTTGGCAACAAGTCGTTCTCACAGTACTTTCTTTGTCTTCTCCAATTTTAAGACGTGTATCCGTCCAGCAGTTAACAGGTATCCTAATGACACAGAAGCATGTCTCATTACAAAGGAAAATCTAGGCATAGACAGACAATGGACAATAGACAAAAACAATATTGGCGTTGTTGAGAGGTTTACGATTTTGGAGAATGTAAACAGTAATTTATCAAAGTTTTTGATTAATCAGAATGAGGCAAACACACCCATACTCCCCTTTTCGCGAACACCAGGGCCTAGATTTTCGAAACGATCGTAGCCCTAAAAGTATCGTAAATTTATCGTAAGGAAATCGTAGGCTATCGTAGCATATATTCGAAACTATCGTAGCCCTAAGATATCTTAAGTTTGTCTTAAATCTAAGATATAGAGGTTATCACGCGAGTGTGTTTGGGGATGGTAAATATCCTGCATTAGGAATAAAAATTGTATTTTACGAGCCTTGGCGAGCTAAATACATAGTGTTTATTCCTAATACAGGATATTTACCATCCCCAAACACACAAGCGTGATAACCTCTTTATCATATAATGTCATTCTTTAATTCTGTGCTTCAAAATCGCTTTCCCTCTCTCACAAACATTACCGAAACATTGCGAGTTTTCCTGGAATGCGCGCATTAATATTTATTACGTCACAGAGTAAGTGATGTGTCAGTCGGACAGTGACAGTAGCCAATATAGTTCCAACTAGAATCTGTTTCTTATACAGTGGCGAAGCAACATATACGCAAAACAACAATTGTTTTTAATTGCCTTTCGCGGCAATCCATCGGTCTGTCCGCTAGAGTAACTGCCCTTTGTCAAAGGGAAGCTACTCTAACCCTAGTCTATGAGACGTCACGGCCACGGTCAGACGTTGTTGACAGTCGGTCTGTCCTGTCATAACGATAAGAAGTGTACTCAGATGTACACAACGGCGACAAAACGAAACAAGGTAACAATTCAAACATATTTCCGTCAAATCCAACTATTTTAATTTGTGGAGAAGGTTTCAAGCCGCAGAGGTCTACAAGCACAGATATGGCTACACACTCCGTCGCAGTGGTGACTCAGCATAACATATCGACAAATCAAATAAAAATGGGTTCCCATGCTCGTTCGGGTTCTCGTCAAAATGGAGCATAGTTTGCACATTGTCCAAAATTCACTTTCCAATATATGTTCGTAGAAAAAATGTTTTTTGAATGAAATTGACTGATCAATATAAATTACACATTTTCAACACAATAATCTTTGCATTCAATTTGACCGCTTTTAAAATAGTTTGGTCTTTTTAATATTTAAGTCTACATCATCCCGTTTTATGTTTAAAATAAGATATAGATATACTTGAGACCATTCAGACAATACCATCGTAAACGTATAGGGTCAACGGATAAATACTGGTAAATTATTCGTCACTTTTAAATTTTGAAAAGAATTATTGATCTAGATAGATAAAAGAAATAATTTCCTAATCTAAATACTAATAGCTTGATATTGTATTTAATTATAAGTCCTTGGTTAATTCGTGAAATATATTGGATACATAAATAACAAAACAAACTTAACAAGCTTAGATTGTCGTAAAAACTTGCTTGTGGGTGCGCTGCTTCCTGAACAATTTTTGTTTTGAGTGTTTCCACGTTTAATGTTGGTGTTCACACTAAAATAAACTTGACTTTTGACATAAACACAAAAATATACCTTATACATCTACTTACATCAGACTTGAACACGCATGTTAAATGCTGAACGCATATGTCTTCATGGAATGTGTCTGACCATGGGTCGAGTTGTCTTCATGGAATGTGTCTGACCATGTGTCGAGTTGTCTTCATGGAATGTACCTGTCCACGTGTCGAGTTGTCTTCATGGAATGTGTCTGTCCACGTGTCGAGTTGTCTTCATGGATGTTTCTGACCACGTGTCGAGTTGTCTTAATGAAATGTACCTGACCACGTGTCGAGTTGTCTTAATGAAATGTACCTGACCACGTGTCGAGTTGTCTTAATGAAATGTACCTGACCACGTGTCGAGTTGTCTTCATGGAATGTGTCTGACCATGTGTCGAGTTGTCTTCATGGAATGTACCTGTCCACGTGTCGAGTTGTCTTCATGGAATGTACCTGTCCACGTGTCGAGTTGTCTTCATGAAATGTACCTGTCCACGTGTCGAGTTGTCTTCATGGAATGTGTCTGACCATGTGTCGAGTTGTCTTCGTGAAATGTACCTGACCACGTGTCGAGTTGTCTTCATGGAATGTGTCTGACCATGTGTCGAGTTGTCTTCGTGAAATGTACCTGACCACGTGTCGAGTTGTCTTCATTGAATGTGTCTGACAACGTGTCGAGTTGTCTTCATGGATATTTCTGACCACGTGTCGAGTTGTCTTAATGAAATGTACCTGACCAAGTGTCGAGTTGTTTTAATGAAATGTACCTGACCACGTGTCGAGTTGTCTCAATGAAATGTACCTGACCACGTGTCGAGTTGTCTCAATGAAATGTACCTGACCACGTGTCGAGTTGTCTTAATGAAATGTACCTGACCAAGTGTCGAGTTATTTTAATGAAATGTACCTGACCATGTGTCGAGTTGTCTTCATGGATGTTTCTGACCACGTCTCGAGTTGTCTAAATTAAATGTTTGTGAATGAATGTTTTTGTCCGATCAAGGGGCCATCAGCCAAGTGTACAAGATCATAGAATCATACATAAATATGGTAGCGCACATGTCGAGTGTTTCTGACCACGTGTCAGGTTTTTATTTGAAATCGTCCTGACTACGTGTATAGTCGTACACGTTCAATGACCATATCCCCATCAGTAACAGATGACCAACCCAACACAGCTTTTTGGCAATTATCACCAAGTAGTGCTCCTTTCAGGAATACACTGCTGGGAAAAGGAAAGTATGCATTTGAAGTTGGAATTACCAAAAATACCAAACCAACCGTTACTAGGCTGAAAACAGTCGCCGAAACACCAAAGCTCCAAATACAACTATGATACCCGTATCAAATTAATCACCATCGAATAACCATCATTTGTTTGTTTCCTAAGCCACCATCAAGCACGGGTATATACGGCCAGAAAGTTTAGACAGCAGAGAGACGTTTGTCACCAGGTGGTTCTCTTTTCGGGAAGAAGAGATGTGTGAGAGGCTTGCTTCAGATCACATTCGTGTATATGTAACAGTGTTACGATCTCCCCCATGCCATCTACAGAAACCGGCCACCATACCGCCAGGGACGCCATACACCGTATCACTTGATCAGTTCCCATTACCGGCAGTAAGGAGGGTTCTCGTTCACCGAATGTAATCGGGAGTGATGACTGTCATTACAGGACATGTGGAAATACCAGCCGAGGCCGAGGTCGAGGTCGCTGACGATGTGGTGACTGAAACCTATCTATCTACTTCTGTCAGGAGAGCCGGTCGTCCTCATTTGGGTTGACCTCTTCTTTTGAACTGCGTTGTTTCGTCGTGACAATGTGTCTCATTATGCAGACAGGCGGGTAATCTGAACATTAAGCTGTCATGTCTTTTTCATTCTCAGCAGCCGAGGTCCATTTACATTAGTCCATCATCACACACTTTCCTAGGGGGGCGGTCGGGTAGCCTAGTGGTTAAAGCGTTCGCTCGTCACGCCGAAGACCCTTTCTGGTGTCCCCCGCCGTGATATTGCTGGAATGTTGCTAAAAGCGGCGTAAAACCATACTCACTCACTAACTTTCCTAGGCTGAAACCGTCTCTTGCACTCTTTAAATAAATAAAAGCGACAAAAACCTTTCCATAATCATAAGAAATTTCTGCTAAAATATGAGTCGAAAGTACGATTCTGATTACAATCCCGGGAAAAACAAAGTACGCCAATATTTGATGGTGTCTAAATTGAAACAAACAAGAAATGGTTATTCGATGGTGATGTATTTGATACGGGTATCATAGTTGTGTGTTGAATTTAAGTTTGCAGTGACTTTTTTCAGCCTCGTAACGTTTTGGTAACGTTCGACTTTTTGGTCAATCCAATTTATATTACAGCCATGTGTATGTCTGTTTCGGCAGATAATCCAAACGTGATTATTCTCTAGCATTTGCGTTTTATATTTATGTATCAGAATATCAAATGCTCGGCCCCTAATAGCCATGGTGTAAGGACGGTATTTAGTGACATTAATACAATCTATCGCGAGGGTTGGAAAGAATGGGTTGTTAGCGACGTAATTGTACATTTGGCATCAGGGGAAATATGTAAAAGTGGCTTCCTAATTAAACTAAGCGGCAATGGAAAGTATAGGTTGGCAATTTGTAATTTTCCTAAAAACAGCGATAACTAGTGGAAAGTGGGTATTGGGAATATGACTGCCCAGGAACAGGTACCCAAAAACACCTCACCCGAACGCGCCACCTTTGACGGCGCTCGTGCGGTGACAAAAAAAGGTGAAACAGGTTTCCCGCCTATGGCATAAACTGCATGTGCATGTTAGCTGTATAAATACGTTCGTCTGCAGGGTATAACCACACGTGATGAAAGCACATTAAAGAAATGCCACGACTGTCACAGGAGCAGAGAGAGAGAGCCATCGGTATGGCCGAAATGGGGGCAACACAGGTCCAAATTGCCAGAAGGTTTGGTTGTACACTATTGACAGTAGCCAGGCTGATTCAACGGTACAGGCAGACAGGGAGGACACAGGACATGCCTAAAACCGGACGATCCCGAGTGACAACACCATTGGAAGACGGTCAGATACGGCTCATTCACCTGCGAAACAGATTCGTAACGGCGACGGCGACGGCAGCAACAGCGTTGGGACATCCAATTAGCCAACGTACAGTACTACGAGGAATTCGTGCTGCTGGAATCCGAGCGTATCGTCCTTTCCGAGGAATGGTACTGACTACTCAACATCGACGCCTGAGACTACGATGGGCGAGGCAGGTTCGACGCTGGCAAGTGAGAAATTGGCGTCGAGTGCTGTTTACTGATGAAAGTCGGTTTAACTTGTTTCGAAATGACGGCAGAGAACGAGTTTATCGACGCAGAGGGAAACGTTTGGCTCCGGCGTGTATTCGAGAGGTCCATCCATTCGGCGGGGGAGGTGTCATTGTGTGGGGCGGTATTTGTGGAGATCAGAAGACTGATTTGGTGATTATACAGGGAAACCTGAACGCTGTGCAGTACAGAGACCAAGTGTTGCAGCCAGTTGTGCTTCCGTTCTTACAAAACCAACGGCAGGGGACATTGTTTCAACACGACAATGCCAGGCCCCATACTGCAAGACTGACTCGGAACTTTCTAAACCAGCAGAACGTTGGCGTTTTGCCCTGGCCTGCCCACTCACCCGATATGAATCCTATTGAACATCTGTGGGACCATCTTGACAGACAACAGACAAGAATTGCAGTAGGCCCTGAGAGACGAGTGGCAACGGATTCCAGTCCACGTCATCAGAAGACTGACGTCATCGATGAGGCGGCGTATCACAGCATGCATTGAGGTAGCTGGAGGTCATACGCGCTATTGAAGGCAACTGTGTCGACAATGAACTTGTACTGTGTCTGAAAAATATTTTGTGACATTTCAGACAACTTTTGAAAATAAAAATTCTTACCCCACCAATTTTTACCTTGAGCTTCAATTACCTGTGATTGCACAATTTCATTCAAACTGTGGTTGATCAATCATTTGTTACCCCTCCCTAGATTATATTATAATTCACAACAAAACCTCTTCTTGTTATGTTTTAATCGATCATGGAACTCGACCTATACTTTCTTTTGCCGCCCAGTATATTTATCTCAAACATACAGAACTTATGATAATCAGAAACGTTTGGAACGGTTATATTTATACACAAGGATCACATATGATCACATTATGGATAGCCTCACTTCGTCAATTGCACTCTTTGTAAATTATACTTCCATTTTATTTTTTTTTATTCTGCCTTCAAATCTTAACATTTCGAAATGTTGTGTAGTTTAGTAATAGATTTTTGTACCCGAGGAAACAGAAAGAATTGAATCTATTCGTAGGTTTATGATTTTCGCGTGAGAAAAATGTCTTGTGATAAAGAACCTGGAGTCGAGTGTTTGTATGTGTACCTTGAAACACGTGGACGCAGTGAACGCTGTAGTAATACGGACTATGTCCTAGTTGACAGTCCACTTCTTACAGTAAGACCAACTAGACAAGACATACAGTTTGTGTGGGACCCTCTAGACAAGAGGAAAGAGTTGTGTAGGAACCACTTGACAAGACATACGGTTTGTGTAGGACCCACTAGACAAGACATACGGTTTGTGTGGGACCGACTAGACAAGACATACGGTTTGTGTGGGACCCTCTAGACAAGAGGAAAGAGTTGTGTAGGAACCACTTGACAAGACATACGGTTTGTGTAGGACCCACTAGACAAGACATACGGTTTGTGTGGGACCGACTAGACAAGACATACGGTTTGTGTGGGACCCTCTAGACAAGACATACGGTTTGTGTGGGACCCACTAGACAAGACATACGGTTTGTGTGGGACCCACTAGACAAGACATACGGTTTGTGTGGGACCCACGAGAAAAGACATACAGTTTGTGTGGGACCCTCTAGACAAGACATACGGTTTGTGTGGGACCGACTAGAAAAGACATACGGTTTGTGTGGGACCCCCTAGACAAGGCATACGGTTTGTGTGGGACCCTCTAGACAAGACATACGGTTTGTGTAGGACCCTCTAGACAAGACATACGGTTTGTGTGGGACCCACTAGACAAGACATACGGTTTGTGTAGGACCCACTAGACAAGTCATACAGTTTGTGTGGGACCCACGAGAAAAGACATACGGTTTGTGTAGGACCCACCAGACAAGACATACAGTTTGTGTGGGACCCACTAGACAAGACAAACAGTTTGTGTAGGACCCTCTAGACAAGACATACAGTTTGTGTGGGACCCTCTAGACAAGACATACGGTTTGTGTGGGACCCACTAGACAAGACATACAGTTTGTGTGGGACCCACTAGACAAGACATACAGTTTGTGTGGGACCCACTAGACAAGACATACAGTTAGTGTGGGACCCACTAGAAAAGACATACGGTTTGTGTGGGACCCCCTAGACAAGACAAACGGTTTGTGTGGGACCCACTAGACAAGACATACAGTTTGTGTGGGACCCACTAGACAAGACATACAGTTAGTGTGGGACCCACTAGAAAAGACATACAGTTTGTGTGGGACCCCCTAGACAAGACATACGGTTTGTGTGGGACCCCCTAGACAAGACATACAGTTTGTGTAGGACCCCCTAGACAAGACATACAGTTTGTATGGGACCCTCTAGACAAGACATACGGTTTGTGTGGGACCCACTAGACAGGACATACAGTTTGTGTAGGACCCACTAGACAAGACATACGGTTTGTGTGGGACCCTCTAGACAAGACATACAGTTTGTGTAGGACCCCCTAGACAAGACATACAGTTTGTATGGGACCCTCTAGACAAGACATACGGTTTGTGTGGGACCCACTAGACAGGACATACAGTTTGTGTAGGACCCTCTAGACAAGACATACGGTTTGTGTAGGACCCACTAGACAAGACATACGGTTTGTGTGGGACCCACGAGAAAAGACATACGGTTTGTGTGGGACCCTGTAGACAAGACATACAGTTTGTGTGGGACCCACTAGACAAGACATACAGTTTGTGTGGGACCCACTAGACAAGACATACAGTTTGTGTAGGACCCTCTAGACAAGACATACAGTTTGTGTGGGCCCCACTAGACAAGACATACAGTTTGTGTAGCACCCTCTAGACAAGACATACGGTTTGTGTGGGACCCACTAGACAGGACATACAGTTTGTGTAGCACCCTCTAGACAAGACATACAGTTTGTGTAGGACACTCTAGACAAGACATACAGTTTGTGTGGGACCCACTAGATAAGACATACAGTTTGTATGGGACCCTCTAGACAAGACATACGGTTTGTGTGGGACCCTCTAGACAAGACATACAGTTTGTGTGGGACACACTAGACAAGACATACAGTTTGTGTAGGACCCTCTAGACAAGACATACAGTTTGTGTGGGACCCACTAGACAAGACATACAGTTTGTGTGGGACCCTCTAGACAAGACATACGGTTTGTGTGGGACCCACTAGACAAGACATACGGTTTGTGTAGGACCCACTAGACAAGACATACGGTTTGTGTGGGACCCACGAGAAAAGACATACGGTTTGTGTGGGACCCTCTAGACAAAACATACGGTTTGTGTGGGACCCTCTAGACAAGACATACGGTTTGTGTAGGACCCACTAGACAAGACATACGGTTTGTGTGGGACCCACGAGAAAAGACATACGGTTTGTGTGGGACCCACTAGAAAAGACATACGGTTTGTGTGGGACCCACTAGACAAGACATACGGTTTGTGTGGGACCCACTAGACAAGACATACGGTTTGTGTGGGATCCTCTAGACAAGACATACGGTTTGTGTGGGATCCTCTAGACAAGACATACGGTTTGTGTGGGATCCTCTAGACAAGACATACGGTTTGTGTGGGACCCTGTAGACAAGACATACGGTTTCTGTAGGACCCACTAGACAAGACATACAGTTTGTGTGGGAACCACTAGACAAGACATACGGTTTGTGGGGTACCCTCTAGACAAGAGGAAAGAGTTGTATAGGAACCACTTGACAAGACATACGGTTTGTGTGGGACCCTCTAGACAAGAGGAAAGAGTTGTATAGGAACCACTTGACAAGACATACGGTTTGTGTGGGACCCACTAGACAAGACATACGGTTTGTGTGGGACCCCCTAGACAAGACATACGGTTTGTGTGGGACCCCCTAGACAAGACATACGGTTTGTGTGGGACCCACTAGACAAGACATCCAGTTTGTTCCGGACCCTCTAGACAAGACATACAGTTTATGTAGGACCCACTAGACAAGACATAGGGTTTGTGTAGGACCCACTAGACAAGATATACAGTTTGTGTGGGACCCACTAGACAAGACATACAGTTTGGGTGGAACCCACGAGAAAAGACATACGGTTTGTGCAGGATCCTCTAGACAAGACATACAGTTTATGTAGGACCCACTAGACAAGACATACAGTTTGGGTGGAACCCACGAGAAAAGACATACAGTTTGTGTAGGACCCACTAGACAAGACATACGGTTTGTGTAGGACCCACTAGACAAGACATACTGTTTGTGTGGGACCCACTAGACAAGACATACGGTTTGTGTGGGACCCACTAGACAAGACATACAGTTTGTGTGGGACCCACTAGACAAGACATACGGTTTGTGTAGGACCCACTGGACAAGACATACAGTTTATGTGGGACCCACTAGACAACACATGCGGTTCGTGTGGGACCCCCAAAACAACACATTCGGTTCGTGTGGGACCCACTAGATAAGAGGAAAGAGTTGTTTGGGACCCACTAGACAAGACATACGGTTTGTGTGGGACCCTCTAGACAAGACATACGGTTTGTGTGGGACCCACTAGACAAGACATACGGTTTGTGTGGGACCCACTGGACAAGACATACAGTTTATGTGGGACCCACTAGACAACACATGCGGTTTGTGTGGGACCCTCTAGACAAGACATACGGTTTGTGTGGGACCCACTAGACAAGACATACGGTTTGTGTGGGACCCATTGGACAAGACATACGGTTTGTGTGGGACCCTCTAGACAGGACATACGGTTTGTGTGGGACCCTCTAGACAAGACATTTGGTTTGTGTGGGACCCTCTAGACAAGACATTTGGTTTGTGTGGGACCCACTAGACAAGACATACGGTTTGTGTAAGACCCTCAAGACAACACATGCGGTTCGTGTGGGACCCACTAGACAAGACATACAGTTTGTGTGGGACCCACTAGACAAGACATACAGTTAGTGTGGGACCCACTAGACAAGAGGAAAGAGTTGTTCGGGACCCACTAGACAAGACATACGGGTTGTATACAAGATGTAAAAACAAATTAATAGAAGGAAATCATGTTTCCCTGGTGTATTCTCGGTGCTCCTCGCTTCACTTTCGTTTACTCGGTTGGTAGGCGATCTGCAATATTCACACAGGGGAATTATTATTCACATGCTTATTATGAAATGTGCTTCTGACCCATTTCCTTTGGCAATAATTCTGCCTACGAAATAATTATGTCTGATGGTACGATACACACACCTTTGTTGTACGTCCCTTCAGGGCAATGCAGTGTCAGAGGTTTTAATTCATTAAGAGTCCCAACTGGGAAACTGTTCTAACATTGTGTGGAGATTTGTGCATCCAGTCTTGTGGGCCCTGACTGTGTTGTGGGAATATAACATCTCCGGGGGGTGTCAGACGTGGCTGAATACAAGGAGCTTGTTCCTCATAATAGCACCATCAGATCCTCTGGTTAATGTGCTTGATGTTGACACAGATGTCTGTGTTAGGTGAGGTGAGGTGAAATGGGGTTTAACGTCGCGTCAAAGATTATTGCACTTATATAGCGACGTGCATGTACGTGTGTGTGTTTGTGTGGCTGATTGTACTAGTCCGGAATGATGCCGATTTATAGTGCTAGCTCACTGAGATACCATGCCGCAGTTTAACATGAATACCCCACTCAGATACAGTATACTGACTCCGAGCCGACCAGTCCTTGTTTTAGCCCCTTAATGCCGAGCGCAAGACAAGGTAACAACAAGTACCATCTTTTAACGTCTTTTGGTACTCTGTGTTATGATTTGTACATGTAGCTGCTTTACACACGGGGTACAATAATGGACTCTCAGCCTAATTCTTCTACAATCAGTTGTAACTCTGATAGTATATCACAGTTACAGGGGGCACGGGTGGCCCAGTCGTCTAAGGCGCCGCGATTCGCTTTGCAGAGTTGCGTCCCTTGGGCACGCCAGAAATCTATGATTGTGGGTTCGAATCCCGGTTCGCCCCGATTATGTTTCTAGGTACCATACCCGCGCTCTTGGGTTTCACCGAAGTGGTAAACGTCTGAGACCTGCATCACTTCGGGCTTTCCTCCAAAATTAAGCTGACACGCCGTGATATAACTGGAATAATGTTAAAATCGGCGTTAAACCCAACTCACCAACTCACTCACAGTTACAGGATCTGCTATGACCTTGGTATTACATGGTATTAAGTGTGCATTAAGGTCACTGATAAGCCGAAAAGGGGATGTAACTACAGTCGTACCCATAATTATGTCGAACCTATTCTCTGGTCCCAACCGCCTCTATGTATTAATACATATACATTTACGTATAGAAAATACGTAGCGCTGTCTTGAATCTTGGACACGGTCCCAGCTTTGACTTCACTATAGAATTTTGTAACTTTATCTCTGAGTTGGCATTTGCCACATTAACAGTTTTGAGAAGCGCAAATAAGCATTTCGCGTATCGGTGTTTGCTTGTTTGTTTGTTTGTTTGTTTGTTTGTTGTTTACCGCCGCATTCAGCAATATTCCAGCTATATGGCGGCGGTCTGTAAATAATCGAGTCTGGACCAGACAATCCAGTGACGGACAATATGAGCATTGATCCACGCAGTTGGGATCGATGACATGCATCAACCAAGTCAGCGAGCCTGTCCACCCGATCCGGTTAGGCGCCTCTTACGACAAGCATAGTCGCCTTTTACGGCAAGCATGGGTTGCTGAAGACCTATTCTACCCCGGATCGTCACGGGTCGAGAAGCGCAAATAAGCATTTCGCGTAGCGGTAAGCAGTTCTCCAAGATACTCGTAAATGAGTACTAATCCTCACACAATTAACGTCGCTGTAAACGTACTATGCACTTCAATATCACTATCAATATTCGGATTATGTGGATTGCGCTTGCACACCATGATTTGATCATGTATTCAAACAGTGAATTTCTGGAATGCCTAATTTAACGTTAGATATTGTGAAACACATTTCCTTTGTAACTAACTAGGTCGGGATTGTTTTTGTTTTGTCAGCTCTCCATGTAATACATGTACACTGTACATAATTTGTCACAATTGCTATTGATAATTGTCCTCGAAATACATTACAATTTCTTATCGCATACACGTGTAGTGTTCTTAATTTGCAATAACATTGCTATGGACCTGTAATAGTGTTACTTGATCTGCCTGGCTGCAATGCCTCGCTATCTCGAATATCCGGATATCTCGAAGTTACAACACGGTTATTCATGGGAGCAATTGTTTATACGTTTCTATAATGGATATATATTGATTTTATATGTTTATATATAATGATTACGTTATGTTTATTGAGTGATACTAACTATAAACATTGATGATAAGATGTCGAAACTTGATATTCAGATACATACAAAATGGTATATAGTTCCGATCCGCGAGTGCGTTGTTCATTAGGATCCAATACAGTTAGGATCCAATCAGTCATCGAGTCATTCATACCTAAACAAAAACACTTGATATGCTGTGGAACACAACGTTCCCTAGATTGTAGGTGTGTTTAGAGTGAGTGAGTGAGTGAGTGAGTATGGTTTTACGCCGCTTTTAGCAATATTCCAGCAACATCACGGCGGGGAATACCAGAAATGGGCTTCACACATTGTACCCATGTCGGGAATCGAACCCGGGTCTTCAGCGTGACGAGCTAACGCTTCAACCACTAGGCTACCCGACCGCCCCGGGTGTGTTTAGCGGGTGGGTGAGTGAGTTGGGTTTTACGGCGCTTTTAGCAATATTCCAGCAATATTCAGGCGGGGGACACTAGAAATGGGCTTAAGACAATGGAACCCGGGCCTTCGGTCTAGGCTACCCCACCGCAGGTTCTTAATTTGTGTTGTTGACAATACTTCAAGTTTCTTCACTACTGAATTGATGTTATATACAGTGAACCCTCGTCGTATCCATCAAATGTATGTCGAGTTATGCGTTGTTCGTAAAAGAATTAAGTGTTATACAGCCTACAGCGATATACGGTGTCGTACTCCCACAGTACTCCCTGTCCGAGCACTGTGCCTGACACACAACTGGAGGTGCGATATGAGACAATAGACAAGGAATGTATGAATATGCAGATTATCGTGCGAGCATCTGACAGTTTGACTGAATTCTGTCAGATAAGCCATTTCGGCCCCTTCACGTCACAGACGCTGTGTGTTGCATGCGGTATCAGGCACGACAAGCCCACTTAAAATATATGGTGTGCAACAATGGGTTGTTGTCTTGGATGAAGATGCTTTACGGTGAATTATACACCCTAACTGTTCTCCCCCAGGACGTCGGTTGACTGACCACCCTCTCCCCCGTCCTCCAGAACGTCGGGTGTGTCTGACCACTCTCGCTGCCCTCCCCCAGGACGTCGGGTGTGTCTGACAACTGCTTCTCCCCTACCCCAAACCGTCGGGTGTGTCTGACTACCCTCGCTGCCCTCCCTCAGAACGTCGGGTGTGTGACAACTGCTTCTCAAAACGTCGGGTGTCTGACCACCCTCACTCCCCTCCCCCAGGACGTCGGGTGTGTCTGACCACCCTCGCTGCCCTCCCCCAGGACGTCGGGTGTGTCTGACTACCCTCGCTGCCCTCCCCCAGGACGTCGGGTGTGTCTGACCACCCTCGCTGCCCTCCCCCAGGACGTCGGGTGTGTCTGACTACCCTCGCTGCCCTCCCCCACAACGTCGGGTGTGTCTGACCACCCTCGCTGCCCTCCCCCACAACGTCGGGTGTGTCTGACCACCCTCGCTGCCCTCCCCCACAACGTCGGGTGTGTCTGACCACCCTCGCTGCCCTCCCCCAGGACGTCGGGTGTGTCTGACAACTGCTTCTCCCCTACCCCAAACCGTCGGGTGTGTCTGACTACCCTCGCTGCCCTCCCTCAGAACGTCGGGTGTGTGACAACTGCTTCTCAAAACGTCGGGTGTGTCTGACTACCCTCGCTGCCCTCCCTCAGAACGTCGGGTGTGTGACAACTGCTTCTCAAAACGTCGGGTGTGTCTGACTACCCTCACTGCCCTCCCCCAGGACGTCGGGTGTTTCTGACAACTGCTACTCCCCTACCCCAAAACGTCGGGTGTGTCTGACCACCCTCGCTGCCCTCCCCCAGGACGTCGGGTGTTTCTGACAACTGCTACTCCCCTACCCCAAAGCGTCGGGTGTCTGACAACACACGCTGCCCTCCCCCAGGACGTCGGGTGTTTCTGACAACTGCTACTCCCCTACCCCAAAACGTCGGGTGTGTCTGACCACCCTCGCTGCCCTCCCCCAGGACGTCGGGTGTTTCTGACAACTGCTACTCGCTTACCCCATAACGTCGGGTGTGCTTTACCACCCTAACCCCTCTCGCCCAAAACGTCGGGTGTATTAAAAAAAATAAAAAATAATAATAATAAAAATAATCCAAACAAACCTTGGGTCATAAACTCCCCCTGCCATAAAAGGGCATTTGCCCCAGCTGTTTGCACTAGGGTACCTGAGGCGGTGCGGTAGCCTAGTGGGTAATGCATTCACACGGCTCGGGTTCTATTCTCCGCATGCGAGAAGCCTATTTCTGGTCTACCTCGCTATTGCTACAATACTGCTAGGAGTCAACCTCATTCTAGTAGGTGTATTTCCAGCACAGCACAAGACGAGGTATACCGTCCACGTCCATGTTGGTATGCCAACCACGTGTCGCTGTGTACACCACACGGGTTCGCTGACACCTGGCATATCCCCTGCCACGGAATGAATGCCCTGTGTCAACACGTCACGACCTGTACCGACTGTGTCCCCTGGTGGAGTGCTGTTATATAGGAAGCAGTCAGCAATAGCCTTGTATGTCACGGTGATTGTGTCACGGGGCAAATGTTACGCTATTCATTTCGACATTAAATGGCGGGGAAATTATTCTCTCTGTGGGGATAAAAAAAATGCTCACAAGCATATTTAACTGAAGCCAATATTCCATGCTAGTTTTGAATCTAATATGTTCACGGTAATCAGTGTACGTCTGACAGTGTAATTGGTGACTTTATGTAGTTAGTATGGCTTGTTTCCAGGTTGTACACCAGATATTAACGACGTTCTTGGGTGGCAGGGGTAGGTGGCTAGATACACCCGGCGTTCTGGGAGAGGGGTGAGGGTGGTCAGACACACCCGCGTTCTGGGAGAGGGGTGAGGGTGGTCAGACACACCCGACGTTCTGGTAGAGGGGTGAGGGTGGTCAGACACACCCGACGTTCTGGGAGAGGGGTGAGGGTGGTCAGACACACCCGACGTTCTGGGAGAGGGGTGAGGGTGGTCAGACACACCCGACGTTCTGGGAGAGGGGTGAGGGTGGTCAGACACACCCGACGTTCTGGGAGAGGGGTGAGGGTGGTCGGACACACCCGACGTTCTGGGAGAGGGGTGAGGGTGGTCGGACACACCCGACGTTCTGGGAGAGGGGTGAGGGTGGTCAGACACACCCGACGTTCTGGGAGAGGGGTGAGGGTGGTCAGACACACCCGACGTTCTGGGAGAGGGGTGAGGGTCGTCAAACACACCCGACGTTCTGGGAGAGGGGTGAGGGTGGTCGGACACACCCGACGTTCTGGGAGAGGGGTGAGGGTGGTCAGACACACCCGACGTTCTGGGAGAGGGGTGAGGGTGGTCGGACACACCCGACGTTCTGGGAGAGGGGTGAGGGTGGTCGGACACACCCGACGTTCTGGGAGAGGGGTGAGGGTGGTCAGACACACCCGACGTTCTGGGAGAGGGGTGAGGGTGGTCAGACACACCCGACGTTCTGGGAGAGGGGTGATGGTGGTCAGACACACCCGACGTTCTGGGAGAGGGGTGAGGGTCGTCAAACACACCCGACGTTCTGGGAGAGGGGTGAGGGTGGTCGGACACACCCGACGTTCTGGTAGAGGGGTGAGGGTGGTCGGACACACCCGACGTTCTGGGAGAGGGGTGAGGGTGGTCGGAAACACCCGACGTTCTGGTAGAGGGGTGAGGGTGGTCGGACACACCCGACGTTCTGGGAGAGGGGTGAGGGTGGTCGGACACACCCGACGTTCTGGGAGAGGGGTGAGGGTGGTCAGACACACCCGACGTTCTGGGAGAGGGGTGAGGGTGGTCAGACACACCCGACATTCTGGGAGAGGGGTGAGGGTGGTCACACCCGACGTTCTGGGAGAGGGGTGAGGGTGGTCAGACACATACGACGTTCTGGGAGAGGGATGAGGGTGGTCAGACACACCCGACGTTCTGGGGGAGGGATGAGGGTGGTCAGACCCATACGACGTTCTGGGAGAGGGGTGAGGGTGGTCAGACACACCCGACGTTCTGGGGGGGGGGGGAGAGGGATGAGTTTGGTTAGACACATCCGACGTTCTGGGGGGAGAGTGGTGAGTTTGGTTAGACACACCCAACGTTCTAGGGGAGGTAGAGATTGTGGTTAGACACGCCCGACGTTCTAGGGGAGGGGGGGGGGGGGGGGGGGGGGGGGGGGAGTTTGGTTAGACACACCCGACGTTCTGGGAGAGGGGTGAGGGTGGTCAGACACACCCGACGTTCTGGGAGAGGGGTGATGGTGGTCAGACACACCCGACGTTCTGGGAGAGGGGTGAGGGTCGTCAAACACACCCGACGTTCTGGGAGAGGGGTGAGGGTGGTCGGACACACCCGACGTTCTGGTAGAGGGGTGAGGGTGGTCGGACACACCCGACGTTCTGGGAGAGGGGTGAGGGTGGTCGGACACACCCGACGTTCTGGTAGAGGGGTGAGGGTGGTCGGACACACCCGACGTTCTGGGAGAGGGGTGAGGGTGGTCGGACACACCCGACGTTCTGGGAGAGGGGTGAGGGTGGTCAGACACACCCGACGTTCTGGGAGAGGGGTGAGGGTGGTCAGACACACCCGACGTTCTGGGAGAGGGGTGAGGGTGGTCAGACCCATACGACGTTCTGGGAGAGGGGTGAGGGTGGTCAGACACACCCGACGTTCTGGGGGGGGGGGGGGAGAGGGATGAGTTTGGTTAGACACATCCGACGTTCTGGGGGGAGAGTGGTGAGTTTGGTTAGACACACCCAACGTTCTAGGGGAGGTAGAGATTGTGGTTAGACACGCCCGACGTTCTAGGGGAGAAGGGGGGGGGGGGGGGAGTTTGGTTAGACACGCATGACGTTCTGGGAGAGAGGGGTGAGTGTGGTTAGACAAGCCCGATGTTCTGAGAAAGAGGGGTGAGTGCGGTTCGACACACCCGACGTTCTGAGGGAGGGGGTGATTGTGGTTAGACACATCCGACGTTCTTGGGGAGAGGGGTGAGTTTGGTTAGACACGCCTGACGTTCTGGGAGAGAGGGGTGAATTCAGTTAGACACACCCGACGTGCTTTTGGGAACGGTTCAGAGCCAAAACAGTCCACCAGTGTTTAGTGATCCGCGTCTTAGGGGGACAAATCTTATCTCAGTGGTCATGGGTCCAAACGTATACCGTCACCATCCGCTGTGCCTGTCTCAACGTAAAGGACCAAATGTGACACATTTTAGTCCACTGGAGCTGTTAGATATTAATTATAAAACATTTTGAATCGTAGATAATGTGATCGAACTTTTCCTATGTCAACAACTAAGCATATTTTTGACAGTTGGGTGTTTTTGACTGTTTCGTCTATAATATGCCAAAAGGCCCGTATTTTTCATGTTCATGTTTCAAGTGTATTTATGTTCTGTACAAGTCTTTGGTGCAAGATGATCTTCTCAAGATATACGGTCACCGACTTACACTGATCACGGTTAGATTTGTCTCCAGAAGGTCGGAAGTTGTGTGATAATGTCTGAAACCGTTTCTGTACTTTGAAACGTGTTATTGTAATGCGACCCTTAGCATAGCACACCCTTTACAGTTTTACTTAGCATTACACAAAAGTAGCTTTCTGTGAATTTAGTTAATATATCACCATCATCTGAAAGTAGCATTGTACAGTTGAAGACCTCGGTGAGATGGTAAAAGGTGAGGTGAAATGGGGTTTAACGTCGCGACCATGATTACTGCACTAAAACGTATTTTGGTATGACGCGGCCGGGGATTGAATCCCGGACCTTCCGCTCTCCGGGCGGACGCTCTACCACTAGACCACGGAGGCGGTCTCCTCGGTGAGAATTGATGAGAACTGTTAGTCTCATTGCGTATCAAACAGCATCATGTAAATACATAAAGGCGACGTTTCGGTATAGATCCGTTGTCAAGCAAGACTGAATCATGAGCATGGTATAGAATATATATAGTTGTGGAGGATTAGCAGTAACAACAGCTACGTACATCAGAGAGATTAACGTGAGTAGATTAAACAATGGCAATAGAACGGTAAAACCTGGAACACCATGATGGACAGAGAACGCATGATGAGGAAGCCAATGGGACAGAAAGCCAATTGAACAGGATTCAGTGTACATAGGTGGGGTGATTATTGCTTACTGAGTTCATAGTAGGCGGGTGGGATGAAATAGCCTTGATCTCTGTTGATTGATGTCTTGGGGCGGCGAAAGTGGACTGCTGCTGTTAATTTTCTTTTAGTGAAGTCATGGAGGTTGTTGGCGAGGATTTGGACGTTTTCCCAGTTGATGTGATTGGGGCAGTTGCTGATATGGTCTGGGGTGGCTGATTTACTGTCTGATTTGATGGTAGAAGTTTTGTGCTCTTTGAATCTAGTGTTGATGGGGCGGCATGTTTCACCTACGTAGGATAGGCCACAGTTACAGTTATAAACTACCCCTTTAGGTTCTTGGCGTTTGGTTGTGTTTCTGTCGTAGGCTCTTGGTAGAATAATAAAAACACATGTTTTATACATCCAGATCCACTTCGGTGTAAGTATTGATACAAAACAAAATACCATCAATATTATTAAGCACACATATTATCCTCATTGGATCTACTGAAACGCCCCCCTCGTAACCCCAATCTCCCCCGTCCCTCTTCTGTAAATAATACCACCCATGAGAGTTTACATTACAGAAACTGTTGTAAGTTGATAATGTTCATTAGATGACTACGTGGTGTTTGTGTATTTCCCTCGCCCTCTAACAGGCAAGTGTTGATACATGGTGTATTGTTCTGTGTGGGTTGAAATATTACATGACGCTGTCAGCAACACACTATCCCTCTCCCCCAGATAACAAGGACGCCGTGTGTGGCGGTGGTCGTCCCTGCGTATCAATCAGACAATGTTGCAGTCAGTGAGGGGGGGGGGGGGGGGGGGAGGGGGTCTGTACACACCGTCAACCTGGTCAATTAGCTGCAACACCTCCTGACATGCTACTACTAAACACACATGGGACTGTGTCCCAATCTGGGAAGGGTGCATATCACGAGTGCAGGTCTTTGATAAACTGTGAATGACATGCACGTCATATGTTGCACCGTAAATCCTTGGATAAACGCCGGTCATTTGTTTGTTGATTAACGCCGCACTCGGCAGTATTGCAGCTATATAAAGGAGTTTGTAAGTAGTCGAGAACGTCAACCTGGTCAATTAGCTGCAACACCTCCTGACATGCTACTACTACACACACACGGGACTGTGTCCCAATCTGGGATTGGTCGGGGCATATCACGAGTGCAGGTCTTTGATAAACTGTGAATGACATGCACGTCATATGTTGCACCGTAAATCCTTGGATAAACGCCGGTCATTTGTTTGTTGATTAACGCCGCACTCGGCAGTATTGCAGCTATATAAAGGAGTCTGTAAGTAGTCGAGAACGTCAACCTGGTCAATTAGCTGCAACACCTCCTGACATGCTACTACTACACACACATGGGACTGTGTCCCAATCTGGGATGGGTCGGGGCATATCACGAGTGCAGGTCTTTGATAAACTGTGAATGACATGCACGTCTTATGTTGTACCGTAAATCCTTGCATAAACGCTGGGTCATTTGTTTGTTGATTAACGCCGCACTCGGCAGTATTGCAGCTATATGAAGGAGTTTGTAAGTAGTCGAGAAGACCAGACAAACCAGTGAGTGATATCATGAGCAATGTCTCTCTCCGTCGAGGTACGTTGCCGGATCACCACATGCACTGAAATAAATAAAAGCATGCGACTCAACAGAAGTCTGGTGACTTTTGAACATTATTACATTTTAGGGGGCTAGGGAGGGGATATCGCCTTCGAGGCCAGAAGACCCTGAGAAAATGTGAGAGAGATACGAACACAGGAAATCCGCGTCACGAGCAAACACCTTGACCTCAAGGCTACTCCTGCTGTAGTCGATTAGCATACATACATGTAGCTGAAAACACGACATTACGGGATTTATTGCAGGCAACAGTTTTGAATTAAAAAATATGAAAATACATTTATCGAATTAAATCTCAAACAGATTCCTCTTCTATCGGGCTCTACTGCAGCGCGTGACACATTCATTATTAGCTTCTATGCACAAGGAACGAGATGTCGCTGTGCTGAGATTAATAAATCACGTGTCCAGATGATAACATGGCCATTTTAGCCGATGAACGCGCGAATGAATAAAGCTTTGTATTTAGCGTTAAGTTAGACATATATTTAGTTTTTATCAAAAATATGCAAACGCAGAAGGTATATACAGAAACATATCATCCCCATGTTTGTTTCAACCTTGACCGCTATAGGAGACCCTCGGTAGTGAGATAACCCGACAACCGATATACGATATTAAGAAGAAACAGCTGCGCGCCTTTCCATCTGATAGTGAACATTAGCTTCTTCTAAATAAATAAAATCCTATTTTTCATAAATTACGTTTCTCAAATGAAAAGAATCTTTCATAGCATTTAAGTTATAATGCCTTCTGACCCTAACTGCGGCCTCATTTCTGAGAGCTTCACTTTTACGTGTATTACCACATAGGTTTTCTTGCTGACTTAGCAAATCCTTTAGCCTTATCTTAACGGGATGCATTAAGAAAAGTGACATTCGTAGCGATCTGTAGTCAGAGTGTTCATCAGGGCTATCTATGTTTGTATAAAAAGATAGCTAATGTAATGGGAAATCACCCTTTTGGTTATTTTGACTGATAGCCTTCGGCTGCAATACGTCATAATCCCTTGTACCCATTCTGGGGACAGAACCACGGCTCTGCGTGAGGAGACAGCACTATCTACTTACCTACCTCATTACAATTATGATATGATTTTGAAGGAAGATGGGTGGTTATCATGTTATAATGTTTAATCTGTGTCCACAATTATTGTTTGTATACTTTATATGCATTGTATTGAAATGTATTTCACATGTGGCGCTTTGATAAACTATTTGGTGACGCATTATTATTTTTAACCGACACTTCGTTGTAATCGCGGGCGATGAGGTAGCCTAGTGGTTGAAGCGTTCGCTCGTCACGCCGAAGAGCCGGGTCCCATTCCCCACATGGGTACAATGTGTGAAGCCTATTTCTGGTGTCTATCGCCGTAATATTGCTGAATTATCACTAAAGGCGAGGTAAAACTATACTCCCTCCCGCCTTGTAATCGCCTAACCACACGGCATCGTATTAAAAATTTTACGTGCGCTTGTGGAGTAAACGCTTGACTTTGCATGTAAATAATGTGATTAATCGCTTATGTTGCAGATTCCCTTCACTGGCTCAAGCATGAACACTGCGCGGAGCTTTGGTCCGGCCGTAGTGATGTGGGAGTGGACGCACCACTGGGTAGGTCACTGAGTGAGTCGGTTGGTGGGATTCGGGTTGATGGGTTTATGTGTGAGTGAGTGAGTGAGTGAGTGAGTGAGTGGAATTTAACGCTGCTCTGACCAGTATGTCAGTCATATGAGGCGTGTCGGATTTATGTGGTAGAAAAGCCTGGCGTGTGCTGTGCTTACCGTTGTTAAGCCAAGTTAACGATCAGCAGCAGATCCTGGTGTGGCTAGGGGACGTAACAATGAACAGTGACTTGTGGCATCTTTGATCAAATGGTCGCTGAAACAACACATCTATAGTGCCATCCAGAGCAGTCACAACGCAATGAAGCTTCGTTAACTCAAAGTCCTTGTGACATTATTCGAAAGGCCGAGTGAACACTTTTTTTTATCGAATCCGTCTTCTATCAACGTTATATCGTGATAATGAAGTGACAATGTTTAACTGAATGTGAACTCCTTGTTCGAGTATTTACAAAACTTTTTTCGCCAGGTGCACTGAGGGGGTCCGTCATAGGGGCGTGGCAGCCATTACATTAATAATCAAGCTCAACTTTAAAGGTTTAACGAAACGTACATCGGTTATATGATCGTATATGAACATTTACACATTTTACTTCGGCGGGGGTAGTAGGTGGGTCCCTCATAGGGGGCGTGGCAGCCATTATTTTGAGACAATCAAATTCGAGTTCAAATGTTTAACACTTTCTCCACTGCTCAAATGAGCATTTACATTTCTTTCTCCCTCAGGTGTACTGGGTGGGGCCCATCATAGGGGGCGTGGCAGCCGGTCTCATCTACGAGCACGTGTTCGCCGTCAACGCTTCGATGACGAAAGCAAAGGCATGCATGTTGTCGAGCTCCTACGATGACGAGAAGTACGAGGCCCAGAAGCTGAAGATCCGTATCCTGGAGGAGGATGACGTGGAGACGATTAACCTGAAGGACGCGGAGGCGGGTGCGGGGGAGGGTGAGGGGGGTAAGTCGAACCACGACGACCCCCCGGTGGAGGTGTAGAACAGACTGTCGGTCGTGCCGCCACATCCCGGCGTTCTCTCACGTCTAACCTTAACTGCTACTTTTGTAGCTACGTACTGCCCCGTTTACACTTTCCGAAATTTACAGGTAGGAAATTGTTACGTATCCATTTTACAGGAACGTACTATCAGTCAGTGAGTTACGTTTGAGTTCACATGACTGCATTATGGCCGATGTGATGTAAAAGTGTAGCTCACTCTCATGTCCAATGCTGATACGAATACGGATTTCATTTCAATCAGACTCCCATATCTCTCCAAAATTCCAAAATGACATTGAAGTATACCAGAATATTTTGATTGAAATGTATTTGCTAAGTGTTGGCTATAAACACGAACGAGTCGCAATTCATATACTATATTTAGAATACTGCTGCAGGAGGGGGGTGGGTGTGTGTGTGTGTGTGTGTGTGGGGGGGGGGGGGGGGGGGGGTGGCAAGTCGCAATAACTTTCTTGTTGTCTTGAATAAAATCAGTACGATGGTAAGAGCGGAACAGTACGTAGATACCATTGTACAGCCAGCCAGTCTACACTATACATCGCGCAAGCATGACGCGTCCGGTCTAAATCAAGAATGAATATGTTTGTAACTGGAATATGTTTTACAGAAAAGAAATGCCACTCCGCATCAGTGTGTCATGTTTTGAACCACCGCTTACTCATTTCTGTGTTCACAAAAGAGCTTGCTGGGTGAAATGGAGAAGTGTATGGGGGGGGGGGGGGGGGGATTTTTTGCGGGCCATGGACAAAGGGACATAACTCGAACGGCCTTATTTGTTCCCCGTCTTATTAGGGACATCACGAAATCAGTATGCAACATGGAAGTATTAACAATGACACATTTACGTCTTCTGACAATTATGGTCTCTACTCGATATGTCTATATTCATATTATATCCCATTTTTTGTATGAAGGGTGCATTTATTTTAATATATATTGGCCGAGTTACTGAACAATTAAAAGTTTTCTTTTTTGTTGTTGATGAATTTGATTTTTGTAGGCTTTATAGAAGCTTCCGAATAGTAAATATTCAGGCATTAAGTGCAATGATCAAGTCGTTAGACACATGAAATCTCTCGAATGACAAACGAACAGCACTTGAAGAAATTTCATACTGCACCTGTGCAAGCTTGCCAACTACCTGTATTGCTCCTTAAGGGCGCGGAAGTTGGCCCTGTTGGCTAGCGATCTTACCGCTACGGTTGTCATGTTAACGTATTGGACTCAAGATCGTCTTAGTGCTAAGACCGCTTTGTGGAACGGGGCCCCGGATTTTTAAGAGTTTACTGAAAAGACACAGCTTTTGTTACTGTGGTACTATGACAATCGCAGTGTAGTGCTAGCCTCGTCAATATAAGGCATGCGTTTCCTAGACTATGCTGAATACGGTGCATATTGTGTTTGGTGCAATAACTTTTAAACACTTTGTACAAACCAAAGTTATACGGTAAGCGCTAGTGTTGCCATAGCAACCTTATTTATCCAGTATAATGTTACCATAGCAACGTATTATGTTCCTCCTAACAATCTGTGTTACTATAGGAACCGCCTGTAGTTAGTGCTACCTTGTAGGGTCGAGATCACCGTTTCTATGTGTGACCATATACGTCATAGGATTATCAATAAATCTCACAGAAACCTCCCATGCGTTTGTTCTGTATTACGTTCGTCTGTTACATGGGGCGGTGGGGTAGCCTTGTGGTTTGAGCGTTCGCTCGTCACGCCGAGAGCCCAGGTTCGATTATCCACATGGGTACAATGTGTGAAGCCTGGTGTCCCCTGCCGTGATATTGCTGGAATATTGCTAAACAAATGCGGCGTTAAACCATGCTCACTCACTCACTTACTCACTCACTCACTCACTCACTCACTCACTCACTCACTCGTCTGTTACATTGTGTCCCCCTGGGAAGGTACGTAAGTCCGGTATCCTTCAACGTATCATTTCATTTCTCTGTGATTTTAATCGTAGTATTTTTGTTGATTTTACCTCTTTGGCTAATCTTTCTGATCATCGCCAGTGGCCAGAGGGATGGTGTAAATCCTGCTGGGGTACCATGTAGGTAGCAGAAGTACCGTAAGTCCCCATGGTCCCTAGTATGGTGGCCTAACTTTGGTTGCTGGCGATCTACAGCCCCTTTTTTATATTGTGTCTGTTATAATCTGATTATTTTATTATTCTCTAACTAGTTTTACAATTATAATCTGTGATATTTTGCTAGTTGTTGTACTGTCCTTCGACGACAGGTCTTAATATATTATATAAATACATAACTTGCTCAAGTCACGATATGGCTGAAATAATGCCGCTGTGACTTTAAATTTTAACTCACTCACTCACTCACTGTTACATTGTGTCTCTCTCTCGATATGGTTTCACGGTTTTTAATGTTATATTAAAACAAGAAATGGCCACACAGCGTTATCGATGCGCTACACAACAGCAGAGAAAACAAGCCAGTGGGTGAGTTGCGTTTAACACTGCTTTCAACAGTATTCCAGTTATGTCCAGTGACAGCTTAATGTGGGAAGAAATCCGCAAGTGATAGCCTCGGACGTTTACCACTCTGATGAAACCCACGAGCACAGGTACGGTGCCGACAAACCGATCATATGTTTCTGGCGTGTCCAAGGGACGCAACTCTGCACAGCTAATTGCGGCGTCTTAGACACCTGGGCCACCTGTGTCCCAGTCAGTGAGTAAGTGAATATTGAAATAAGAACCCTGGATCCAATCGCTATGTTGTGAATCCGATTCGAACAGCACGATGCTAAAAACAGCCATTCAATCAAACTACTCTCTCTGGGGTGAGTGAGTGAGTTGGGTTTAACGCCGCTTTTAACGGTATTCCAATTATATCGCGGCGTGTCAGCTTAATGTGGGAGGAAAGCCCGAAGTGATGTAGGTCTCAGACGTTTACCACTTCGGTGAAACCGACGAGCTGACAAACCTGGAAACATAATCGGGGCGAACCGGGATTCGAACCCACAATCATAGGTTTCTGGCGTGCCCAAGGGACGCAACTCTGCACAGCGAATCGCGGCGCTTTAGACGACTGGGTCACCCGTGCCCCCCAACTCTCTCTTGGGGTGTAGTTCTGTGATAAGTGACAGATAGGAGTGATCGGGTGGTGAGGCCACTTCCAAAACGATGCTATGGTTGCGAGTGTGTGTGTGTGTGTGTGTGTGTGTGTGTGTGTTGTGTGTGTGTGTGTGTGTGTGTGTGTGTGTGTGTGTGTGTGTGTGTGTGTGTGTGTGTGTGTGTGTGTGTGTGTGTGTGTGTGTGTGTGTGTGTGTGTGTGTGTGTGTGTGTGTGTGTGTGTGTGTGTGTGTGTGTGTGTGTGTGTGTGTGCTCGGCTTGGACGAACCAGCGTTTAACCACTCAGCTACTTTAGTTTTGTTTGTTCGTTGCTTAACGCCGCCCTCAGCAATATTCCAGTTATATAACGATCCCGATCCCGTTAGTCGCCCCTTACCACAAGCATAGTAACCTGTTACGGCAAGCATGGGTTGCTGAAGACCTATTCTACCCCGGATCTTCACGAGCTACTTTAACATCCACGACTGGCAGATGTTTGAGCGAAACAAAGCAGTGTTGTCAAAGGGCCATCTTACCGACCTGACGTATGGATGAAGCCTTTATCGTCCAAGTCAACACGTAGCCAAACCACAATCTCATTAAAATCGGATCAGATTAGCGACAGAGAGAAGTAAGATCCGATTTAATGAGATTGGGCCAAACCAATACATGTCACCAGTACATGTTGTCATAGATACCAGAACTGACGGGTCCCCAGCTTTAGCCAAGGTTTATTAACACTAATCAACTATACAGTTCAAAATACGTATGGGATATGGTAAATGTATATAGACTCTTCTTGAGATACACGGAGGGTATTGGAAATACTGACACTAAATGTATGGTCACTTAATGACATCTTAACGTTCAAATACACCCCTTCCACTGCATGAGCATCAGGTCACGTGGTAGAGCGTCCACCCGGAAGGCGTAAGGTTGGGGTTCGATCGTTAAAACATGATACTTAATTAGATTTAGTGGATTAGAGCAAGCACACACACACACACACACACACACACACACACGCAAGCACGCACGCACGCGCACACATACACACACACACACACGTACGCACACACACCTACGCACACAAACACAGAGGCACACACACACAAACACACACTTACATCGCTATATAAGTGCAATAATGCTGAACGCGACGTTAATCCCTATTTCACCGAACTAAACTCACCTCACCCCACCTCACTTCTCTTCCAAATGATGACTGTAGAAAATGGATACGTTATAACTATTTCCCCATATCAGCGAAACAGCTTAGTTTTGTGGACAAACTGAGGAGAACCACTCGTGACTGTCCGCCACTGACGTCACTGCCATGTGAATCAGGAACTGAAAACAAGTGAAACACGAGTGATTCATTCATCTCGATCTGCTACTCATTGATGCGTGAATCTTTAAGTCCAGCGAGTCACTCATTCCACGGTGTACATAACCCAAAGATATCAACTTGAAGTAAGAATATGATACTTGTATAATGTTACTCTGTATATTTATTAACGCACATATTCACTAATTATCCCTGTCCACTATTCACGGGTGGGGTTACCCGACACTCACACCCCTTCACGCACCTGGCGGGTAGGGTCGTGTGCAACACCACAGTATAAAACCCCGATGTGGGCATTCACACATGTATATGCTGGCAATTTCGGGTGGCGTGTCAAACTTTACCAACAGATATACTAATACGTTACCATGGAAAAACGTGAAGTTCAACACGTGATCAGCGCGTTAACACAGAGGAGTACAGACTACCGGCGATCGTGTTCAGGTCGTGTCAGGAGTTTGTTCAGTACGGAAGATATGAAGAGGTCCAAATTCTTTCAAGAACTGACCGCAGAGTTCCTCGGGTCCGCCCTGTTGGTAATCTTCGGTTGCGGCTCCGCCGTAACGCTGGAACCCCAGTTAGCACCGACGGTACCGTCAATAGCCATCGCGTTCGGCCTGACAGTCGCAACGATCATCTGGTCACTTGGTCACGTTAGTGGTGCCCAGATCAACCCGTGTGTGACCCTGACACTATGCTTGACCAGGAAGATGACGTTGATGAAGTGCATGTTCTATTGTGCTATACAGTGTGTCGGTGCTATAGTGGGCGCCTACATTCTCTATGGACTGACCCCCCAAGACCGGCGTGGCATGCTAGGAATCACCCTGGTGTCCCCAAGGATCAGCCTGTGGCAAGGAGTGGGGGTGGAGATCCTCGCTACCTTTATGTTAGTCCTTGCCATCTATGCTACGATAGACTCCCGTATAACTGACCATCCCGGCTCCAAGGCCCTGAGTATCGGTTTTGTGGTGACCATGGACATTCCTTGGGCGGTGAGTATGTTGCTTTTATTTGTATTCATTTCAAAATATGAAATAACTGTCTTCAGAGATTAGTGTCATTCCTGTTGTTACGGTTTGCACATGTGGGTTACTACATCATGGCGAGTGATTCACATTGCAGAGGCAGTGTTTCACGTTTCTCAATCACAGAAGTTTTCACAGAGTTTATATGCAAAAATGAAATATAAACTTGGAGAGATTGTGGTACAGATCGTCATAAACCGTTAAAATTGATCTGGTTAAAATTGATCAGTCTCTCCAGTTAACCGTGCTTCACATTTTGTTTCACATTGCAAGAATTCAAAGGAGGTCACCATGCACTGTGCACTGAACAGCCTGTAAGTAATGCTGGGTGTTCTCGTCCAGCTGCAGCCATTATCCTTAGAATGTTATTTCTGCCACAAAATTTAATCACAAACTGTACAATTAACATCGTAGGACATTAATCAACCACAACGAGTGAGTAAAAGAATATATGTATACAGTATCCATGGTTAGGGCCCAATTGAGGTATAATACAATACCTAAAGTACTGTGACGTCGGTATATGTATATCCAGGATAAGGGTCAAGGTAAAGACATCCAGCTGTACTACAGTGCCACATTACTTGCGTTCATGTATTGGAACGACCGTGTATACACCACTGAGTGTAGATAATCTGTCTCACAGTCACTGTGACAGTGACTGTAATGCAGAAGCCCTATCTGAAGGAAGTTATCTGTTTCTATCAAAATGATATTTTTTCAGAGACTATAGTTAGTGAGTTGGGTTTAACGCCCCTTTTAACAGTATTCCAGTTATATCACGGCGTGTCAGCTTAATGTGGGAGGAAAGCCCGAAGTAATGCAGGTCTCAGACGTTTACCACTTCGGTGAAACCCACGAGCACGGGTATGGTGCTGACAAACCTAGAAACATAATCGGGGCGAACCGGGATTCGAACCCACAATCATAGGTTTCTGGCGTACCCAAGCGTTAGTCAAAGATGTAGTAGACTGACAGGGGAGCCACCGGATGGCTCACGAAGGGAGACAACTCCCTGTATTGTTCGAGCTTGGTCAACAAAAATGACCCATCTTTTTAATCGGGTAGTGGGTCATCATGGGTGATCAAGGGGGAAAGTTGTCACCACAACTCCCACTTATACTGAATTCCCTTTGACAGGTAGTTTCTGTGTAGAGGCATTGTGTCATTCCGAGTGACATTGCCCCGCGCCTTCAGGCAGACAGGTCATTTGTCTAGCCTTATGTACAACATACATAAGTCATTAAAATACATAACAATGGGTTAAGATATCCCCGTCAGCAAGCTGACAAGGTAAGGATGTCATCTATGGGATGACTCCACGCCCTGCTACATACTCCTCCATCAACAGAAGGCACGTCCCGGGCCGCATAGTAGGGTACTGAGGCTTATTTTGCTCAAATTTATTATGAACATGCTCAGCCCATGTTGGCGCCAATGTACCGGCCATGAAATTTCCGATTCCCGTGATAGGATTCGAACCACGGACCTTCTGATCCGAGGTCGGACGCCTTGTCCACATGACCAAAGAGGTTAACCCTGACAGCAAACTGACAAGGTAAGGATGTCGTCTGTGGGATGCCACTCCCTGTTACACATGTATTGTTAATTACTAAGCCAGACAGTGGGGTTACTGGTTAACTGGGCGCCTGTCTACTGGATACCTGTATCGGGTTATCATGCAGCCAACAGTTACGCCTCTGCAGTTTCTAGTATTCCCTATTTGGAATCCGTTTTCAACTATGAGCAGTGTGTTGGCGCTTTTTCTATTGTAGATCCAGTACACTGGGGCGAGCATGAACCCTGCAAGGAGTTTGGGACCCGTGGTTGTCATGGGAGTTTGGGATCACCATTGGGTGAGTGGTTCATGCGAACTCCACGATGAACATACCGAAGGTTTAAATCCACGTATAGGATTAGAACTCAACTAATACTGCACATCCACCGAATAGCTAATCCTTGTTCATCTGCATCTTCATCTACTGTAGGGGCGGTCGGGTAGCCTAGTGGTTAAACGTTCGCTCGTCACGCCGAAGACCCGGGTTCGATTCCCGACATGGGTACAATGTGTGAAGCCCATTTCTGGTGTCCCCCGCCGTGATATTGCTGGAATATTGCTAAAAGCGGCGTAAAACCATACTCACTCACTCACTCATCACTGTGACCACGCTTATGACATATATAGACAGTATCCCAGTTTCTAAGGTCTCGACGTTCACTTGACGTAGGCAGCACAACGTGGATCATGGTGCCTCGTCCTTCTCATTAACCTTTGACCTGTGGTGTGAGTGAGTGAGTGAGTTTAAACGCCGTTTTGAATATCAGTAATCACGGCACGTCAGTTTAATGTGAGAGAAAGCCCAAATCGATGTAGATCTTATCGTTACCACTTTGGTGAACGCAATCAACCAACAGGGTCATACTCAGGATTCTGTACAACGATCATCGGATTCTGGCACGTCTAAGGGACGCAACTATGCACACGTACAGTTAATTTGAAACGACTGGGCACCCCCTCTCCTGTCGAGACAAGACGACCATCATCGATTGAGCTTTCTGCATACCACTAATGTCTTTGAAATGTCGAAACGTTAAAACATTCAATCTACGGCCATTCGGAACATTCAAGCTATAATATATAACCGCGACAAAAACATTTCCATTATTTTGAGAAAGTTCTGAAAGCAGAACCCGTTGCACTATATCTTGAATATGTGTTAATGAATCACTATTAAATAGTGACGACAGTAGGACTTTGTGAATAGGTGTGTGTATCCTGCCCCACCAGTGGCACCCGTCGCAAAAGCATGCACAGGCAAGTCAAGTGTTCACCTGAAAAAGCACGGGAATATATGGTACAAATGAAAATAGGGAATTGCATTGACATAAATTTATTCACTGATGCGTCAAATTTGGAGATTCCTCCACACGCATGCTATAAAAACGGTTTGAACGCTTTTGAAAGATTGTTATTGTCAGCAATAGAGAGGTTGACCAATGTGTTGGTAGAAGTGTTATGAACTTGTCACCATCAAGTAGTAGAGTTTAAATTACGACCAAAAGACGTTAAAAGATGGTACTTGTTGTTACCCTGTCTGGCGCTCGGCATTAAGGGGCTAAAACAAGGACTGGTCGGCTCGGAGTCAGTATACTGTGTCTGAGTGGGGTATTCATGTTAAACTGCGGCATCGTATCTCAGTGAGCTAGCACTATAAATCGGCATCAGTCCGGACTAGTACAAGCAGCCACACAAACACACAAACGTACATGCACGTCACTATATAAGTGCAATAATATTGGACGCGACGTTAAACCCCATTTCACCTCACCTCGAACCGTGATGTAACCTGACCTTGCCATTGCAGGTTTTCTGGTTGGGACCCATCCTGGGCGCTCTCGCAGCTGGCGTCTTGTACGAGACGGTGTTTGCTGTCAACGCATCCGTCAAGAAAACCAGGGCATGTTTGTGTGGCGACATCTTCGACGAAGACCTACTGGATGCATACGAACTTGACTGCATCACTGTCGACAACAACGTAGACGAGTTGAAGCCGTAAAACTGCAAATCTTTGGACTGAAAATAAGACAGGAAAAAATACATTAGCTTGTATTGTATGTACGCCCTGCTAACCTGAACAATTCTGCGCTTCGTACCCGAAACATAACAGTATATTTGTATTGAAGAACATAATGGAAATATACAGGACATGACTTAAAATGATATTAATAAAGTTTGATGTGTAATAATAAACATATTTTTTCCTAAAAAAATTCAAACTGTTTTAATGTTTGTCAATGTTTTGGGGTTTTAAATCTCCACGTCACTTTCAAACATTGGACCAGCATGCTTCGCGGTTTTAAGGCCTGATGGAGTTATGATGTCGTACTGTACCGTTATAAGATGGACTTGTGGACGGGGCCCTGGTTAACATTCCCAGGTGGGAGGGGCCTCTGCACACAATTTCTGACCGGTAGTTGTGAGTGAGTATGGTTTTACGCCGCTTTTAGCACTATTCCAGCAATGTCACGGAGGGGGACATCAGAAATGGGCTTCACACATTGTACCCATGTGGGGAATCGAACCCGGGTCTTGGCGTGACGAGCGAACGCTTTAACCACTAGGCTACCACCGCCCCCCTGACCGGTAGTTAGGCTAGACGTGTTTGCTTTAATTTCCAGGGAATCAAAATTGCAAAAATAAACGGACAAATAAGCAATCTTTTGGAAATGGTTATTATATTGTATTTGTTCTGCAGTTCTGGCTGTGTTCCATTTCCTTGATGAGAATACGGGCGGTACCCTGCCTTTAGTCACACGCCAGTTCCTGCTTCACGTAGTGCCTAATCCAGGCCTGCTACATACAGGTACACGGACTGCTCCAGGAAGTCTGATTGTTTGTTTGTTTGTTTGTTGTTTAACGCCGCACCCAGCAATATTCCAGCTATATAACGGCGGTCTGTAAATAATCGAGTCTGGACCAGACAATCCAGTGATAAACATCATTAGCATCGATCCATGCAACTGGGATACGATGACATGCATCAACCAAGTCAGCGAGCCTGACCACCCGATCCTGTTAGTCGCCTCTTTCAACAAGAACTGTCGCCTTTTACGACAATAATGGGTTGCTGAAGACCTTTTCTACCCCGGATCTTCGCGGGTCGGTCCAGTAAGTAGTGGACAGCTGGCACAGGCAGAATAGGGATTCATGTTGATTGTTAGAAGAAACGTTTGCTGTTTGTTTATATACGTCAATTTCTGATGGCAATTTGTATAGTAATAAACATAGCAGTTTGACAGGTCTCAAGCACAATTGCAATATAATGTTGTAACGCATGGATGATTTCGTTAATACAGTCACAAGATAGGCGTCACATATGCAGTGTAGTCAAAAGTCAGCTTCATCAGTTTGCCCAGGAATTCCACGTGGAGCCGATGCTATATCATTCAGTCTGACAATTCCGTTTTTGATTTCCTTGTACATGAATTTTCCTGGAAGAATGACCTCGTATATTTACTTTCAAACTTCGAATCTGAAAGCAAACACAGGATTTTCATTTTGAAATGTAACTGCCTGTACAGAAAAGGCACTTGCAAGATTTATTCAATGTCAATTTCGTTTCCCTTTACCAATGCAACATTTTAATATTCGGGCTACGATATCCGTCATTATGGATTGGTCACTTCGCTTTCGGCATGCTGTCGGCTTGTTTAAATCAGAGACTCGCAGATCGCTTATTTTAGTCGCTGTTATCATTATATATAATAAAATAATATTTATGAAAACGTTGCGAGATTTTTTAATATTGATTAGAAAAATTGGTCCGGCTAGTCAAAATGGTCCTTGTACACATCCTGTAGAGTGTGGGTAAGTCGAGGAAATAGTTGTCGTGTGTGGTGGTAAAGTGTTGATCATGCTGTGAATGACGATAAATACCCTGTATTGGTCCATTCCTCCTGATCCTCCCTCAAACTGAATGTAGGGAGGGCTGTTTCTCCCGCCCTCTGATGCATGCTACTGTTTGTGTGTTAATTGTTACGCCGTGCTCAGCAATATTCCAGCTGTATGACGGCGGTCTGTAAATAATCGAGTCTGGAACAGAGAATCCAGTGAATGACATCATGAGTATCAATTGGGATATGCTGACATGCATCAACCAAGTCAGCGAGCCTGACCACCCGATCCCGCTAGTCGCCTCTTACGACAAGCATAGTCGCCTCTTACGGCAAGCATTGGTTGCTGAAGACCTATTCTGACGGATCTTCACGGGTCTGCATGGTACTGACAAATCCCGCCTGATCAGGATCTTCTTGACAGACGGTTGGTTGCGTTCTCTTGCATTCTGTTTAAAGTCAGTGATTGTTGTGCGTCTTCTGATATAGGTCTTCTCGATGGAGGTCCAGTGCTTGCAGGAAACATTCATCAGTCTTGTAGCTCAGACATACCAGACCGGAATCAAAAACAACTAGTGTATGACCTCTGTATGACACAATATATTATGCCCTGCTCTGTCACACCATACTAACGTCCCTAGAAGGGACATTGACGCGTTGCCCCCCTTACAAAATCACGCAAACAATTAACCAAAACACGACATCGCGACAAAGCTACAATTGGTCAAGTTGTCGTGCATATGTAACCGTTTGCTTGACTTTGAAAGTGCGACAAGGCGACAATGTCCCTTGTAGGATTCCATATCGCACTGTAAGGGTTTGTGCAACGTCATCTGATTATCTCTTCTTTGTATCTATGGATGTGTCAAGTGGTAAGTCATTATTGAAAACAAGACTATGAACCTGGGAGGAATTAGTCATCTGAACCAACTGCCGCAAGTGTTAATTGAAAACTGACCACCTCTTGCAATATACAGGCCGACCCAATATAGAAGCGGGTATAAACAAGGCTTTAGGGGTATGCTCGATGGGTGTAAGACAAAAAGGGACAAAACCAATGGGTGTGTGACAAAAAGGGACAAAACCAATGGGTGTGTGACAAAAAAGGGTATATATCAATGGGTGTGTGACAAATAGGGGTATAACCAATGGGTTTGAGACAAATAGGGGTATAACCAATGGGTGTGAGACAAATAGGGGTATAACCAATGGGTGTGAGACAAATGGGGGTATAACCAATGGGTGTGTGACAAATAGGGGTATAAAAAATGGGCGTGAGACAAATAGGGGTATAACCAATGGGTGTGTGACAAATAGGGGTATAACCAATGCGTGTGTGACAAATAGTGGTATAACCAATGGCTGTGTGACAAATAGGGGTATAACCAATGGGTGTGAGACAAATGGGGTATAACCAATGGCTGTGTGACAAATAGGGGTATAACCAATGGGTGTGTGACAAATAGGGATATAACCAATCGGTGTGTGACAAATAGGGGTATAACCAATGGGTGTGAGACAAATAGGGGTATAACCAATGGGTGTGTGACAAATAGGGGTATAACCAATGCGTGTGGGACAAATAGGGGTATAACCAATGGCTGTGTGACAAATAGGGGTATAACCAATGCGTGTGAGACAAATGGGGTATAACCAATGGGTGTGTGACAAATAGGGGTATAACCAATGGGTGTGTGACAAATAGGGGTATAACCAATGGGTTTGTGACAAATAGGGATATAACCAATGGCTGTGTGACAAATAGGGGTATAACCAATGAGTGTGAGACAAATAGGGGTATAACCAATTGGTGTGAGACAAATAGGGGTATAACCAATGGGTGTGAGACAAATAGGGGTATAACCAATGGGTGTGTGACAAATAGGGGTATAACAAATGGGTGTGTGACAAATAGGGGTATAACCAGTGGGTGTGAGACAAATAGGGATATAACCAATGTGTGTGTGACAAATAGGGGTATAACCAATGGGTGTGTGACAAATAGGGGTATAACCAATGTGTGTGTGACAAATAGGGGTATAACCAATGGGTGTGAGACAAATAGGGGTATAACCAATGGGTGTGAGACAAATAGGGGTATAACCAATGGGTGTGAGACAAATAGGGGTATAACCAATGGGTGTGAGACAAATAGGGGTATAACCAATGGATGTGAGACAAATAGGAGTATAACCTACACACACACACACACACACACACACACCTCATTTTATCTGGTAATCTCTCATGCATGATGCAAGAAACACATACGCTATCGCCCTGAAGCTACAATGTATCAGATAGCGCCAGTCATTGCATCACCCATATTTCGACCAGGGTTTCCCACTGCGGAGGTTCAAGAACAGCTTAATACAGTACAGATATATGGATATAGATATATGGACCTCATAGAAATGCTTTTACGGCTGCTTAAAGCAATACATATGTATATCTATACATTTGTAGATTCCCTTACGAATGATGCTTCGCCGCTATATATATACAAGTAAACAATAATCGTACTTAAATAGCAACGATTAATTCTCCATCATTAAAGGATTAACCAAAGATGATTAACCTGTGTTAAAGACAATGATTTTAGCAATTATGTTTCATTCATTAATGTAATTTATAATTTATATAAACTGAAGTCGGACACTATAACTAACCATAGTGTACTCGTGTCTGCTCAACCACTGTAGCATACGTGTGTGTAACTTATTAGTGTCAACATAGTGTTGCATACATGTGTGTACCTTGTCAATGTCAGCATAGTGTTGCATACATGTGTGTACCTTGTCAATGTCAGCATAGTGTTGCATACATGTGTGTACCTTGTCAATGTCAGCATAGTGTTGCATACATGTGTGTACCTTGTCAATGTCAGCATAGTGTTGCATACATGTGTGTACCTTGTCAATGTCAGCATAGTGTTGCATACATGTGTGTACCTTGTCAATGTCAGCATAGTGTTGCATACATGTGTGTACCTTGTCAATGTCAGCATAGTGTTGCATACATGTGTGTACCTTGTCAATGTCAGCATAGTGTTGCATATATGTGTGTACCTTGTCAATGTCAGCATAGTGTTGCATACATGTGTGTACCTTGTCAATGTCAGCATAGTGTTGCATACATGTGTGTACCTTGTCAATGTCAGCATAGTGTTGCATATATGTGTGTACCTTGTCAATGTCAGCATAGTGTTGCATACATGTGTGTACCTTGTCAATGTCAGCATAGTGTTGCATACATGTGTGTACCTTGTCAATGTCAGCATAGTGTTGCATACATGTGTGTACCTTGTCAATGTCAGCATAGTGTTGCATACATGTGTGTACCTTGTCAATGTCAGCATAGTGTTGCATACATGTGTGTACCTTGTCAATGTCAGCATAGTGTTGCATACATGTGTGTACCTTGTCAATGTCAGCATAGGCACCTGATAGGATACACCCATGTGGTTGGCCTATCGTGAATTAAGGCTACGGACAATAAGTATTGTTAGAAGTCTTCGTCCAACAAAGGTAATTGCGTCAGGACCAACGAAATACATTTCTCCACTGTTCACTGCACTGCAATAAACGCTGAACACCAGCTGTCTATATCACAATCCCTGAACCATATTATTTTCCCTTGCGCCCAGCCATTCTGTAATGCAAAAGCCCTAAATGAACGAGTGTAGAATTTCCTCATGTTCTGAATCTACCTTCTCACGAGACTACTTTGTTTTCATCAAAATTATAAATTTTTAGAGACTAAGCGTTAGTCCATTTCCCCATTTCTGTTTATCTCCAGCCTACAGCTGCTGTTAATTCCACGTCAAAACACAGTGATACTGATAGTCCATGAAATATGTATTTCTCACAAAATATATATGTGTAGATCTCCCTTACTACACTATTGCAACATCCGTTACCACATCACAGCATAATCACGGAGACACGAGAAAGATCTCGAACGGTTCACATGGCGATAAATGTAACATATGTTTATCGCAATGATAATCACACAGAATCCGTGTTGTCGCAATGTGAATATCATAGTGGCTTGGTTGGTGCAATGTGAAACACTGTGACCGCATTTTTGCAATGTGAACCTATCGTGACCTAATTGGTTCAATGACTGTTGGTACATACTCTGGGCCGTTCAAGATAACCAGTCGTGCAGTAATGTCTCATGTTGCCTGTCGCGTGTCTCAGTCATCAGAAACCACAAAACAACTTGTGTCCCACTTGCACAACAGGCAGACAATACAGTTCTATCTCACACTTTGCCACCATGATATTCGTTATTTGATAGTCAACCTTGACATACACATGTGGAACACGTGCTCCCTGCTGGGGTGGATCGTGAAATATGTGCTCCGGTTCATCTGGTTTTTTGTTCATACTGGTTATTTATCTCCGTTGATACTGGCTTTTTAACTACTTCAAGTAAACGTAACATTCTTTAGATGCTGTTTTGTTACTGATAAAAATTAAAAAATGCGGCAAAGAGGGTTTGGGTGATCCTGACACAGTCAGGCTGGTTAGGCATCATCAGCTCAGGGCCCTTGCCCCCCTCTACACGCAGCCCAGACAGCGAATGGGACTTCTCCCAGGAAGCGCTGCCTAGTTGAACCCACCCAGAACCTTTCGGAAAATGTGAAGACTCCCCAACACTGCAGCCTTCTGCATTACCAAGATTGTAAGAAGGGCTGTATTTCTGGCAGCAAATCCGGGTACTCGCCTAATGTCAGTCAACAGGTTGGGAGGCACCGAGAACAATGGGGAGTCAGACAACTTGGTACTTGGGATGCAAGCGTGACATCTTTGGCCCGTCTGGCCGAAAAACCTGGGTTGGATTCTTAACATGGGTACAATGTGTGAAGCCCTTTTCTGGTGTCCCCCGTCGTGATATTGCTCGAAAATTGCCAAAAACGGCGTAAAACCATACCTACCTGTTATTATTAGTGTTTAATTTATTATAATTGAGACATGTTACACATACATCGGTCATGTACAGAGTGGGAAAAGAGGTAGCATCGTGCACTTTGTGTAGTCGTGTGTTGAGACCTAAACATGTGAACCCCGTCACCTGAAGCACCGAATCAGTTCATGCAACCACGATTCACATTGCATGGAGTGACGTCATGAAATGTGAATCAGTCGGACAGTGACACACGTGATAAGAAGTCAGTACCGCATGGGGGAAGGGTGGTATTACAGAGAGGTGCTCGTGGGTTTCAAATTGATTGCGTTTGACATTAACGCATTTCAAAGCGGTGTCACGTTTTCGCAGAGGTCAAAGAAAATCAGATTGTTTCGGGACCACAATCGACATATCACGCATGTTGCATAGTTTTTATGCGATGACATTTTGTTGTTTTTTTCGTCGTGTCGTCTGCTTTCGTCATGTTTATGACCTTGTGGCATTGGTCAGCTTCAGAAACAATCACGGCTGAAACCTTGACTAACGAGTTCCCTGAAGCTCTGCGAGACGTCTCAGGCATTTAAACTGTTATCACCGAACACACGAGATATGTGTGCGATGACCCCACGTCACTGGACAACGGGATATGTGTGTACCGTATTTCCTGTATTAAGAGGATGGGACTCAAATGCACGCCGGCTTGTAATTGAGGCCCGATGATACTCTCTCCGAAAAATAAAGGCCTGGGCCCCGTTCCACAAAGCGATCATAACTACAATCAATCTTAGAGACTTACGTCGATTCTAAAATTGTCTTAGCTAAAGTTTACAACCGTTCCACAAAGCGATCTTAGGGTGATTGTAACTTTACAAGTTCTTAAGTAGCCGATCTTAACAAAGATCGGAATCTTCAGCCATAAAGATACGAAATTTTCCCTTGGAGTGGCCTCCCTTGGTCATGTTTAGCAGACGACGCATTTCCTTGCACACCATAATAAAAGTCGCCATCTTTGTTGTTATGGTACAATATTTAAGATCGATTTTAGCAATCCTAAGTCGGTCCGGGGCAACTTAGCATTTTGATCTTAACTTACAACTCTCTTAGTTAAGATTGCTTTGTGGAACGGGCGGCTGATCGTAACAAAAATTTGAGATCGCATACTTAGTGAGTTACAATCAACTTAGCCCTAAGATCGCTTTGTGGAACGGGGCCCTGGCCTCTATGAGAGGCCGAATCAATCATTTGATGAAATCAATTATCGTCATCGCATTAACTTGTGGTGTGTAATGGTTCCTCGGTTCCGCACAACAATTAACGTTTCCTGTAAACGTACCTTTTGTATGACTCTCAAAATGGGGATTTGGTTCATAGTGAGTTGCCACTGTGGCAGAGTTAAACAGAATAGACACGGGGCCTGTGATAGACGCCGGTCTACGTTTTGCGCGAAATTATTGGACGCCCGGGCGCCTAATACAGGAAATACGGTATCTGGACACCGGTCAAATGTTACCCGACGTCTCCGGACACACGGGCATGTCAACCTCTACTGGACGCCTCTCTTCTGTGTGATGTCCTCGACCTATATCACAGGGACCGGGTATCCGACCGGGGCCATGTAATTATATATATAACTGACGATTTCGCAATGTTTGTATAGATCTCAGACGTCCCACTCCAGGAGAATATGACCCAATGCAAATAGGACCCGCATGAGCTGATCGTGTAATCGCCGTTATTGTGGAGCTGTAGTCTGTCAGACGTAAACAGGTACAGGTGATAGAGGGGGCGGAGTGGGCGAGCTGTATTTTGTTATCAAGGAGACTGTCATGGACTGATAGGTCTAGACTCTTCTCCGGGTTGCACACGACACCCTCCCTCACTACCCTCATTTTCCCTACATGCGTAGTTCTGTGTGCAGCTATTGCATATAAAGGCCAGGTCACAGATTCACATGTCACTGTTAAGTTAAACCAGCAAAGTTGACGATCTCTATATAACTGTCCACAAACGTACTGGAGCTTGAGAAAAGTGTTTGCAGTGGTGCAGGTGTGTCGTTATACACGTGTATAGGTGTGACGTAATTAAGGTGATACAGATCGCACTAATGTGATATTATTCAGCTGGTACGGTGTGACATGATACCGATGGTACAGCTGTGACATGATACATATGGTACATAAAGGCGAAGACTGAACGGACCCGGCACAATCAAGGGCGTTGAGGCTAATATACAGACATCGCCGTCGGTGTTCAAACGATGTCGCGAGAGGCATTTGTGATGGACGTCGAGGTGGATGGGGGAAAGACGGGATCAAGATACAGTATGTGGAATCCGTTGAAGAACCTGGCCAACATCAGTGACTGCACCTTCCCACAGTTTCCGAAGGCACTGCTAGCCGAGTTTCTGGGTTCCGCCATTCTGGTCATCTTCGGATGCGGGTCAGCGCTAACAGTGGAGGAGAACCTTAAGCCCAACATTGTCTCCATCGCCATCGCCTTCGGCCTCACCGTCGCCACCGTCATCTGGGCGTTGGGTCACGTGAGTGGTGCCCAAATTAACCCTTGTGTCGCCGTGGCCATGTGCGTGACGCGAAAAATAACCTTCGCCAAGGCGCTAGCCTACAGTGTGACGCAGTGTGGTGGTGCCATCATTGGGGGCTATGTGTTGCACGCTTTAACTCCGACAGGGAGACGGGGTAATTTAGGGGCGACCCTGGTGCACAGTGAGGTTGGTGTGTGGCAAGCCGTGGGGGTGGAGTTCCTGGCAACATTTGTCCTTATTCTAGGAATCTTCGCTACATGTGACTCCCGTATTCGTGACCATCCCGGCTCCAAGGCCCTCAGTATCGGCTTTGTGGTGACCATGGATATTCCCTGGGCGGTAAGTAAATAAGGGATATTGTATGTTTTGAAGTGATGGAAACTAAAATCTGTTATGCTAAAGTATTATTCCAAAAGAGAGTACTAAACTGCCGGGGGGAAAATGATACATCCATGTTTGATGGTGGCTAGAAACAAACAAGAAATGGTTATTCGATGGTAAGTGAGTGAGTATGGTTTTACGCCGCTTTGAGCAATATTCAAGCAATATCACGACAGGGGACACATTAGCGCTACGACGGTGGTATGTCTTGCTCCACTAGGCGACATTAGCCCTACGACTGTCGCCTGTCTTGCTCCACGAGGCGACATTAGCGCTACCACTGTCGTCTGTCTTGCTCCACGAGGCGACATTAGCGCTACGACTGTCGTATGTCTTGCTCCACTTGGCGACATTAGCGCTACCACTGTCGTCTGTCTTGCTCCACTAGGCGACATTAGCCCTACGACTGTCGTCTGTCTTGCTCCACTAGACGACATTAGCGCTACGACTGTCGTCTGTCTTGCTCCACGAGGCGACATTAGCCCTACGACTGTCGTATATCTTGCTCCACTAGGCGACATTAGCGCTACGACTGTCGTCTGTCTTGCTCCACGAGGCGACATTAGCGCTACCACTGTCGTATGTCTTGCTCCACGAGGCGACATTAGCGCTACCACTGTCGTATGTCTTGCTCCACTAGGCGACATTAGTGCTACGACGGTGGTATGTCTTGCTCCACTAGGCGACATTAGCCCTACGACTGTCGTATGTCTTGCTCCACGAGGCGACATTAGCGCTACGACTGTCGTATGTCTTGCTCCACGAGGCGACATTAGTGCTACGACGGTGGTATGTCTTGCTCCACTAGGCGACATAAGGGCTACGACTGTCGTATGTCTTGCTCCACTAGGCGACATTAGCGCTACGACTGTCGTATGTCTTGCTCCACTAGGCGACATTAGCGCTACGATTGTCGTATGTCTTGCTCCACTTGGCGACATTAGCGCTACCACTGTTGTCTGTCTTGCTCCATTAGACGACATTAGCGCTACGACTGTCGTCTGTCTTGCTCCACTAGGCGACATTAGTGCTACCACTGTCGTATGTCTTGCTCCACTAGGCGACATTAGTGCTACCACTGTCGTACGTCTTGCTCCACTTGGCGACATTAGCGCTACCACTGTCGTCTGTCTTGCTCCACTAGGCGACATTAGCCCTACGACTGTCGTCTGTCTTGCTCCACTAGACGACATTAGCGCTACGACTGTCGTCTGTCTTGCTCCACGAGGCGACATTAGCCCTACGACTGTCGTATATCTTGCTCCACTAGGCGACATTAGCGCTACGACTGTCGTCTGTCTTGCTCCACGAGGCGACATTAGCGCTACCACTGTCGTATGTCTTGCTCCACGAGGCGACATTAGCGCTACCACTGTCGTATGTCTTGCTCCACTAGGCGACATTAGTGCTACGACGGTGGTATGTCTTGCTCCACTAGGCGACATTAGCCCTACGACTGTCGTATGTCTTGCTCCACGAGGCGACATTAGCGCTACGACTGTCGTATGTCTTGCTCCACGAGGCGACATTAGTGCTACGACGGTGGTATGTCTTGCTCCACTAGGCGACATAAGGGCTACGACTGTCGTATGTCTTGCTCCACTAGGCGACATTAGCCCTACGACTGTCGTATGTCTTGCTCCACTAGGCGACATTAGCGCTACGATTGTCGTATGTCTTGCTCCACGAGGCGACATTAGCCCTACGACTGTCGTCTGTCTTGCTCCACTAGACGACATTAGCGCTACGACTGTCGTCTGTCTTGCTCCACTAGACGACATTAGCCCTACGACTGTCGTCTGTCTTGCTCCACGAGGCGACATTAGTGCTACGACTGTCGCCTGTCTTGCTCCACTAGGCGACATTAGTGCTACCACTGTCGTCTGTCTTGCTCCACTTGGCGACATTAGCGCTACCACTGTCGTCTGTCTTGCTCCACTAGACGACATTAGCGCTACGACTGTCGTCTGTCTTGCTCCACTAGGCGACATTAGTGCTACCACTGTCGTATGTCTTGCTCCACTAGGCGACATTAGTGCTACCACTGTCGTACGTCTTGCTCCACTAGGCGACATTAGCGCTACGACTGTCGTCTGTCTTGCTCCACTAGGCGACATTAGCCCTACGACTGTCGTATGTCTTGCTCCACGAGGCGACATTAGCGCTACCACTGTCGTATGTCTTGCTCCACAAGGCGACATTAGTGCTACGACGGTGGTATGTCTTGCTCCACGAGGCGACATTAGCGCTACGACTGTCGTATGTCTTGCTCCACGAGGCGACATTAGCGCTACGACTGTCGTATGTCTTGCTCCACGAGGCGACATTAGCCCTACGACTGTCGTATGTCTTGCTCCACGAGGCGACATTAGCGCTACCACTGTCGTATGTCTTGCTCCACGAGGCGACATTAGTGCTACGACGGTGGTATGTCTTGCTCCACTAGGCGACATTAGCGCTACGACTGTCGTATGTCTTGCTCCACGAGGCGACATTAGCCCTACGACTGTCGTATGTCTTGCTCCACGAGGCGACATTAGCGCTACCACTGTCGTATGTCTTGCTCCACAAGGCGACATTAGTGCTACGACGGTGGTATGTCTTGCTCCACTAGGCGACCTTAGCGCTACGACTGTCGTATGTCTTGCTCCACGAGGCGACATTAGCGCTACGACTGTCGCCTGTCTTGCTCCACTAGGCGACATTAGGGCTTCGACTGTCGCCTGTCTTGCTCCACTAGGCGACATTAGCGCTACGACTGTCGTATGTCTTTGGGCCCATCTCAAGTCATACTATCGTATGGGATTTATGCACCTGGCAAGTTTATCACCCGTAAACGCTCTTTCAAAATTGCCTGGGTTAGGGCACTCAAGCCCTAACTCTACATAAAGGATTTTCAATACTTCTAGCCAGGGATAATGTTTTTTTCTTAAAATATCGAGACATGTCAAGTCGGAGATGAATAGAGTTATTTATAACTGCACACCGACAATAATGTGTCTGCTGTGCAAATTTAACTGCACTTTACAAATATCGACATTTGCGACCCGTGAAGATCCAGGGTAGAATAGGTCTTCAGCAACCCATACTTGCCGTAAAAGGCGACTATGCTTGTGGTAAGAGGCGACTAACGGGATCGGGTGGTCAGGGTCGCTGACTTGGTTGATGCAGGTCATCGTTTCCCGATGGCGCGGATCGATGCTCATGATATCATCTTTTGTCTTCTTCTTTTTTGTCTTTATTTGTTGTTTAACGCCGCACTCAGCAATATTCCAGTTATATGACGGCCGTCTGTACATAATCGAGTCTGGACCAGACAATCCAGTGATTGACATCATGAGCATCGATCCACGCAGTTGGGATTCGATGACATGCATCAACCAAGTCAGCGAGCCTGACCACCCGATCCCGTTAGTCATAATATCAATCACTGGATTGTCTGGTCCAGACTCGATTATCTACAGACCGTCGTCATTTAGCTGGAATATTGCGTCATATTGGAGAATATTGGAGTGTGGCGTCAACCATCATGAAACAAACACATCGACATTTGCCGTCTGAATATGGCTTTGTCCAGGGGCGGTATTCATAAAAGAACTTAAGTCTGAAAAAAACCTTAAGTCTTGAAAAAAAGTTTTCACCTTTTCTGACTTAAGTTTTAAGATTTGACTTAAGGTCGTTAGGCATACCAGAAACCTGTGATCGTGGGTTCGAATCCCGGTTCGCCCTGATTATTTTTCTAGGTTTGTCAGCACCATACGGCCCGTGCTCATAGGTCAACGAAGTTGTAAAAGACTCCTGCTTTTCCTTCCCCATCAAGGTGACAGGACGTGATGTAACTAGAATAAGGTTCAAAGCCGCGTAAAAACTCACCCACTCACTTACTCACTGTTATTTTAGAAATAAACGACTCGTGGTCGTTGTTTATCGTACAATAAAACACTTCAGGGAGAATAAACCACTCAGGGTATGAGATATCAACATTATGTACGGACTCTAAGGATGATGATAAAATGTACAAGCTTTAAAAATATTAACCCGTATTTAAATAATGATGACTCCCTCAATAGAATCCGACCTCGACCACGTCGGACAGGACCATGTAATGCACAGGTATATCCGCATATTCTCACAATCGTCACGTCGATTATCTGTCGATTATCGATTATCTTTTCTCCCAATACCGATTGTGATATCTCTCTCACCAATGGATGTAGGCTAATGCGATCGTTCATCTTCCCGAGGCAAGAGAGTTAACTGACTATAAAAGTCCAGTTACCACCCTTGCCGAACTAGGCTGGTATTTTGGAGTTACATTTTGGCTGGACTAACGAGTCTATGCATAGTCCAATCAAAATCGCGCACCGAAATCGAAATCCGGTTCGTAAACTGTCCTGCAGATTTCTGTCGATTGCAGGATTTGCAAAGCATGTGCACCGCCAACTCGTTGTCAGCAGATATTTTCCCAACCTTTACCAGTTTTAAATCAAGGTGCTCACGTGATTTGATGCATTTCGCGATGTAAGACCCTTTTTATCACAATATAGATCTTGATTATCGATCAGATCGTCCTGGCCGGGCGCCACCATTTTGTGTGAGGCAAACACAAGTGGTACGAGAGGTGGAATCTGATTGGTCCATAGGAGAGGCTTAGAAGGGACATAACTGGTAATAGCCACTGGTGGCGCTTCGATCGAACCCAGTGATTCCAGCCTAGTTCGGCAAGGGTGGAAACTGAACTTTTAAAGTCAGTTAACTCTCTTGCCTCGGGAAGATGGCGATCGTTCGGCCTTTGCGTATTTCTACGTTGCCCAGCTACATCACCATGGAACAACTCACTGTACACTTCCCTTTAAACATAATAGAACAACGTTATTATCGTGAAATAACCACCCTTCGTTCTTCATTGTTCTTTGCGATTTTCGCGTAGCTATCTTATATATATAGTTGTATACATAATGTTCCCAAAGGCAGATTGCATTTGAATATCGACTAACAGTCATTGATTGTACACTGTCAGGGCAACAGATACGACGGACTGTTGGAAGTATGTCCTGTCGCTGTATAGATCGGTGTGTGTGTTTGGATTAAGTCTGTCATACAGACCCTGAAACAAATATATCCAATACAGCCCATGCAAATCTATAATGTTTGGCAAGTCTAGATTACTGCAGTATATGAAAATGAAGAAAGTCTCTGGGCTCCTTTTTATTAAATTTTATATAACTATAATTTAACAACTGGGTTTTTTTCTGTTAAATATGTTCATTTCAGAGCCTAGATGTTAGTCTAGTTTGTATTTTAAGTCAATATATCTATTCTTCGCAGGCTCAGTACACCGGTGCAAGTATGAACAGTGCAAGGAGCTTGGGTCCCGCCTTGGTGATGGGCATCTGGGATCACCACTGGGTACGCATGCACGCGATCGCCTTAATGAATTCTTGGGATCCTTCAATAAAGTGATCTTAGCTCAATGCTTGCCGTGTGTCCTGTGCTTTCACATTGGCATACATGGTGTTAAGATCGCTTTGTGGAACGGTGCCCTGGTTTGGATTGACTGGAATTCAAACCAAATAATGTTGAGTCAACTTTCTTTTTTCAAACTCGGTGGACCAGACAATCCAGTGATTGACGCCATGAGCATCGATCCTCGATCCCGTTAGTCTGACCACCCGATCCCGTTAGTCGCCTTTTACGGCAAGCATTGTTTGCTGAAGACTATGTAAGAGGCGACTAACGGGACCGGGTGGTCAGTCTCTCTGATTTGGTTAATGCATGTCATTGTATCCCACACTACGTATCACTGGATTGTCTGGTCCAGACTCGATTATTTACAGACCGCCGTCATATAGCTGGAATATTGCTGAGAGCGGCGTTAAACAACAAACAAAAAAACCCGGATCTTCACGAGTAAAGTATATAACGAAATTTTTTCCATGATTTTTATGCAAAAGTGTCTGCCCGGAGAACGCAATATCTGGGGTTCCACCTGAATATATTTGATTTATATATATTTGACTTATCATTCAGAGAGGAGACCTGCATCACTTCGGGCTTTCCTCCCACATTAAGCTGACACGCCGTGATATAACTGGAATACTGTTAAAAGCGGTGTTAAACCCAACTCACTCACTCACTATAATTCAGAGAGACACTATGCTGGACGTGTCTTTGACCCATCATAGGCTCTTTATTTGTTTGGCCATGCAGGGGGCACGGGTGGCCCAGTCGTCTAAGGCGCCGCGATTCGCTGTGCAGAGTTGCGTCCCTTGGGCGCGCCAGAAACCTATGATTGTGGGTTCGAATCCCGGTTCGCCCCGATTATGTTTCTAGGTTTGTCAGCACCATACCCGTGCTCGTGGGTTTCACCGAAGTGGTAAACGTCTGAGACCTGCATCGCTTCGGGCTTTCCTCCCACATTAAGCTGACACGCCGTGATATAACTGGAATACTGTTAAAATCGGCATTAAATCCAACTCACTCACTCACACTCAGAGATACACTTCAAACAGCAAGTTTCTTTCATTTTATTTCTTTCAATCATTTTTTCTTGAATAGCTTTGCAATTGTGACATACTGCAATTCCAACCGTCTACACTAAGCTTTAAAAGAATACAGTGTTCAGATTGCATTTATGCATGGGCTACATGTCTGTGTTTCTACACTGACAGGTGTACTGGCTGGGGCCCATGTTGGGTGGTGTTGTCGCGGGGTTGGTGTATGAACAAATCTTCGCCGTCAACGCATCTGTTCTCAAGACGAAAGAATGGCTGGGATCACGTGACTATGACGAGAACAGGATATACCGATATATGTCGTCACGTGACCGGAAGACAAGGAAAGGGAGCAGTTTGGAGGCACGGTTGGAGGATAACGACGCGGTTTGGCAGTCCCTAGTTTAACGTGCTGGCGCTACATGTGGTCACACGCCGCTCAAGAATTATTCCCCTTCATTAAATGGGTACAATGTCTTGACCAGGTTTCTGAATAGTGTGATGTCTCCACGTAATATGCATTTATGCAGACGGTCCCAAACACGATACTACACCCCAAAACAGATCCGTGAAGATCCGGGCTAGAATTGGTCTTCAGCAACCCATGCTTGCCGGAAGAAGCGACTAATGGGATCGAGTGGTCAGGCTCGCTGACTCGGTTGATGCATGTGACGTATCCCAATTGCGTGGATCGATGCTCATGATATCAATCACTGGATTGTCTGGTCCAGACTCGATTATTTACAGACCGCCGTCGTATAGCTGGAATATTGCTGCGTGCGGCGTTAAACAATAAAAAAATAAAAAATAATAGTGTGATGTCTCCACGTAATATACATTTGGACGGACGGTCCCACCAATGATATTTCTTACCAAACAAGCATCATCCTGTGACCAGAACTCAACTGATATCAATTTTGGTTACATTCTCCACGAGTTCATGAGTTTACACTTTGCCTTAACAGGCCATTTTCTGGCTATTGGCAAAATCCATAATACTCTATTTATAAGGGCAGATGCCTCCAACAAAATGATTTCGGTGTGCACAATATCCTGCGTAACTCTATCCCCCTAATCAAAGACGTATGTTGTATATACGTCTTTGCCTTAATCCATGGACAAGGGCAGTTTGTGAAGGACTCGATGTGTACTTTCAAGTATCCAACACGAGCCCTGTTCTCTGCCAACAACACCGGGCAACCTCTGTTAGTCAAAATTACAATAGTCAAGTCAAGTCAAATTTATTTATTGCATTTAAAGCCCCATATACAAAGGAGCTGCATATAAGTAGTTTAACATATTCGGATATACACTAATGTTTAACAATTCGTTCTGAGAGAAATTGCATTTTATTTACACATAAAGCTAGTTTTAATGTGACAGCATCATATTTTGAAGAGAGAAGAGAAATAAAAGCAGGTCCTGGATAAATAGACAGATTGTTGTCTGGTATAAACTTGTTTCTTAGCTCTCAATAATGAGGACATACAAAAGTAAAATGAATTTCATTTTCTATAGCTGAATGACATAATGGGCCTACCCTCTTCGATGCTTCAGTGGATATTTTTCTTCCTTCATTTACCATGAGATCTAAGAATACAAGCCTAAACTGAATACATGGACGTCGAAGTTAATATAGACAAGTATTTTTTCTGGTTGACTAAGACTCTTAAAAGTTATACACAAGTCATCCCTTGAACTGTTTTCTCGAGTGGAAGGCCTTTTTTTAGTGCAACATAGGGCTGTTCACGAAATTGCTTCATAAAAGAGTTTTACATCACCAATTGTTTGGTTTAACCATACAAAGCCGTAGCCACGACAAAACAAAGGGTTTCTAATATGTGATGCCCATGTTACTTGGCCCATGTCATCTATATGTACAAGCATATTATAGGTCTGATAGAATTGTGTGTAGCCTGTGTTCAGGAGAGTATCTGATGAAAGCATTCGGGTATTTCTTGCTTGACTCTATCGTCATGTTTATAAATGAACGACCGTCTTGTATTGGTAGGCCGACATTGGTTGTATCTTGTTGAATGAAGACTCTCCTCAGAACAGTGAGTGAGTGAGTGAGTGAGTATGGTTTTACGCCGCTTTTAGCAATATTACAGCAATATCACGGCGGAGGACACCAGAAATGGGCTTCACACATTGTACCCATGTCGGGAATCGAACCCGGGTCTTTGGCGTGACGAGCGAACGCTTTAACCACTAGGCTACCCGACCGCCCCCTCCTGAGAACAGACAGTGCATGTCAAAAGTTGTGAGTAAATGATATCAATCGCTGAGTGTAACAGTGTGTCCCTGGGGACCGAACGATAATGACGATTAAAAAAACTGCAAATGTGTGCATAGTTGTTATTTAAGAGAATGCTAATAAATATTGATAATAAGTCGACAGTTGTAAAAGCTTGCTGTAAAAGGCGACTATATTTGTCGTGAGAGGCGACTAACGGGAAATGATGGTGAGGCTTGCTGACTTGGTTGATAAATGTTATCGTATCCCAATGATGTAGATCGATGCTCATGATGTGAATCATTGAATTGTCTGGTCCAGACTCGATTATTTACAGACTTCCGCCATATAGCTGGAATATTGATGAGTGCGGCGTCAAACAATAAAGAAACAAGCAAAACACATTGATGGCGCGACTGTCTATGTTGATGAGTGAGTGAGTTATAATTTAACGTCGCATCGGCATTATTTCAGCCATATAGCGACGAGAACACGTTCATATATATTATATTCAATTTAGTTTTGAGTTATATTTAATAGCAAATTTGTCAATCACATTTGGGCATAAAAATCTATGCTGATCATAAACGGACAGTGTGCCCTTAGTGTTTGCAGGTAAAAACGGATGTTCTTATGATAGTGAGTGAGTGAGTTGGGTTTAACGCCGCTTTTAACAGTATTCCAGTTGTATCACGGCGTGCCAGCTTACTGTGGGAGGAAGCCCGAATTGAAGGAGGTCTCAGACGTTTACCACTTTGGTGAAATCCACGGCACATGTGTGGTGCTGACAAACCTAGAAACATATACTGAGTCAAATTAAAAACTTCACATTTTTAAAAGTAATCCCTTCTATGATATACAACGGACAAATGTATCAGAGAAGGTAATTTTTAATCATTAATGTCCAAAGAAGGATTTTAATTAACGGTGGTAACCGCAATTTGTTCCAAGCACCTACGGTATTCGGTAATAACATCAACAGTTTAAATCATAAATCCCAAGCACGAGAATCTGATGGCACACAAGTTCAGTAGCGTGTATGGCCACCATGTGCGTTGACAACTGCCACACAACGCCTCCGCATGGACCTTGTGATGCTTGTGAACACATGATTGGGAAGACGACGCCATTGTTGCTGCAAAATGGTGCCAAGATCTTGCAAATTCTGTGGTTGGTTCTGGAGAGTGCGCAGACTTCTGCCAAGAGCATCCCAAAAGTGTTCGATGGGATTGAAGTCGGGAGACCTTGACGGCCAGTCCATGACGTTGACTCCCGCATTCTGAAGGAAATTCCTTGTCAAAATTGCTGTGTTGGGTCTGGCATTGTCGTGTTGGAAGATCAAACCGGGTCCATGTGCTGCCATAAAAGGCAGAAGTTCTGGTGCCAGTACCTGGTCGCGGTAAGCAGCAGCGTTGAGGTTGCCACGGATGACAAGAAGCCTGGAACGTGCATTGCCACAGAAAGCACCCCACACCATGACACTTCCGCCTCGAAATCTGTCAACTTCCTGTACACAACACTGGGCGTAACGTTCATGACGGCGCATTCACACCCTCGCCCTACCATCAGCAAATCGAAGATTAAATCGGGATTCATCACTGAAGACGACTTGATTCCAATTCCTCTGAGTCCATCGTAAGTGTCGCTGTGCCCACAATTGACGTTGACGTCTGTGTAATTGATTCAGAATCGGCCCGCAGTATGGCCGTCGTGCTTGAAGGTGAGCATTTCTCAGACGGTTTCGAACAGTTTGCGCACTCAGTCTACCCCTAAACAGTTCATTTCTGGTTGATGTAGCCGTCAAAAATCGGTTACGGAGGTGACGTAAGACAATCTGACGATCCTCTGCATGTGACGTCACACGTGGTCGACCTGGCCGAGGGCGATCAGCGGTGGTACCCGTTTGCTGTAGACGCGTCTGTAAATCATAAACAGTCCGTCGACTACAACCCATCGTCCTTGCGACTTCGGCTACGGACGTTCAGGTCTGCAACATGCCGATGGCACGTTCACGTTGCACATTTGAAAGACGTGGCATGACAAATGGCCGTAAAGACTTTTGTTTTCTTGTGTTTTTCTTTTTTTGTTAATGACTGTTAACAAGTATGGCTGAAAACACGTGCGGTATTATGGCCACGTGACCAGTTGCACGTGAAAAACCACTTTTGCCACTATAGTGCTGTGCACATGATTTTGATCGATTCACCTGCACAAAAACGGGTGTTATCCGAAGACAATACGTGGCCATTACTGTTTAAATACACAAGAAGGGCCCACAACGATAACTGGTCAAAATGTTAAAATTTTAGGATTGTGAAGTTTTTAATTTGGTTAATAGGTTTGTGGCGTGCTCAAGGGACACTACACAGCTGATTTTACCGAGGAACTGGATTTGTCAAACGTAACTGTGATTGGCTGGAGAATTGTGGATGCTGTGACATAATAGTGAGTGAGTGAGTGAGTGTGGTTTTACGCCGCTTTTAGCAATATTCCAGCAATATCACGGCGGGGGACACCAGAAATGGGCTTCACACAATGTACCCATGTCGGGAATCGAACCCGGGTCTTCGGCGTGACGAGCGAACGCTTTAACCACTAGGCTACCCGACCGCCCCTCTGTGACATAATATATTTGGAAGCTGCACAATACCACAGCTGGACGAGAAAGGCCATGGAATGTTTTATTTTACCGCTGCAGCCACTAAACACAACAGCTGTACCACGACGGCGTCTCGATGTCGAATCTGGCCCACGCAAACCAGTGGTTGAAAGTATGAGCAACAATGCACACCGGGGTAAGATCAGCCAGGTCGCAGATTGCAACCAGCCGATCCTCAAAGGCTGATTCGTCGTTACATGGTTCAACCATGCGACGTATACCTTTAAGTCACACATAAACAGAATGTTACAAAAAAAACATGGGTTGCCGGGGACGTATTCTGTAACGGTTACCCCACAGAGGTTTAAACATGATAAATGACATGGGGACGACAGTCGAATGTAGCGAGAAAGAGATGTATGACAGTGCTAGATTAGTACAGTGGGTGGGGGTGGGGGGTGGGGGGTAGTTGTGGCATTATGTCGTTAAATTACACTTGGACTTGTGACCGTGGTTGATACGTGTTTACATCAGTTTTTAATCATTGTCATTAATTGGCGTGAATTGATGTTTATAAGTGAACGTGACTAAATTTGACTACTTATAATACTTGCCTTGAAATGACTTGTATTTCTGCATTTCAAAATCAGCAGAAAAAGCCTGTCAACGAAATTCAAAACGAAAATTTAAAAAAAACGAAAAACGAGTTTTTCATCTTGGACTTCTCAAATTCGAGAGCGTGACGAGCGTTCTACTGTTCACGAATAAGGTGAAAAAATAAAAGGCTGGTTCCTCATAAAATATAGCCATGCATTTCCAATAGTCATGTAAAATGCTGGCGTTTCCTGACTACCACAAACCAGCATGAATAGTTCAGACAGCTAATTAGCTGGGTACAGGGGTATGATTTCTTGAACACGTATTGCCGTAACCACTGACACGCGCACATCAACACTGATAGCAGGCACCCAATCAGACCCCATACTGCTGGAACGTTTGATTAAATAAATAGTATTGAATTGTTCTCCTCAATCAAACTAGACGGCGGACAGAAGTACTCTCACGACAAACCAATTATCAATACCCGGACAGTACGACGTGGGATACGAGTCACGTGCAGCCCTGCAACTGGCAATAAATATACCACATATCACCTCAACAGAGTGTATTCATAGTTTTGAAAGCGCCAGTAAAATACTCAATCCCTTCCACTGGAAGGCTGTTTCGATGACTGGGGTATGCGTTAACTGATTTAAACAACACTAAGGCAGACATCAACTCAAGTTACAATTGTTACCTGAGTAGCGAAGAGTGACGACCTCTCCGTTCCAAGAGTAGCGACCAGTGATGACCTCCCCATTCACGGTGTTGTGATCAGTGATGCCCCCTCCATTACGAGAGTAGCGACCAGTGGTTTCCTCTCCGTTACCAAAGTAGCCACCAATAATGTCCTCCCCATTACCAGAGTAGCGACGAGTGATGACCTCCCCGTTACCAGAGTAGCGACGAGTGATGTCCTCCCCGTTACCAGAGTAGCGACCAGTGATGCCCTCTCCATTACGAGAGTAGCCACAAGTGATGATCTCCCCGTTACCAGGGTAGCGACCAGTGATGTCCTCTCCATTACGAGAGTAGCCACGAGTGATGATCTCCCCGTTACAAGAGTAGCGACGAGTGATGTCCTCGTTGTTACCAGACTAGCGACGAGCGATGTCCTCTCCATTACGAGAGTAGCGACGAGTGATGACCTTCACGTTCCCAGAGTAGCGACCAGTGATGGTCTTCTTGTTACCAGAGTAGCGACCAGTGATGTCGTAATTGTTACCAGAGTAACGAGCAGTGGTTTCCTCTCCGTTACCAGAGTAGCGAGCAGTGATGACCTCCGTGTTACCAGAGTAACGAGCAGTGATGACCTCCTTGTTACCAGAGTAGCGATCAAAGATGATCTGATTGTAACACGAGTAGAAACCAGTGACGAACGTGTTACCAGAAAGCGACCAGTGACAATAAATCTCAGAGCTGTTTATGTTTACGATTCGCTGATAGTATGTACGTATTTAAAAACATTACTCAACACACAACGTATCAAATCGAGTTCACAACGCCAAGTGCATTCATAGTGCCGACAGCGCCAGTAAAATAGCCACCCCCTTCCACTGGAAGGCTGTTTCGATGACCAGGTTTATAAAATGTTTTGACGAAAATGTTTTGGAAAAACTACAATGAAACCTTTCGAAAATGTTTTGAAAATGTTATGTGTGAGCTGGGCTCCCTGCTGTAGTGACCAGAGATGTCCTCCCCGTTATCGGTGTAGCTATCTCGTTTCGATGACAAGGTATGTGTTATCTGATTTAAATAACACAAAAGTTTCCACCATTAATGTTACAACGTTACCAGAGTAGCGACCGGTGATGATCTCCTTGTTACCAGAGTGGCGACCAATGATGGTCTCCTTGTTACCAGAGTAGCGACCGGTGATGACCTCCTTGTTACCAAAGTAGCGACCAGTGGACCTCCTTGTTACCAGGGTAGCGACCGGTGATTGTCTCCTTGTTACCAGAGTAGCAACCAGTGATGTCGTCCTTGTTACCAGAGTAGTAACTAACGATGACCTCTTTGATGCAAGAGTAGAAACCTTGACACCACAGTAGAGACCAGTGGCGATAAAACCTAGATTTGTGGTCTTCTTGTTATTAAGATGCTGACTATTGTAGACCATCAACTAAAGTTCTGACTAGGAGATGTACGTATTTTATAACATTACATCACAAATTCAAATCAGGCGAGTTCATCACATAGAGTGCATTCATAGTGCTGATAGCACCAGTAAAATAAGCATTACCTCCCCCTGGAAGCATTATTCAACGAAGAGGATACTCGTTACCTCTCTGAAATACTACTATCGTAGCCACCTATAATGTGTCCTTTGTTTAAGGGTAGAGACGAGAGATGACCTATTTGTTTCCAATGTAGAGAGACCCGTGAACATCCTGGTAGAATAGGTCTCCAGCAACCAATGCTTGCCGTAAAAGGCGACAATGCTTGTCGTAAAACGTTTTTATTTCGTAAATTTGTAAATGCTGATAATACGTCATCAAGCATGATGATGTAAGTATAACACAAATAACAAGTTGTTGGGACGATTCTAGTAGAAGTGCATTTTTCTCAAATAAAAGCGAAACAAATGTAAATTAATTAAAAAGGTTAACCCAATTGATAAAACGAATTTGGAATATTTGCTAGGTTTACGACCTTTGGTTCAGTAGGATGAGAATAAGGGTTGCGTGAAACAGTCCTATGAGGTGGAGTGATTAGGCTGAAACATTTGATAATGAATGACGATCTCTCTCAGTCTGACATAGTGATGTATGTAAAATGGGGTAAACGTCAACTGGAAACGCACATGTACCGCCGACGCCCATCAGAGGATTTTAAGATAATGAAGAACAATCGACCACGTGACAACTGGCTGCTATATATGCAAAAGTAGATTAGAAACAGTCTTGGGCAGAAGTAGACTGACCAATAGACGCATCGGACAGAAAGAATGGAAGAGATACGTGGGCGCTACGTGTCAGCACATTTCGGAGTACAATATATTCACTGACTATTTTGTAAACGAGCTGATTGATACGTGCCAGGATGGCTATTGGCTTCAGCAGTAGTTGTGTATTATGCGAACCTTTTTTCAAAAGTTTTAAATCAAATTTTATTTTAAGAAACAAAATCATGTGGCACTCTTCTTTGAATGCTGACATACTCCCCGTACAGTTCAATCTTTGGATATAATATCGCTAAATTAGGATCTTTTCAATTGAAAATCAAACATGTGATAAAATCAACTGAGGGGTAGACAAAACAGACGACGTGTTACCAGAGTTCATTCTTTGGATATAATATCGCTAAATTAGGATCTTTTCAATTGAAAATCAAACATGTGATAAAATCAACTGAGGGGTAGACAAAACCGAAGACGTGTTCCAGAGTAGCGACCGGTGATGGCCTCCTTGTTACCAGAGTAGCGACCGGGTAGACAAAACAGACGACGTGTTACCCACGTCATGAATATATATGTAGTATATTAACGTACGAACAAGTCTCTAGATGAATGCAGTGTTGTGTAACATTAACCTAAGTGAGAACTTGACAGTACCCACAGTATCTGTATGTCGTACAAATTAAATAACTTACTTGTAATAGTACCGTAATTCATCTGAACATGTCATCAGAAGAACCGCTGAGTCCATTTGCCTTTTCATTTCATTTGTATTTAACGACTTTGACCACATGGAAAACAAATTTATGTCGAAGGGGGAAAACCGTCAATTATTTAATCATATTTTATTGCTTCACGCTTGGTGTTGACATCAAACTAAAAGACATTCTTAAATGAACCGTGACTGTCATCTGTAAATGAGTCTCGTTGATTTATTAATATATTCCACTTTTAACACTGCCCATACAGTCCACCCTGTCCCGCAACGCAATCAAGCACGTGCTATTTTAGTTATCCCTTAAATAAATACAATGCCATAAATAGAAGGTATGTAAATAACAGCGACAAAACCCTTTCCATGTTCCTAAGAGGTCTCTATTAAAACAGAGTCGATTGTACATTCGGACTTTATTATGAGAATGTGTATATGAATCAATGTCTCAAGCAGAGAGTTTGTAAGTACAATGTCTCAATCAGATGTTATCGAAGTACAGTTTCTCAAACTGAAGTTATCGAAGTACAGTGTCTCAAACAGACGTTATCTAAGTACAATGTCTCAAACAAAAGTTATGAAAATACAATATTTCAAACAAAAGTTATGGAAGTACAATGTCTCAAACAGAAGTTATGAAAATACAATGTCTCAAACATTAGCTATGTAAGTACAATGTCTCAAACAAAAGTTGTGGAAGTACAATGTCTCAAACATTAGCTATGCAAGTAAAATGTCTCAAACAAAAGTTATGGAAGTACAATGTCTCAAACATAAGCAATGTAAATACTGAACGTAAAAGCCAGATAATAATCCATCTTTATTATCTGCCGAAACAGATATATAGTGTATCCCATATATTAATTAAAAAACGTCTGTAAGTTATATATAAATTTGCACCTGAAATCATCCCACCTAATTGTTTTGTTCAGGTTGCCTGTATCGAATCATTACGAAACAATCCATCGACATTGTGCATTGTTATATGGCGATGTCTCCATTGGCTGGCACGTCTTCATTTCCATTTCGGATACTGTCCGAAACGTTTTCTCGCCTTGTATCAGTTTGCTGACTTTTTGCAAGGAAATATGTTTTTGCTGTGTACACTGAAAAGTAGTGAAACCACTGTGCTGGTACCAAAGTACTGATGAGACATACTATATTGTATAAATAATGGTAAGTGAAAAGAATACGTTTGTTTGTTTGTTGTTTAACGCCGCACTCAGCAATATTCCTGCTATATGACGGTGGTCTGTAAATAATCGAGTCTGGACCAGACAATCCAGTGATTGATATCATGAGCATCAATCCATGCCATTGGGATCGATGACATGCATCAACCAAGTCAGCGAGCCTGACCACCCGATCCCGTTCGAAAGCGTAGTCGCCTTTTACAACATGCATGGGTTGCTGAAGACCTAGTCTCACCCGGATCTTCACGGGTGGATTTTAAAAGTGTGTGGATAACACTTTAACAACAAATATCATGAAGTACATATTTTCATTTACATAAGTTTCTTTTTAAGTACAGGCCAATACCTTTCAATGTGTTTATTTATACTTTTTAGACATCAATTCAGTTAGTTTTTGGCGGGAAGAACAGTTCAGTAATAATTCGGGATAAACCTATTTCTAATTTCTGTATAATGAGGGCAAACCAGAAGAAATGGTGTTCATCTTCAATAACCATATCATCACAGTTTTGACATATCAATATATTTCGGTCTACATCAACTTGGCAATAAGGCATTTTTTATACTTTTATATTATTGGCAAGAATGCGTAATTGGGTTTGAATATGTGCCAAATCTTTTCCTATCTAAGCTGATGTACGATACAATTCTGGAGCAAGCAGGTATAGGAATTATAATGAGACAGAAATGATGAATTACCAATTATCTGATACCTGTTTTGCACTCCTATGTCTATACACCGTTGGTTACATATACAAACAAACTGTTTCATATCGCCACAGTCTGGGGCAATTCAGACATAGGCAAAGCCAGTCTGAGGCAACATAGTTCTCTCATTAGAAACCCAATTTATGCCATCGTGATCATCATATGATTTAAGCATAGAGTAACAAGCATGGGGATACTTTTTTGGGTGCATACGAATTATTCTTCACCAATTTGTAAAATTTTGTAAAATAGTGCACACATAAATAATGCCTGCCCACTTCTCCCAGTACGGCATTTGTGGAACAGTATTTGCTTATTTGAAGAAATCAGTTAAAATGTATAGTTTGAACCTTTTCACTAGACTCTCGATACTAAAACAACACCATCTGCAAATAATAGAAGCTTCTTTGCTCCAATAACCTCGCATACAAATATTCCATGAGTTTCACTAGCCTCTATTTCTGTGTTTAATATATTTATGAAAAGGATAAACATTACTGGGCTTAACATACACCCCTGCCGAACGCCCCTAGAACATATCTGTTCTGAAGTCTTCTACTTTCACACTTGCATGAACATTTTCATACATATTTTCAATTAGATTAAACATTTTTCCATGAAGGCTTTTTTTGTAACAGAATACAAAAGTTTCTTTATATCAACATAGTGAAAAGCCTTTTTTTATAATGTAGGAAGGCGGGATAAAAACTATGTTTAGATTTCCGAAAGTATTTATGGCTGAGGGCATGTATCACAAAAGTAGTGTCTGCTATTGAGCGATCTTCCCTAAAGCCTGCTTGCGATTATGATAACATCTCGTTTAATTCAGTCCTAATTTTTCTTCAGCAATAGATTTCCACCTTTACGATATAAAGATGTATACACCTATAATTATTCGGAAGTGTGGGGTCGCCAGATGTGTATAAGGGCGTAACTAAACCATTATTCAACGCATCTGGAAAAATGGCAGTGTTCAAGATTGTATTATATAATGTTTAGATATGGAATAAAGGCTATTGAGTACTAAAGAAACTCGGGAGGCGGGCCATATATCCCCCATGATTTGCTAGATATAAGATTTGTGAGAGTTTTTTTTCTAATTTCATAGTCTGTTATCTCTACTGATAGCATATCAGTACTATTACATTGACCACAGCTCTTACAATCATGGTTACAAACAAAATTATTTACATTAATATCAAATGCATTACTTTGTCCGATCTAACAAGTCTTTAATGTTGCCCATGTTTGGGTGAGATACCAATGTCACTATTCTAACTCTGCAGTAGCGACTTGATATTGTTCCTAAATTTAATTTAACCTTTCTCGCCGTTTTATTCTCACCTCTTCTGTTTACAAAAATGTCAGTATAGGTTAATGTGCAATTATGCGTTGGTAAATCTGGTTCTGTTGAAGTATAATATTTTTATACATGTAACTTTTCTGATGTTGTTTGAAACATTGACAAAAACTTGGATGAGGGAGAGTTCATTTAAGGGGGTGGATATGTATTTCTATATATTCGCCAAGTTTGTTTACCTATATTGAATATAATTCAGATACACCAAATATAAAAAAAATGAAATTGTGGTCGGTTTGGTGCCTTTTATTCTGTTCATAGTGCTATGTTCTGGGCGTTTATAATCAAGTGTGGTGGGACTACCAAAGTCGCCCTTTATATAACTACAGCCACTTTGTATACACTGTATTTATAGAAGTATCATGCTACGTAATAACTCGCAATACTATGTGTAGCTATGTGTATGACTGCACGGTGTCAGTGTATCAGTGTCGCGAACACCTGGTGTCATCACTGGGTTTCATAAAACCCGGCCATTCATAAAATATATATATGCAGCTTAGTGGTGCTCGTCTCGTCGCAGACCCGGGTTCGATTCCCTTCATGTGTGCAATGTGGGAAGCCTATTCTGAGTGTCCCCACGGCTGGGGCTGGGGACGAATGTCACTCAAATCTGAGGGTGTGTTTTAATTGTTCGTGGTGGCCTGACAAGCATGCTGCCATCCTTCACCTCACGAACTCCCCTTTCTGAGACGGTTTCCTCTTCCTGTTTACGTGCGAGACAGAACGCATGCTGATTGACGACCCTCCCATCAGAACGTGCGTCAGAGAGCAGTGAATGGATAGACCTTCAACTTTGAGGTCGTTCAAAAGAACAGCGCCCTCGGTTGAGAGAGAGAGAGAGGGGGGGGGGGGGGGGGGGCAGAGAGAGGAAAGAGGGACAGAGAGAGAGAGGGGGGAGAGAGAGGGGGAGAGAGGGCAGAGAGAGGGCAGAGAGAGAATGAGAGAGAGAGGAGAGAAAGAGGGCAGAGAGGGGGAAGAGAGAGCTAGAGGGAGAGACGCACGCACGTCGTCGGCCGCCTCCGTTTAGACGACAGAGTCGCCCGTCTCTCTCTCTCTCTCTCTCTCTCTCTCCCTCTCTCTCTCTCTCTATATATATATATATATATGATCGTCTAACTTGGCCAGCGCCATACCTGTACTCATGGGTTTCACCAACATGACCAAAGCGGTGAACGTCTGAGACCTGCATTACTTCGGTCTTTCTTTCCACATCAAGCAGACCCACCAAGATATGACTGGACAGCGCTAAGAGTATCGTAATCCTATGTTAAAGTATGGGAGTTACGACCATCTTAGCGCTAAGATCGTTGGCGTAACCAAACTCACGCCAATGATATGTATAGGTCTATGTAGCATTGGAGCGAGCGAGTTAACATTCCATGCAGTCACTGTTGAGATGATGTGATCAAACAGTATGCGTTCTGTTACTGATTAAATATAGTAATCATTTTCATAAAGATATCCTTTTGTTAATGAGATGAAATGACTATTGTCTTGAGAAAATGAGATTTGTATACTTTGAAAGAATGCGGTCTGCCCACTTCTGAGAGGCCAATGTAAACATCGAGGGAGGGGTCCTTTTAGGAAAAGTAAGTTTAGTCTATCAATTAATGTGTGTGATATGGTTGAGGATCAATAATTCCCCAACTATAAAAAAAACAAACATATTCCTTAGATCCTTGAAATAAAGATATGTATTTCTTTTCAATAACATCATGCTTCTTTGAGTACAGGTCTATGCCATATGTTAAAACGCTTGGATATATGTATTCTCCCTAGGCGAAAGTGGCCGAAAGTTTCCGAATGCCTGGAACTAATGGCGTCGTGTCGATGTTGCAGAACCAATGGTGAATAGACTATAATGACACTAGTTATGCAAACATGGGAGTTAATATTACGTCAGAACTGAACATTGTGCCATTAGTCATTGTTTTTAGCGAACGTGGCTATATGAATGCTGCTTGTTGTCGCTGGGGTTATTGCTGAATGCTCCTGCCTGATTCATTGAGTCTTGTGAATCGAATTTGCGTAGAGCTATGAACTTGTTCATTCAGTAGGGCTGTTGCGAATACACTACGAGGCGAGTATGATACGTATCATGAAAATAGGGTAACGAATACGAATATTTCTTCACGAATACAATTACAAGTTACTTCCGGTGTTACGTGCTCACGGTGCTCAGCTGGTATTGTCTAGTGATTCTAGTGACCACGAATAACGAATTCAATTCATAAAGGTATACGGTTCGATTCACCGAATACGCGAGTGAATCGTAACAACCCTAATATTTAGAGACCATTTCCCAGCTTATATTCTACCCTTTCCACCTAATACAGTATAGTAATAGCGTAGAGAAGCAGTAGGATTGTCAACCCTCTATAAATTTACCAACAATTGGAATATTCAATTCCTCAGATTAGACACATCATTCACAAGAATATTAGCCTAACCTATAGTCTGGAAGTTAATTTAAGGTACCGACATTTACTACAATATCTGAAAAACTATTGGACCTACTCCAGTCAAAGTTGGTATGAGATTATTAAACATTTAAAGACAATTGGTGCATGAATAAAAAATCTGTCTATTTAGCTATCATTATATTTCATCAACAACGAGACCTGTTTGTCACGGGTGGAACGAGCATTCATTGTAACAGACATCTGTATAATGCTACCCCTGCGTCACAGGGCCATATAACACAGTTGAACCAATCAACTCAACTTGAAAGGTTGCACGGGAATCAAACACGCACGAATATGGTGTTAGCATTAGATTTCATGATGTCTCAGCGCAAGCATATGTGAAAGGTTTCGTTGTTAAAATATTTGAATACTTTAAGGCTGAAAGTGAAAGACGTTCGCCCTTCTTTGACATTTCAAAGTACATGAAAAGAACAATTCATGCGTTACAGCTTCCCAAACAAACCGCAGTTAAGATTTTGAACTCTCATAAGCATAAGATAAGAACACATACTCCCCTGCACATCCCTTAGGGGGCATCTCAAAACAGGATAGGAAATTAAAGTTAGATTCCTTTGATAAGAAAGTTGTCAGGGACGTGATTCGGCGGTTAAAACGAGAAAATACATTTATTTTAACACGAAAACTAAAACAAATTCTCCTTACAGAGCATGACTTAGATATTTCCAAATGGACCATTTGTAAACTCCTTTCCAGATTTGGATATCAGTACAAAAACACGAAAGGGTCGAACATAGCAATGTGTGAACGACCAGATATCATTCGTTTGCATATCAATTATTTGAGCACTATTAAAAAGAAACAAGAAGAATGGTAAGGCAAGTTGTTGTATTCTGTATACTGTAGCTAACTTATGTTTTGATACATTGGTAGTTTTGGCCTTGTTCTATTATTTCAACATGACAAAGCAAACATCAGTGTTTATGTTTTGTAAATGTTATAAAACATTATTGAACATTCTTAATTATATATATCGGTCTAATAGTCACCTGGCAGATTGAGCAGCCTCTAGCTGTAGCTACAAACTCAGAATTAGAAGTTAATACCGTCCCTCTGCCATTGGCTAGTTAATTTTTGGTAAGACAATACTAGTCCCAACAGCGAGGATCAGCCCCAATCTTGCACAAAACATTGAGTTTAGCTTCAGAGAGACAAGAATTTCTGGTTTGATATTAGTTCATAATTTATGACACATTATTTAGAATGTTTAGTATATACATGATAGGCCAAGTACTTGTAGCAACAAAGATCCTCCCTTGCCAGCTTCCTTCAAACAAAACAGTGAAGATCAAGGTTAGAATAGGCTTTCAGCAACCCAGGCTTGTGATAACATGATTGCTTGCTCAGGCTCGCTGACATGGTTGATGCATGTCATCGTATCCCAATAGCGTAGATCAATGCTCATTATATCAATCACTGGTTTGTCTGATCCCGACCTGGTTATTTACAGACTATCATCACCTAGCTGGAATATTGCTGAGTGCAGCATTGAATAAAGAACAAACTTTCAAGACCTCAGTATTCTTCTTAATTGAACACTTGCTTGCAGTGCATTATATGGCTTGTGTCAGTCTATTTCGAATAAGTTAATGAAAGGGTAGAAATACAATACATTGCATGCAACTATTCTAACTCCCATAGATCAACAATGCCTTAGGGCTGTTTCATATCTCTCACTACTTTCGCACTTATTTCATCAGCTGCTCGTCTATTTTTAGGGAATACTTCAGAAAACATCCATGTTGGCAACAGTCCTATATCCTTGAAAAACTCGACCTCTCCTGACAACTAACTGACACATTAATAAATCTGTTGCTTAATGACCCCTTGAATGCTTTACCTGACAGTATTGATTAATATATGAATAAACTCTTAACATAAAGTATGTGTGAGTATGGCCTATAGATAATAGTACTAATCCCCTTCTATTTCTGCTGCCTACAGCCATAATGATCAGCACTAAAGTAAATCAGTAAACCACGGACGTATTCTATATATGTCTTTGAGTAAACATACAGCGGAACATTACTGTGCTATTGTATACTTATATAAGGATACTGTTTCCTTCCTCAGTTCCTTTTAGGCTGTTAAAGCTGAACTTAGCTGACCAAAAGAGTGTTTCCTACCCTTGGGCTTGAGGCTACTGTTTGTCAGTTGTGTGCAGTTTGCCTATTTAGTGATGTTTCAATTTTTTATTTTTTGAATAATTTTTTTATTTTTCTATAGCATTTACATGGTTTTGCATAACAATATTTTCAAAGAAATAAAGCAAGACAGCTTGACTTAAGCTTATTGAAGTAATCTCTATTACAATTAATGACAGAAGTATGTTTGAATTTAGTTGACTGACACACTTTCCTTATTTCAGATTGTATGATGATCCTAAGGGTTTGGTCAACTGGAGATTTGAAACCCGCTTGACCATGTATATTTCCATGAGAACCTACACAGAGGCCATCAAGTGACAACATCAGGAACATGGTAAGTCAGGTTGTCATGGCAATCAGTAATGTGAAGATACGGTGGAATCTGTCTTAACCAGACTTGTGTGTGCTGAAAATTTAGTCTGGTTTGGACAGAGGTTGCAATAGCCACTAGTCTGTATTTGTCATTATATGTCATTATTTTGGGGTCATTCAGATAGTCGGAGATGAAGGTACTAAAAAAATGTCGTATTTTCAACTTCCAAGAGTCCAGTTCAGTTGCATTGGAATTAACCAATTTATACCAACATACTTGTCATGTATTGCACGTCCATGGGTTAAATGACTGGTTGAGTTCCCACGTGTGTTTTAGGTAGCTTTTTCCATCACTTTTCATTGATTTCAATAGGCATCCATTTTTCCAGTTTCCTAAAAGCAGCGGATCAGTGTGACATAGGCATAAACAACATGTTCTTCAACTGTTAATCACATTGTTAACATACTCAGACCTATTGATGCTTGTTGGCATGTTGTTCATGTTGGACACCCTACATACCTAGGTGACCTTTCAATAATGATGCTGAGTTTAATCAATCTCACACACAAAATGCCTATGTGGTTATCTTTCCGTGACTTCCACAAGGCTTTATGAGTGTTATGTGTTACATTAAATTAGATTAAGAATTTGTATTGCGCATTTTCCAATTCACAGCTGCACAAATGCACTTTTACCGTGATTGATCTAGTCAAAGGCCCTCTTGAAGAGACAGGGGCAGCCGGGTAGCCTTGTGGTTAAAGTGTACGGTTGTCATGCCGAAGACACGTCTTCGATTCCTGACATGGGTACAATGTGTGAAGCCCATTTCTGGTGTCCCCCGCCGTGATATTGCTGGAAAATTGTTAAAAGCAGCGTAAAATCATACTCACTCACTTACTTAAAGAGAAGGGTTTTGAGTGCCTTTTTCCTGCTTCTCGGGTTTCTTCTGGCAGAATTTTTACATAGCAATGGGCCAGCATGTTGAAATGAACTATCGCCATGTGTTTTGGTATGTGACAGTAATCTTTTGATTGGAGAGAATGTGCAGTCTTGTATGGTACTAACAGTTCCTTAAAGTACTGTAAGCAGGAGCCAAACTTTGCATTCACCAGAGTGAGTAGTTTATATTGCACTCTTTGAAGTGTCTATTCAGTCAATATTGATGTGTTATCGCTTAGATGTTCTTGTCAGAATTCTTGCAGCTGTATTCTGAACAAGCTGTCATTTTGGTTTGCCAGAGAGGAGGGAATCACAATAATCCAACCTGGAGATGACAATATCTCCTGATTTGTCCCATGTTGTGAACATGGTAATATGCACATTTGCATATGGCTGCGATATGCTTATTCAAGCTGTAGAGCGGATCCATGATGACACCCAGGTTTCTGGCACTATGGTTGGGTGTGATCACACTTTCTTACTCACCTGTGGGTGAGAAACCCATTTGAGATAACTGGTATCAAATGTGTGAGATCGAATTCCAGGCCCGTGATTGGCTACTCCATGGTGATAATCTGAGGTCAGATTATGACGAACTACTTTCCTGAGTGTAAGTCATTCATAAGTTGATTGTGCTTCAGTCGAATGTTCGCCATCGTCTTTGTTGAACCACAGGACCGTGTAATTAATAATAATAATAAACAAACTTGTCCTCGTCTGCAAGTTTGTTTGTTATCACTATTAGTTACATTGTCTGTTGTTATGTCAACATTATGTTTTTTAGAGTGGAAACCCCTGGATGCCACAGCGACAAAGGCCTATTTGTACCTCCTCTTCAATCCTCACTTATACATCAGGCAAACTAATACACTAATTCACAGCGTTATTTACTGTGTGTTTAGAAATCTAAACATTGGATATTTACTCAAAGAATTAAATTTAAAAAATAGCATATTAATTAGTGATCACGGTTATCTTTTTTTCAACAAATCACTAATGATAATTCTGAAACGTCGCTGATAAGCCTAGAATCATTTAGAATGTTTTGGAAAATACTCATACACGAACGCCAATGTGTATGTTCCGCCATATTGGATTGTGTTTACAAAATGACGGTCATGAAACGCCTATTAGATCACGTATATTTCAAACTCAGCTGCGATACATGCCCTGAATTCCTCCTACATTTTAGAATCAAATGACAAATGGTTTTTGTCACCAATGCAAATTATCTCGATGAAATATATTAGGTGTGGAAACAAACACTGTGCTCAGAAAACTGTACTTGCTGAAATGTAAACAAAGCAAAATTCAGATTTTACACTGTGTAGCAGTTTTACAGGTACTTTTTTCTAATTGTTGCATAATTGGCTCGATCGCGTGTTTGAGAATATTCATGGGAAGACTATCGTTGCACGAATTATGGAATTACACATATATACATTACAATGATGTGGTAAATTCAACAGAAGCCGTAAAAGTTTCCTTAGTGACACCATCACTGACAAAATAACGCACAACGATGGCATTTCAGACTAATTCTCTTGGTTACATGTGAAAACATAAAACACATAACAGTACGCAGATGTTTTCTGATTACTTACATGACACATTAATGAATACTCGACAATCCTCCTCTGGAAATCCTGCATTTTGTTGTCAGTGAACATGCCATTTTGTAAAAGTCAGCCACTGGTCGTGATGTCATACGGAAGTAAACATTGTTGTACATATTTGGTAATTTCTTTGAGGTGAAAACTTTTAACTCTGCATTAAGCATGTTCTTTGTTTTTGTCTAGTTTGCATTATCACCATCACCTTGATAATCCACCGATGTGGCGGAAACCATTTTGTGTAGGGTCACATTATATATGCGTAGATCTAGTAAGCGGTACGTCGGATGGCGTCACTCATGGCCGTAGTGCTATGTATTAATGCATCGATTCGAAGCTAAGAGGGTGCGATTTTAGGGTGTGTGAGAAACAGATTACTGCACTCATGCCTGTCAGATACCATTTATCTTACAACTCGTTGTTTCAAAGCGTATCTAACTCACTTTCGCTTGTTAGATACGTTTTTAAACAACTCATGGTAAGATGAATGGTATCTGTCACACACTCGTATAGTAATCTCTAAATCTCCAAAGCTGAAGTCAGGGTGAAGTTGCGAGGATCTTGAGCAGGTATGACCAATATCTCTGTTTTGTCCTCGTTCAGTTTCAAGAAGCCTCCCATTCCCTGATGGAATGCACACTAGGGCTGTTACGATTCACTCTCGTATTCGGTGAATCGAACCATATCCATTCATGAATCGATTTCGTTATTCGTGGCCACTAGAATTGAATATTTATGAATATGCAAGCATATGCATATACATTAAAATATACCCATAAGAACGTATTATATGCATAGATTTCTTCAAAAGACAACACTCTTATACTATTTAATTTGACAGTATCGTGGTCACTGGTCATTGTCGCATTTGAGCAGATACTAGTACCTGGATAAGTGCAGTATATAAATGAATAACATATTAATAATATATTAATAATTATCAAACCATGTCAAATAATTCATGTTGTTGTTGCCTCACTGAACATGCTAAATATGACAAATAATACATGAACTGCTGACTTATTATTGTATTCATGAATTAATATTCGCATTCGCTACCCTATATTCATGATATGAATCGTATTCACCTCATTGTGTTTTCGTTGCAGCCCTAATGCACACAACTCATTACAATTGCGCAGGCATTTCTGTGTGTGTTTGGAAGATTACAAAGTGAAACAGAGTTCATCAAAGATAACAGAGAAGTGTTTACATGCGCTGCTTATGTCACTATCTCAATCACAGCAGTCATTTAGCGTGGTGCTGTGTGTCCACCATGAGTCTGAATTGGCACAACACCTCCTGCCCATGCAACCAAGTCCATTCTTAAAGAAGTGCTTCGCATAACTGCTGGAGATTTCTGTGGTCCTGGTTGATATAAACATCTTTTGAGCACATCCACAGATAGTAAATTGGGTTGAGACCCAGAGACTTTGACGTTTATGTTCCAGCAATAGAAATCCTATAGTCTTTGTGAAAATGCCCATTAGCAGGGATTGACTTAGGCCACGATTCCGCGATATTCTCGCACAGTTGTCATAGATATCGCATAAACATTAATTCAGCGCGATTGAAAATCGCATACATCTTTTAATAGTTTTATCCACTTTTACAGTCTTATTTTCACCTACAAACATCAAAAAAGTTGTATTGCTTGAATAAAATTATCTACAACGTGTACAAGGAATAATTCTAGGCCCACATTTTCAAATACAATGAGGCATTTTAACATTGTGCTGTATGGGCGTACCTCGGGAATATTTGAAATTTTCACATGTAGGGCCTATGTCAGAAAATTCCTTGAGTGAACCCTGATCTACTGTACCTAAAAATGTCAATAAATGTCAATCGAAACAGCGATTTGCATACTTGCAACACTGCATGCCATCTTTTACTGTGCATAACTGAATCCTATATCACTGCGTGGAGCTTTGCACAACCTTTTTTTATACCTGATTGTCAAATCATATTCAGAGTTCTAACCATCATTAACCATATTTTTTGTCACTTAAATCCTAGCAGAAATCAAAGACGTACATGTACGTGCATCCTTTCAGAAATCAAGAGACAAAATGCAATCACCATGATCACGGGTAAAGTTTCAAAACACAAGCAAATTTTTATTTTGGAATGACAAAACCAAACCTAAATGAATATACTTACAACTCTTTCTCCATAAGAATATGGATCACAAACAATCATATTGTAGATGAGGTTTGCCTAGACTTTAGACGAGACAGCACTGGTATTCATGAATGTACCCTCTTGCAAGAATGGCCAACGTGCATGAATTATGAATTTGAACTATTTCGAGTGGCATGTAATTGCTTTGAATATATCAAATTACAATCTTAACTGATTTTGTTGAAGACCTAGAAATTGTTTGTTCCCCGCATGCCAATGAAATGAACAGGTGATGGTGGTAAACATGCCTTATCTATAATTGTTCGCACAAATAATTCCTCCTAAAGTTGACAATGAACAGAAATATAAATATTGATGCAATTTTTTGTTGATACTACCGGTGATGCTAATATTTTTAAATATTCATAGTGGAATAATATTGGTTTGAAAATATCGGTGGATGTATCTATATAATCTAGTAACATTAATTGCAACATAATTTGAGTCTCAAATACTGAATATCAAATACAGTTTCCACTGTGGGAAGACAAAATGCCTCTGAAAATTTGCAAAATCTCATTGCTTTTAGACCAGGGGGGATTTTCTCTCATAGGTAAAAAAATTCAAGGATAATCCTTGTATTAGTTAAGGTATCAGAAGGATCCGTAGACATTTGCCATTTTTAAAGGTTTTGCTATATTTTATCATTATAAGGACCAGTGGACTGTTAGTTTCTATCGCTGTGTTCTGAACTCTCATGGAATCCATACAGGGGATGACCATTGTCATGCTGAAAATATGGTGCCTGGCACTTGCAGATCTGAGGACGTAAGATTTTGTCACGATAGCTCACACCTGTGTTGAAGAAGCCACTGATGATGGTATCGACACCACTGCAGCTGCTGTAGTTGAAGAGGAAGTAGAGGGAAAATAGCGCCAACGTAGGGCCTTCTTGCTGGTATTCTGGCGAGCTTGTAAACGGTTATGGACAGTCTGTGCAAGAACCTGTCAAAAATTCCATGCCTTGACATGAAAACTGATTTTATGGTTCCCCAAAAAACAAATCATGAGAATGTCACAGGTCATCGATATTAACACATGAAAGATAATAAGACCATTTTGTGACACTTTATCAGTCAAAAAAGAACATGTTAACTTAACTTTCATGCAGCACTGCAATAAGGAATACGTTTCATTTATGGAATTTTGGCAGGAGTTACCCCCCTTGCTGCCACAATATGAACATGCATCATGGACATGTACAACAAATTATTTACTTTGATAGACAACCTCCTTCAGGCCTCAAAGTTGCGACTAAATTGGTCGCCATGGCGATCTAGTTTTGTATTTTGCGACTGGTATTTTCATGTCAGTCGCCAACTGGCTCCTTGTCTTTAATTAAGTTTGGCGACTAAATATCTCTTGTCATAAGATATTAAAAAAGATCGTTTTTAATATAAGTGCGGTAACTTCAGTGAAAAAAATCGATATCAGAACATAATAACACCGACTAGATCACTGCTAGGCCATGTGTACTGTTTTCGCTTTTGATATGAAGCTCCATACCTGGAATGAAGGAAGCGCTTTCCGTTATTAAGTAATGCACTAACGATGTTAAGAATTTAGTACCCACGCATGCGCTGTACGACATCCGCCCAGGTGACAGCTGTGGCGGTCGTTTCGCCGTTCAAAAACACAAAGTATTTTTCCATATTTGCGCAAGTCAAAACAACAACAAATCGTTGTCAATCGGCAGATTATGATTACCTTATTTTCTTGAGTATAGTGCGCACCCCTCTCTAGCGGATTCAGTATTTTTTTGGGGAAAAAATTTGAATAGATCTACCGAGCGCAGAAAAAAAAATTACACTGTAGATATATCTACCCCTTTAGCGAAGTCCGGCAAACGAACGGGTGATGAGAAACTTGTTCAGTACAAATTCGAAATTTGAGATAAAAAATCACCAGACATGTTGATTTACGGTTTAAATTGTATTTCTTTGTTCTGCTAGGCATTGTTTTATATCAAGGGATTAAGATTACCATGTGTATCTTCTCGTAAACTAAGCCGGACACAGCAATCAGCTGTACACACATTTTCTTGGAATCTACCGGTGATTCAGTCAAGACACACCCAATGATATAACTTTACAGGATTTTAATGCAAGGATCGGCAAAAATTGTATCTGAAACTATTTTTTTATCAGGAATAATATATTCCAATATCTTGTTATTTTATATGCAGCTTTTACTAAACATATTTGAAATAATAATAACCCTTAGCGAAGCAGCTGATCGATATTACCGGGTATTAATTTTTACATGGAACCAGTCTGACGCGAGAATTACGTGTTGACATAGAATCATCCAAAAAAAACAAATATGACTTTTAACGAGTCAAAGTATGGCATTTATGACATATGTATCCATTCTCTGTCAACTAAAGTTCGTTTCAAGGCGTTAATAGCGATAATCTGACCGTGGTTTCTGTTAATAACGGTGAGTTGTGCGATCTTCCGATCGCTTCACAAACGATTTCGCCGAAATTAATTAGAACAATATTTAAAGTAATTTTGAATAAAATTAATGAAGTAGGTTACAAACATAAGTCCAGATATACAAAGAACACTTTTTAAAGTCAGACAGTGTAATTACATGATTAATTTGCATACTTCAGTATGGATTTGTTGACATGGTATTTCCGGTGTTATGTGCTCACGGTAATGTCTTTCCATGGGGGAAAAAAACCATCAAAACTCATTATTTCATGTATAATGCGCACCCCCTTCTACACAGCTGTGTTTTTTTGGGAAAAAAGTGCGCAGTATACTCAAGAAAATACGGAATGCTTTGAATGGTGAAGCTGACACGGAAGTTTTGTCGTCTGTCGATGCGTTCGATAAACCAAAACCTGCAACTGGCACCAGTAAACTGTCAGATGATGTTACTGACACAATGTTCTAAAGCTTGTTTGTCTGAAAAACTCAAAAGCTTCAACAACAGTTGTTGTTCATGATATAAAACTGATTATTCAAACTAAGGGATTTTTTTGTGTTTTGTTATGCAGAAGCTCAGTTAAATTACAAGTCATTACTTTTGGCTCCTTACATTTTGCCTTGGCTCCTTGAAATTCTATTTGGCTCCTTGAAAAAAATATTTAGGAGCTCCTAATCAGTATGGCACACATGCGAGAGTAATAATTTCTTTATGACCGATTATTTCTTAATCTTTTTGAGATTTCTCTTCATAAAAATGCACTGATCATGACCGCCATCGAAAGAAAACCACAATTGTCGAATGACGTCAACAATCTTCAATGACATCATTTATAGTGTGACATCACACAGATTCGAATGAGGTCGCCAATGCTGTCCGTATGACGTATACAATACACTGGTGGGCGTAAAGGGATATCATCACTAGTGCACACACAAGTTCTATTGCTAACCCTATGGGTAATAAAGTGAAATATGAGCTGACGATTGCTTTACTTGGCTCACAGTGTACAAGCGTGTTGAAAAAGCACAATAATAGTGAGCTGTTACTACCCAAGTTGACTTAAACAGAATTCAAATTAATTTTCTGAAATTGTATATCTTTTAATTGCTAGTAATTTTTACATTTTACAATTCTTTAACATGAAGTGAATTTACTGGAGACAATGGCTTAAGGACATGATTTAACATCTTTTGATAGGGAGTTTTCTGTATAATGTGTACCTCGTGGGTTAGAATAGGTCCCCAGCAAGCTGTGCTGGTCACAAGAGGTGATATAAATGGATCACATGGTCAGGCTTGCTGAGTTGTTTGATAGCATGTCTTTGCACCCTGACGGCACTGAGTGTTGTTTTCATTATCAATCAGTGGATTGTCTTGTCCAGACTTGATTATTTACAGGTCACCATGAAATAGCTGGAATATTGCTGAGTGTGGTTGTTATAGAATAAACAAAGCTGTAACATGTGTTACACCCTCTAGGTAAGGTATATGTCCCTTGTAGCTAGTTGTCAAGAATGTACTCAAAAACTAATGTTCAAAACAAGTTTTTCTTACCTACTACCAATCAATACTAGGCATTATTCCTGAAATACATATATGATTTTGCCTCAAAGGGTCTGCTTCTTTTTATGTGTTTCATGGCGGATGGGTAACAGTTTTCTTCCCTTTGTTTATGAATAGAGGCAAGTTGTTGTTTATGAATGCTGGTGACGCTGATTTATTTAATGGTTATGTAGCGATAAATATTATTGTTTTTGGTGCACTGAACACCCTGGTGCAATAACCGCCCTGCCCTAATAACTGCCCCTGAACCAGGGATCCGGAAACCGTCATATGCGCCGGACATGTCCGATTGGGAATCTCAAAAGTCCGGTTTAAAATATTGCTTACCGGACATTTAAATTTTTCTGTCCAGACATTTTAAAAAGTATTGTCCGGACATTCTTAATATTTTGACCGGACATGATCAACAGTTAGGACTGAGCAGTTTCTGTCTGCAGTTGTAACACAATGAAGATTATCTACACTGACAAGCTTTGTTTGTTTTGATTGCTGTAAATACATTGTACCGACATTATAGTCCAATCGGTCATTCACTGTAATAGGCAATAAACTGAGTTGACACTCATTAATCAAGGATTAATTACTGAGAATATCTTGTTAATTTGAGTGAAAGGTGTTTACAACTGTACATAAGTACCTTGTATCATCGATGTACCTCATTATCCTCAAAATGCTACGATACGTAACTTCAGACAAGAAGCAAAAGCGTGACGACAGCCAGTTGAGCGATGCAGATTAGTCAAGCGGATCTGCCAAACCCTCAAAGTCTGGACGATCATTTTGTAAGTCGTGGCTAACGACTTTCAGTTGGTTGACATACAATGAGGATTTGCAGATTTTGACTTCAAGACCAATCTGTAAGTAATCTTTATTAGTGCCCCTACTAATACTGAAAATTTCCATGACAGTCCATATTTTCAGACAACAGCAGAACAGAAGGAGTATATAATTGCCAAGTATTAAACTTAATTATCTCAAAAGTTGTAGTTTCATTGATGTTTCACCAAGTCTGTTCCTTACTGCTCAATCTGTGAAAGCAAATTGAACTTCTTGTGAATGATTTTACTAAGCCTCCCTCTTTGTCAATTTCGAAGCACCCAGGGTGCTTATTACTCCTAATATGGTATGTAACTTAATGTTCTAGGTTGCTGTGGTTTGGGAAAAACGGAAATGCTGACCAGGGAAATCTATTGTGCATCTAAATTATTTTTAAGCTGACAATGGCAGGTGTGCTTGTGGTATAGTGTGCTTGTGGTATAGTGTGCTTGTGGTATAGTGTGCTGTCCATCATCTAGACATCCTAGTGCCCTCTATAACTTGTGATGCTCCAACCAGCTGAAAGCATGAAGCTTGCTGTTTTGTATGATGTAAATCAACACAGTAGGATGCCAGTTTACTTCAAATCTATTAAATTAAGTGACATGAGGTGAGGTGAAATGGGGCTTAATGTCGAGTCCAAGATTATTGCACCTATATAGTGACATGCATGCATGTGCCTGTGTGTATCTGCTTGTACTAGTCCGGACTGATGCTGATTTATACCATGCCGCAGTTTAGCATAAATACCCCACTCAGACACAGTATGCTGACTCCCGAGCCGACCAGTCCTTGTTTTAGCTCCTTAATGTCTAGGGCCAGACAGGGTAACAACAAGTACCATCTTTTAATGTTTTTTGTATGATGCAGCCGGGACAGATGCTCTACCACTAGACCAAGGAGGCGGTCATTAAATCAAATAAAAAGTTTTCAAAAATGGAAAAAAAACAAAAAACATCAGACTGACAAAAATGATGAAGCATACCTTTCTTAGTAGAGGCAAGTAGCTGAAAATTACATATCTTGATGAAGCATTGTGTTGATGATAATTCCTGTGAGAAAGTTCATCATGTGTTGATGCTGGAATTATCATCTGCAATATTTAAGGTTGTTTTACAAAAATAATTTATTTCAGGAACAGCTGAACCCAATGAAATGGATGTTTGGTACCAGACATTATTCTTTTAGTTCTTTCAAATATCACATTGATGCCATACTGCATCCAATGCTATCCCCCTTGCAGATTCTGTGTTAGAACATTGATGCCATAATGTATCCAATGCTATCCCCCTTGCAGATTCTGTGTTAGAACATTGATGCCATAATGCATCCAATGCTATCCCCCTTGCAGATTCTGTGTTAGAACATTGATGCCATAATGCATCCAATGCTATCCCCTTGCAGATTCTGTGTTAGAACATTGATGCCATAATGTATCCAATGCTATCCCCCTTGCAGATTCTGTGTTAGAACATTGATGTTATAATGTATCCAATGCTATCCCCCTTGCAGATTCTGTGTTAGAACATTGATGCCATAATGTATCCAATGCTATCCCCCTTGCAGATTCTGTGTTAGAACATTGATGTCATAATGTATCCAACGCTATCCCCCTTGCAGATTCTGTGTTAGAACATTGATGCCATAATGTATCCAATGCTATCCCCCTTGCAGATTCTGTGTTAGAACATTGATGTCATAATGTATCCAATGCTATCCCCCTTGCAGATCCCCTTGCACATGTTGCAGATTCTGTGTTAGAACATTGATGCCATAATGTATCCAATGCTATCCCCCTTGCAGATTCTGTGTTAGACCAGGGCCCCAGCATCCAAGGCTTGTCTTGTAGGAGCCATCTGACATGAGAGTCGGAGTGTGTTCTGACTTATTGTCTCAGTGTACCTCAGTGATGTTGAGCATTGTTCGTGCAATGTATAATGTTTGCCTGGTCCAAACATTCACCGCTGATTTATCTAGATTAGCTCGGAGGCCTCCCTCAGATAGTTGTGCTCCAATGTCTGCAGCAAAAGTCAGCGAACAATCCCAAATTTGAAGTAAATATTACCCAGTTCATGTCATAGTTAAATCATGGTAATGATATGGTTTTGTAGAGGTGACTTGTGGTTGGCTGATAACAGGGCCAAAAAAGAGAAAACTTTAATGCTTAGTTTAAAATTATTTTTTTGAATGTTAAAAAACAATATACAATTATTTCAGAAAATAATAACTTTTAAGAAATCCCAAACAAAATAATGTATTTTTATCCTGCTTTGCCTGCGGAGGACACTTAATTTGGAATCTTAGATCACTCCCCCCCCCCCCCCCCCCCCCCCCCTCACTCACTCACTCACTCACTCACTCACTCACTCACTCACTCACTCACTCACTCACTCACTCACTCACTCACTCACTCACTCACTCACTCACTTAAGATTCCACGACATGTTAAAGTATGATGAACTTACAAAACATCAGACATCCGCTCCCATGTATGTCCTCAAGCATGAAGTTTATTGGTCGGCTATGGAGTACACATGCTTGGTGTATACATTCGTCACAGTGAGCAGTGGGGTGTATCAAGTTGCATGTATAACTAAGTCTACCCCAGCCAAGACACGTGGACTCATAGGGACTGGATGGGTAGGTCCAACTCTATGACTTTGTTGGTAGCATGTCAACATTCGCTACGGATGCTGCTCATAATATGCATCACTGGCTTGTCAGGTACAGACTTGAAGATTAAAGGTCGCTGTCACAAACAAAAGAAGTGTGAAATTAGTTCCAACAATGCTTGATAGAAGCAAGATATGCAGATCATTATTGGACTGAAAAATGCAGATGAAAATAGGTTTTATGCTGTAGATGACACCAAAGGTCGGAATTGTGATCTTGAATGAAAAGGATGAGGCATCTGGTATTACTTACTTCGCATTACTGATGAAGATTTAAGACCCCATAGGCACATGGACTTGTCATATGGTAAAGCAGGCGGAGTTCACAGCTTGGTAGGGGGCTAATGGATTGTTTAAGTGACAAGTTTTTATACTCTGATCCTGCAACAAGAAGTAATTACCATATAAATTCTTATGGCTTACATCCCTTTTCTGCAAATGAGATAGATATTCTTGGAATGTTGTTTACCTACAACTAAAGAATAGGACCTATATCAACATCTGCAGCAGCTAGTTCTGCTTGTACCACTAGCTCATTATCTGTCCTTTATGGGGATTCCAGATTAGAATAGGTCCCTGTGGACCTGTACTTGTCTAACGATCAGGTAGATTAGGTGGTCAGGCTTGGTTAGCTGTTGATTTCATGGTATCATACCCCGATGACATGGGACGTTCATCATCATAGTCATCACTGGACTGTGGTTTGTCTGCTCCAGATGTGACCCGTGAAGACTCTGGGGTAGAACCCCCTGTCTTCAGCAACCCAATCTTGCCTTAAAAGGCGACTATACTTGTCATAAAAGGCGACTAACGGGATCGGGTGGTCCGGCTCGCTGACTTGGTTGATGCATGTCATCGTGTCCCAATTGCGTGGATTGATGCTCATGATATTAATCACTGGATTGTCTGGTCCAGACTGGATTATTCACAGACCGCCGTCATATAGCTAGAATATTGCTGAGTGCGGCATTAAACAACATGTGCGTGTCTGCTTGTACTAGTCCGGACTGATGCCGATTTATGGTGCTAGCCCACTTAGATACCATTCCTAAGTTTAATATTAATATCCCACTCAGACACAGTATACTGACTCCGAGCCGACCAGTCCTTGTTTTAGCCCCTTCATGCTGAGTGCCAGGCAGGTACCATCATTTGGTATGATGCGGCTGGGGATCGAACCCCAGACCTGCTCTCTGGGTGAATGCTCTACCACTAGAGCAGAGAGGCGGTCGTATGTTTTGTTGTGTTGTTTAATGCTGCACTCAGCAATATTCCAGCTGTATGATGGCGGTCTGTAAATAATCGAGTCTGGACCAGACAATCCAGTGATTTACATCATGAGCATCGATCCATGCAATTGGAATCAATGACATGCATCAACAAATCAGCGAGCTTGACCACCCGATCCCGTTAGTCGCCTTTTACGACAGGCATAGTCGCCTTTTACGGCAAGAATGGGTTGCTGAATACCTATTCTAGCCCGGATCTTCACGGGTCTCCATATATGTACAGTTACCTACATGTCATATCATGACCCTCCCATGACATCTCCCCTTCCAATCAGAAATAGCATTTGTCTTATCGTGCCCCACTTATTTTTTCATGCCCTTTCCCACCTGTAATATTGACTGTCTAATCATGCCACTATGATATCACACCCTTTCCACATCATGCCCTCTCTGACATGCGCCTTCTCATCTGTAATATGATATATCATGTCACTCTTAAAAGCAGTACCTTCCATGTACCTCCTCAAGCATGCCCTCCTGTGTTAATATTTTAGCTAATCTTACTCAACTGAAATACTTGTCGTAAGAGGCGTCTAACGGGATGGGGTGGTTAGGCTCGCTGACTTGGTTGATGCATGTCATTGATCCAGATTGCGTTGATCGATGCTCATGATGTCAAACCAAGGGATTGTCTTGTCCAGACACTATTATTTACAGTCCACCATCATCTAGCTGGAATATTGTCTCACTCACTCACTCACTCACTCACTCACTCACTCACTCACTCGGGTGGGGAAACTGAACCCTTGCCAGGGAAAGTCACACCTGCCATGGTAGATTGTTCAAATCATAAATCCTCTAGCTGTGGTACCTGGCAGTCTCTTTGCTTGGGGTAAACCAACTGTCAGATAGGCAGATTACAGTCAACCTTGTTTGTTTTTTTCAGGAGCAAAACATATCAAACTTTGGCGTCTCAACTGTTCAGCTATTATTAGAAATAATTATCGGCAGTAGGGTTATTGCTGTTGCTTCAACTACTTCTTAGTGTGTTGGTCCAGAACAAAATAGTTCATATGAGTTTTAGCAGTATCATGAGGGGTACATGTGGTTTTATGCATCTCTACGTCAGTGTTTGAAATAAGTTTAAAACCCAACAAGTCAGTTGGGCATGTGACCCATAAGTGGTGCCTGCCCATCTTCAAAGTTACCTGCCCGTTTCAGACATTTTAAAATTGAAGACCCGTGAAGATTCTGGGGTAGAATAGGTCTTCATACTTGCCGTAAAAGGCGACTAACGGGATAGGGTGGTCAGGCTCGCTGATTTGGTTGATACATGTCATCGATCCCAATTGCGTGGATCGATGCTCATGATGTAAATCACTGGATTGTCTGGTCCAGACTTGATTATTTTACAGACTGCCGTCATATAGCTGGAATATTGCTGAGTGTGGTGTTAAACAACAAACAAATAAACAAACAAATATTGAAAAAAAATAAAGTAAAATAAGAGACAAATCACATCTTGACTCATTTGAAATAATGCAAACAATTACTTGAGAAGCTACCAGGACTCATGTAATTGAATACGTAAGTAGTCTTAAAATTATCTGCTGGTCAGTCGGGCAGGTGGAGGAAAATTTCCTGCAACCCGACAGAACAGTTACCAGCTGTTCTGTGCATAAAAACACATGTACCCTTTATGATACTGCTAAAACAAATTTATCTTACCAACATGATTTAATCTGCCATTGAGCCGAGGTTTACTTGTGCTATGTCACGTGACGTTCATTGACTCGTCATAAGCGTGTGGCTTAGTGTGGGGTCTAAGGAATTTATTCTGCCACTCAGAAATTATTTCCTCCCAATCGGGATACATAGTTTTCAAGATCACATGAACCAATCAGATTTCATCATTCTGACATGTTGGTATAATAAGAGCACTTGTTAAGGGACATGTTAAGTACTACATATCTGAGACATGTGATAAGTGTGAGTACTGTCTGCCTATCAGAATCATGTTGTGTTAGCAACTATAAACAGCCAACGTTCAGAAATGTGTTATATGTAGCCTACTTATCAGAGACATATTAAGTACTCTATGATTTCTGAGATATGTTATATGTGTTACATATATGCTAATATTATCAGACATGTTATGAGTACTCTACTGATAAGAAACATGTTATAAGTACTCCAATTGTCAGAGGCATGTTAAGTACTCGAGAAACTGATCTGAGATATGTTATATGTGTTATACATACCCAACTATCAGAGAGACATGTTATATAAGTTCTCTACTTATCAGAGACATGTTTAAAGTTCTCTACTTGTCAGACACATATTTTAAGTTCTCTACTTATGGGAGACATGTTATATAAGTTCTCTACTTATCGGAGACATGTTTTAAGTTCTCTACTTATCAGAGACATGTTTTAAGTTCTCTACTTATCGGAAACATTTGTAAGTTCTCTACTTATCAGAGACATGTTGTAAGTTCTCTACCTATCAGAGACATGTTTAAAGTTCTCTACTCATCAGACATGTCGTAAGTACTTTACACATCTAAGATTTGTTATAAGTGATCTTTGTATCAGATTCCAATAGGTACACAGCAGATATATGTTATATGTACCACAGATAGAAGAATTAAGTATTCTGCATATCAGAGTTATTGGTACTTGTTAGAAAAACATCATCGCTGGTGTACTGTAGTTAACAAAACATTCCTTGTAGAAAAGTGTATAACACACTTTTTGCATCATACTACTGTCTGTTTTATATCTCAACCATCAATTTCTTTCTGTCAAAACACAGGCTTTCCTTGAGGAAAGTACCAGAAAAACAGTTGGTTAAACAGTTATTAATGAGAGTGTAGTAGCGTATATCGGCCTGGTTTGGTGATACGCCATAGCTGCACGTAATGGGGAGACAAGATGCAATCTTCCATACACTTGAGATGGAGGGAGTACTATTTTAAAGATGGGTCTGAAAGGATACCAAACTATTCGACTTGTAGGTAAATAAAGAAGTCCAAACTAAGTGCCAATGGCAAGCAAACTGTGAAAAAATTGTGATATCATTCAAAATGTGATTATTTTAACATGTTTAATGTGCATATATTTTTTTTAATTCTGAGGAATTGGGGACATTTTTAATTGATGAAAAAGTATGATTTTTTTTCATGTTTTGAAATCTTAGAGTTTTTCTTACTTCAACATTTGTGTGACCTATTACTTGAACACTACTTCATGGGGACTTTTTCGAATTGTGGATTTTCTAAGCAAATATTGCTTTTTTCATGTTTTGAACTTAGAAATATGATAGAGTCAAAGTCAGGGCTATTAGTGAGTCTTCACATTTTGCCTTCTTTTGCTTTTTTAAAATATGATGTTATTATTATAGTTAAATAAAGTTTAAGTGATTCTGTGGCATTTGAATGCTAACCTAGCCACTTTTTTTGCATTTATATTTTCTATAACCATCCCAAAATATTAAGCCATGCCTTCTAACCGACTGCTGTTTCCTGATGTTTATGATAATAGTGAGTGAGTGAGTGAGTGTGGTATTACGCAGCTTTTAGCAATATTCCAGCAATATCCCGGCAAGGGACAACAGAAATGGGCTTCACACATTGTACCCATAGTGGGAATCGAACCCAGGTCTTTGGTGTGAGGAGTGTCATAATAATAAAATGGGAAGGGCTTTTGTTGCATTATTGCACTGAACGATGTCACTGATAGATTTTGTCTACAGTCTTTTCTGTTGATGATTAAATATCAATCTGTGAAGTTAATGTCACTGTTGACATATTGATATATGAAAATGTAATTCATTATTTTTGCGTTTATGCATTTCGAGTCCATCCTTGTATAATAAAGTAAATGTTTAACATTCCTATGCTAGTTTATTATCAAACAAACCATTATTAATTGTTCAGTTATCAGTAATCTGGCAGGTAATATGTTGTATATAATCAGTTCCCATTACCATGCCACACGAAAGCTGTTGTTAGTTTTTTCAGGGAGAACTTATGTATCCAGATGGTATAGCTGTTAAACCAAGTTAGTGAAGTGAAATTCATTAATTGTGTTATATATACCTTCACTGGAGATCTCCTCATACTCCTCCATAACCATTCATCTCCACTATGACATATCAGACTGACTTCACATCCCATTTAAAGTCATTGCATGTGTGTGTGGCTGTTTGTACTATTCCAGACTAATGCCAGTTTTAAAGTGCTAGCCCACTGAGACCCCATGTCACAGTTTAACATGGCTATTCCCCTCAGACACAGTCCACTGACTCCTGAGCCAAATGGTCATTGTATCCCCTAATGCCAAGCGCCAAATTTGAACTTTATGAGTAATCATTGTGGTGTGTCTGTGTGACATGGAACCATTTGGGGCTTGTGTCTGTGTGACATAGAACCATTTGGGGCTTGTGTCTGTGTGACATAGAACCGTTTGGGGCTTGTGTCTGTGCGACATAGAACCATTTGGGGCTTGTGCCTGTGACATGGAACCATTTGGGGCTTGTGTCTGTGTGACATGGAACCATTTGGGGCTAGTGTCTGTGTGACATGGAACCATTTGGGGCTAGTGTCTGTACGACATAGAACCATTTGGGGCTAGTGTCTGTGTGACATAGAACCATTTGGGGCTAGTGTCTGTGTGACATAGAACCATTTGGGGCTAGTATCCATGTGACATAGAACCATTTGGGGCTTGTGCCTGTGTGACATAGCACCATATGGGGCTAGTGTCTGTGCGACATAGAACCATTTGGGGCTAGTGTCTGTACGACATAGAACCATTTGGGGCTAGTGTCTGTGTGACATAGAACCATTTGGGGCTAGTGTCTGTGCGACATAGAACCATTTGGGGCTAGTGTCCATGTGACATAGAACCATTTGGGGCTAGTGCCTGTGTGACATAGCACCATATGGGGCTAGTGTCTGTGCGACATAGAACCATTTGGGGCTAGTGTCTGTACGACATAGAACCATTTGGGGCTAGTGTCTGTACGACATAGAACCATTTGGGGCTAGTGCCTGTGTGACATAGCACCATATGGGGCTAGTGTCTGTGCGACATAGAACCATTTGGGGCTAGTGTCTGTGTGACATAGAACCATTTGGGGCTAGTGTCTGTGTGACATAGAACCATTTGGGGCTTGTGCCTGTGTGACATAGAACCATTTGGGGCTAGTGTCTGTGTGACATAGAACCATTTGGGTCTAGTGCCTGTGTGACATAGAACCATTTGGGGCTTATGTCTGTGTGACATAGAACCATTTGGGGCTAGTGTCTGTGTGACATAGAACCATTTGGGACTAGTGTCTGTGTGACATAGAACCATTTGGGGCTAGTGTCTGTGTGACATAGAACCATTTGGGGCTAGTGCCTGTGTGACATAGAACCATTTGGGGCTTATGTCTGTGTGACATAGAACCATTTGGGGCTAGTGTCTGTGTGACATAGAACCATTTGGGACTAGTGTCTGTGTGACATAGAACCATTTGGGGCTAGTGTCTGTGTGACATAGAACCATTTGGGACTAGTGTCTGTGTGACATAGAACCATTTGGGGCTAGTGTCCATGTGACATAGACCCATTTGGGGCTAGTGTCTGTGTGACATAGAGCCTCTGTAATATAACATTTTAGACCAGAGCCTCTGTACCATAATATTTTGGAGCAGAGCCTCTGTAACATAACATTTTGGACCAGAGCCTCTGTACCATAATATTTTAGACCAGAGGCTCTGTAACATAACATTTTGTACCAGAGCCTCTGTAACATAACATTTTGGACTAGAGCCTCTGTACCATGACATTTTGGACTGGGGCCTCTGTGAAATAACCTTTTGGACCAGAGTCTCTGTGCCATGTCATTTTGGACTGGGGCTTCTGTGAAAAAACATTTTGGACCAGAGCCTCTGTACCATGACATTTTGGACCAGAGGTTCTGTACCATAGCATTTTGGACTGGGGCCCCTGTGAAATAACCTTTTGGACCAGAGCCTCTGTACCATGACATTTTGGACTGGGGCCTCTGTGAAATAACATTTTGGACCAGAGCCTCTGTAACATGACATTTTGGACCAGAGGCTCTGTACCATAACATTTTGGACCAGAGCCTCTGTAACATAACATTTTGGACTAGAGTCTCTGTACCATGTCATTTTGGACTGGGGCTTCTGTGAAAAAACATTTTGGACCAGAGCCTCAGTACCATGACATTTTGGACTGGGGCCTCTGTGAAATAACATTTTGGACCAGAGCCTCTGTACCATAACATTTTGGACCAGAGCCTCTGTAACATGACATTTTGGACCAGAGCCTCTGTACCATCACATTTTGGACCAGAGCCTTGTAACATAACATTTTAGACCAGAGGCTCTGTAACATAAAATTGTGGACCAGAGCCTCTGTACCATAACATTTTGGACCAGAGCCTCTGTACCATCACATTTTGGACCAGAGCCTCTGTAACATGACATTTTGGACCAGAGGCTCTGTAACATAACATTTTGGACCAGAGCCTCTGTACCGTAATATTTTAGACCAGAGGCTCTGTAACATAACAATTTGTTATGTGTATAAGACGACCCCCCTTGAAAGCCCCCTAATTCGAGGTACAAAAAACTCGCCTTATACACAGCGATATACGGTAGCTGAATTAATGTTTAACATGTTAACTTCATGGTGAACGATATTCCTTGAAAATATTCTTCATCAGATCTGGAAACAACATTTGAATTACATGCATTCAGGAAGTTGAAATGAGGAGTGACTTAGAAAACTCAATGTCCTAAAATCATCTAGGAACACAACTCATGTATTCATCGCCTTGACCATGCAAAATCATCATCAATTTGTATGAAGAGGGTTGCCTTAACATGATAGATGATGTTTCATTAATGTATTAAAATATATAAGCATGGATGAGGAGACAGCATTACCATGGTTATGGTTCCGCTTTGTGGAAGGATGATATTTATGCATCATTAGCAGTCATTGCCGCAGGGTATGAGTTGGTTGGTTGGTTTGTTGTTTAACGCCTCACTCAGCAATATTCCAGCTATATGACGGCGGTCTATAAATAATCGAGTCTGGACCAGACAATCCAGTGATTAATATCATGAGCATCGATCCACGCAATTGGGATCGATGACATGCGTCAACCAAGTCAGCGAGCCTGACCACCCGATCCCGTTAGTCGCCTTTTACGACAAGCATAGTCGCCTTTTACGGCAAGCATTGGTTGCTGAAGATCTGTTCTACCCCGGATCTTCACGGGTCAAAGCAGGGTATGAGTGAGTGATTACTGTTTCTATGGAGTACATGTATCTGTTAAGACATACATGAAAGAGGAAAAAAAACCAGTAAATACTAACATAATGGCTCCATGTCAGTGGAGTAGTTTCAGGAAAAGAAAATATGAAAGCATTTATACTATAATTATGGTGACACAGAATAGATCCTTCCTACTTACAGTTAGATTCAAATTCAGGTTTGAACTAACTTACACGACGAGCAAAGTTTCCCAATTTTCAGACCCCAGTTTAACTGCTTTGACAGGTTGACAAGTTGATTATGGAAGGATTACTGTTCAGACAGTAATGATACCTTAAGGATAGGTTTGGAACATATTGTCTTATCAAAAATGACCAGGTCCGATTAAATTTCAGGATTTGGGTACTGGCCTGCCAGGATTAGATGTCTTTAAATTTTTGGATATGAAGTTTTGATAAATCCCAGATATCAGGTTGTGGAATAATGCCCAAGAAGTAGATACAATATTGCAAGGAATGTTAAAGTTTAAAACAACAACAAAAACATTAATAAGGCAGACACACTTTAGCATGTTTAGTGTGAAATCATTAAATCGTTGAACGTATGTGAGTATTTGTATACATGAGTACTTCCTGAAAAATACTAACCCAAACAGGATATTTTGTCTGTCGAAAATGTAAGCATAGATGAAAACAATGCTTGATTTATCAGAGCAGACGCGTACGCATGCACGCATGCACACCGCTATATTAGTGCAATAATCTAGACACGACATTAAACCTCATTTCATCACACCTTACTGAAATTCCTATTTTGATGGAGTGGGAGGAAGTTGTTAATCACAATAAGAAGCCAGCCATTTTGTATTTGACATAGAGGAAGTGTTGTTAGCAAGAAGCATAGTTAATGTTCCTGAGTGAGATAGATATTCATGTGAGGTTTGTAGACAAGTTGTTTTATGTAAGGTAGGTAGACAAGTCGTTTTATGTGAGGTTGGTAGACAAGTCGTTTTATGTAAGTAGATAGACAAGTTGTTTTATGTGAAGTAGGTAGACAAGTTGTTTTATGTTAGGTAGGTAGACAAGTCATTTTATGTAGGTAGATAGACAAGTTGCTTTATCTGAGGTAGGTAGACAAGTCGTTTTATGTGAGGTAGGTAGACATGTCGTTTTATGAGAGGTAGGTAGACAAGTCGTTTTATGAGAGGTAGGTAGACAAGTCGTTTTATGAGACGTAGGTAGACAAGTCATTTTATGCAAGGTAGGTAGGGATGAAAACCCAGTGGCTACATTAGTTAGGCAAGGTTGTTGTTAACCTGATACACAAGCGTGGGAATATTGCCTTCCATTGCTATGACGTGACACAAGAGGTGATCATGTTATGTCAAGCAGTATCCACATTGACGGCCAGCAGTTACACAATGAGTGTCACAAGCACCTGTTACCAATGTAAATGGAACAAGTACGCTATACTCTGTGAAGGTGTTGAATGGACCTGGGGCTCTGTACCTACTTGGATATTCCTAATGAGTTCGGATTCAACACAGCTGTTTATTCACCTGTCCTAAGTGCTAAGTACAGGTGATCATCCAGTGGCCATCCTTGTCTAACTTTACAGAATCATCTTCAACTATTGGTGTGTTTGGATAGAACTAGGTAAGATTTAACTCGGTGAAGACTTTTGGTGTTTGACATATCACTTTCCCACATTCACATCATCTATGGTTCAGGTATCCATGGGTCTTGTGACATTTGCTGTAATTTGGAAGTGTTTCTTTTATACATTTTCCATGGTGTGGGGATCAGCGTTACCTTTGGTCCTGAGGACTTAGTAGAATTGGGTGGTCGGGCTGTATGACATACCTGTGTGATATGGCTTGACTATTACTTCGAGGCTCAACAACTTGTTCACTCACTCACTCATTCACCCACTCGTATCCACTCACTCACCCACAAACCCACTCACTCACTTGTATCCACTCACTCACCCACACTCACTCGTATCCAATCACTCACTCACACACTCGTATATACTCACTCACCCACAGACCCACCCACTCACTCACTCACTCACTCACTCTTATCCACTCACTCACCCACAGATCCACCCACTCACTCGTATCCAATCTCTCACCCACAGACCAACCCACTCATTCACTCGTATATACTCACTCACCCACAGACCCACCCACTCACTCACTCACTCGTATATACTCACTCACCCACAGACCCACCCACTCACTCACTCACCCACAGACCCACCCACTCACTCACTCGTATATACTCACTCTAACACAGACCCCCCTGGCCAGCCACTCATTCACTCGTATATACTCACTCACCCACAGACCCACCCACTCACTCACTCACTCGTATATACTCACTCACCCACAGACCCACCCACTCACTCACTCACTCGTATCCACTCACTCACCCACAGACCCACCCACTCACTCACTCGTATATACTCACTCAACCACAGACCCACCCACTCACTCTCGGCCTCTTATATACTCACTCACCCAAAGACCCACCCACTCACTCACTCACTCGTATATACTCACTCACCCACAGACCCATGCACCCACTCACTCACTCGTATCCACTCACTCACCCACAGACCCACCCACTCACTCACTCGTATATACTCACTCACCCACAGACCCACCCACTCACTCACTCACTCGTATCCACTCACCCACAGAGCCACTCACTCGTATCCACTCATCCACAGACCCACTCACTCACTCACTCACTTGTATCCACTCACTCTCCCACAGACTCACTCACTCACCCACTTGTATCCACCCACCCACTCACTCACTTGTATCCACTCACTCACCCACAGACTCACTCACCCACTTGTATCCACCCACCCACTCACTCACTCGTATATACTCACTCACCCACAGACCCACCCACTCACTCACTCACTTGTATCCACTCACCCACAGACCCTACCACTCACTAACGCACTCACTCATGCCAATTAGACACCAAAGTAAGTAAGACACATTTGAATGGCTGCTGCATGGTTCAGGCAACTGATATATTGTTCATGGTCTGGTACATACAACAGGGTTCCTTCTTACTCAACTTTATTGCACACACTTTTGAACACTGCTTTACCTGTTCCTACACGTTTTTTTCTTTTTCTGGGAGCTGTTAGATAACAAACATATAATCCCCAGTATTGCATAAATGAACAAGAACACACTTTCTAAATATTCCCAGACAGTGACATTGATGAAGACACAAAACGTGGCAAGAAAACAATCGACATACATGACATGAGATTCATGGAAGGAGAAATATTAGTATATGTCAAGCTGTAGGGATTAACAAGGTAATAGGTCCTTGATTTCAAGAAGCCTCTGAATATCTTGTAAACGAATGTTTCCTGACACTAAGCCAGTGTCATCATGTGGTCATGCTTGACCACAGTTACAACTTGCTGTAAGTTAAAATTTGATGTTGCATCAGCAATATTTCAGCCATATAGTGACTACGGCTGAAATAATTTTGATGTGATATTACATTACAACATGCTTACCTTTTTTTGCTCTCAGTTGGTGTGTCATGCTTCTGATTAAACATGTTGAGTCCAACAACTTCAGGATATGATAGACTGGGTACATGTAGATGATCCCGGTACATCTGTTGACATGTATCCTGGGTAATGCATTGTGTTAGGATGTGTCCTGGGTACTGCCATGTCTTCCTGTAAGTGTGAAGCTTATACCTGGTGTCCTTCACTGTGATATTGAAGAAATATTGTTAAAAGTGTCATAAAACCCAACTCACTCACTCCAGTATATGTATAGGTGAATGACATTGTGGTGTATTGATACAGTATTGTATAGTGATATCAGGCCCATAATACAATACGTTGATTTACAAACCCTGTATCACCATACATACGATACATTACATGACCAGGTTTTTTTGCTATAAAAAGACATGCATATTGAATAATAATAAACTGCTCAACAATCAGCTTTATACACAGATTTTCCCATATTTCCTGGTTAGCTATAAATAGCCTAACATCATAACATTCACAATGCCTTCTCGTCTAAATGTTTCTGCCCTGCAATATACCATCTTCAATCTCTGAAATTTAGATATATATATCTCTGATATTTAGAAAATTATTTCAGGATTGCAATTAAGGTATCATAGGGACTAGTAGAAATTTGCCATTTTTAGGGATTAGCTACATGTTATCATTATGAGGACTAGTAGACTAAAACAGTTTGTTTCTGTCTCTGGATACATATTGTATCGCGACCCTCTGTATCGCTACACCTCTAGAACTACAGCTGTATGGGTCATGTTATCAGACATTTGTCTGTTGATTATCTCAGTTATTGACTCGCGTGTAATATAAAGAGCGTTCCAAAGTGTGTATCAAATTATGATTTTGACAGAATCATTACAACTTTTTTTAAACAAATTCTGCACCAACATGATTAATTAAAATATATTGCGAATTTTGAAAAAATGATTACCAAACATTTAGAGTAGTTACTTACCTTGTGACAACCAATTAATAATCAATAATTAATCATTTGTTTGAGCATTATAGAATCTGTGTGAAAGAATTTAATGAAAAAGATAACATACAGTCAATCATGCTAGTGGTGATAAATAATTAATATTTTTTTGGGAATTACTAATTTTAGATGCCAATTATCCCAGATATTCCTAATTGCCTCAATTTGGGGTTGGCGTCACTGATATTGCAAAGTGCTTCAGACGATCAAGGGACCCGTGAAGATCCGAGGTAGAATAGGTCTTCAGCAACCCATGCTTGCCGTAAAAGGCGACTATGCTTGTCGTAAGAGTCGACAAACAGGATCGCGTAGTCAGACTCGCTGACATGGTTGATGCATGTCATCGTATCCCAATTGCGTGGATCGATGCTCATGATGTCTATCACTGGATTGTCTGGTCCAGACTTGATTATTTACAGACTGCCGTCATATAGCTGGAATATTGCTGAGTGCGGCGTTAAACAACAAACAAACAGATGACCAAGGATTGCCTGATCCCTGAAAAGTACTGAGTCAGCACATATGACTTCAACTTCAAGGAACAAATCTCCTGCAAATATATTATATCTGATAGATGACCCATTGTGCTCACAGGTAAAATGTATTTTCATCCATCTGCAGTTTTCATGCTATTGGGTGCATCAGCCATCTCGGAGTGAGGTCCTGCAGCAGCTGATGTGAAAATCTCTTTTATCTTTAGACAGAAATGTTTATTTTGGTTCAAGCTGGTATCAGCTGATGAACATAACCTACTACAGTACTGCACACCAAGCATCCTGTGATGCTGGAACAACCCTCATGTATACACAAGGCTGCCACAACAATGGCACAGTGCTCCTCTTTAACAAAAACTGGGGATTCTTTTGCTTGTTCTATGTGAGGATCTGAGGGTCTTAAGTGACTGTTCTCTGAGGGTATGTTTTAGTTTGATATTACCTCTGATTGTATGCCTGCTTGGTACTTCACTTGGTGTGTCTAGATCACTTCCCCTAGATCACTTCCCCTATCTTGGTACCTGTGGAGGCACTGTGGAAACAGCAGGCCCCTTGTAGGCCATGTTTGTCATAAGAGATGACTGAAAAGGGATGGGTAATCAGGCTCTGTGACTTTGGCTAATTGCGTGTCATCATGTCCCAATGAAGTGTATCATTGATCATGGTGAGGGGGCACGGGTGGCCCAGTTGTCTAAGGCGCCGCGATTCGCTGTGCAGAGTTGCGTCCCTTGAGCACGCCAGAAATCTATGATTTTGGGTTCGAATCTCGGTTCGCCCCGATTATGTTTTTAGGTTGGTCAGAACCATACCTGTGCTCATGGGTTTCACCGAAGCGGTAAACGTCTGAAACCTGCATCACTTCGGGCTTTCCTCCCTTATTTAGCTGACACGCCGCGATATAACTGGAATACTGTTAAAAGCAGCGTTAAAGGGAACTCACTCATTCACTCACTTGATCATGGTACCGGTGGAGGTTCCAGGAACAGTAGGGGCAGTCGGGTAGCCTAGTGGTTAAAACATTCGCTTATCATGCCGAAGACCTGGGTACAATGTGGGAGCCCATTTCTGATCGCAGAACAATAAATACTATTTAAACGGTAAATAAACATGTCTGGTGATTTTCTATCTCAAATTTCGAATTTGTACTGGGGAAGTTTCTCAGCACCCGTTCGTTTGCCGGACTTCGCTGAAAGGGTACGGTGTAAATTTTTTCTGCGCATAATATTCAAATTTCTTTTTTTCCAAAATATTGAACCCGCTAGAGGGGGATGCGCATTATACACGAATTATGAGTTTGGATGGTTTTTTCCCCCATGGAAAGACATTACCGTCAGCACGAAACACCGGAAATACCATGTCAACAAATCCATACTGAAGTACGCAAAATAATCATGTAATTACACTGTCTGGCTATAAAAAGTGTTCTTTGTATATCTGGACTTATGTTTGTAACTTATTTCATTAATTTTATTCAAAATTCCTTCTACACAGCTGGGTTTTTTCGGAAAAAAAGTGCGCACTATACTCAAGAAAATACGGTATATGATTTACCTGAGAACTCTCAGTCTTTTTTTTAACTTCTCTTTTCATGTTTGTATTTCCCATAATGTTGATACAAAGATATACATCAGTATACATTTAGTAGGATTTTGGTACACTATAATTTATAGATAATATGTAGTACTTCATACACTGTTTCACTGTGTTCTATCCGGTCAACATTTACCATGATGCAAATATGACAAACATAGGAGAGCCTTTGGTACATTTGATGTTTACTTACAGTGACACCTAATTATATAGATATCACATACACACTCACCTATCTTGGACAGTGAAATGTATGTGCTTGGTATGAGGTCTAAAATTCAATTGTTTTTAATGCTTCAAGGTGACATACTTTTTTGTATGCAGTACAAATTATTTGTGTCCATTCTTGGGTTTCATGTGTACAGGACGCAACACTTGCAACCAGTAAAACTCTGCATAGTAAAACAGTAAAACCCTGCATGTTTTAGAGCTGACTGAAAAAGGTCAGTGATCACTCTCTGTGAGGCTAATTGTGTGTCATCATGCTCCAATGGCGTACTCATATTTCCATCATTGTTTTTTCTTGACATCACTTGATTATTAAAGGCTGGCATGATTGGATGGAATAGTGCTGACTGCAGAATTAACCAACACATTCGCTCCTGTCATGTCAGCTGAGATCACCAAGCATGTAGTGGGCAGGAATGGAAGTTCCAGTGGTACAGTTCTCACAGAGTGTTTGAGTTGATGTCCTGTTTGAAATGTAAGCTTCAAGCATATCATAATAGGAAGGAATGTATGTATACCTTTGGGGATTTGAGGGGTTGCTGGTCCGCGTGGTAGGATATTTGAGGGGCTGTATTGGAATTTCACGTACACATGCTATTAAATTAAGGGATTGCTGCTCCAACACCCATTTTATTTGATGCATTGCAGATACACCCATTTTATTTGATGCATTGCAGGTACACGCATTTTATTTGATGGATTGCAGGTACACACATTTTATTTGATGGATTGCAGGTACACACATTTTATTTGATGGATTGCAGGTACACACATTTTATTTGATGGATTGCAGGTACACACATTATGTTTGAGTAGTACTGTATTTGAGGGCTTGCTGCTACACACATTACTGTACTTGAGGGCTTGCTGCTACACTCTTTACTGTATTTGAGGGCTTGCTGCTACACACATTACTGTATTTGAGGCCTTGCTGCTACACACATTACTGTATTTGAGGGCTTGCTGCTACACACATTACTGTATTTGAGGCCTTGCTGCTACACTCTTTACTGTATTTGAGTGCTTGCTGCTACACACATTACTGTATTTGAGGGCTTGCTGCTACACACATTACTGTATTTGAGGCCTTGCTGCTACACTCTTTACTGTATTTGAGGGCTTGCTGCTACACACATTACTGTATTTGAGGCCTTGCTGCTACACACATTACTGTATTTGAGGCCTTGCTGCTACACACATTACTGTATTTGAGGCCTTGCTGATACACACATTACTGTATTTGAGGGCTTGCTGCTACACACATTACTGTATTTGAGGCCTTGCTGCTACACACATTACTGTATTTGAGGCCTTGCTGATACACACATTACTGTATTTGAGGCCTTACTGCTACACACATTACTGTATTTGAGGGCTTGCTGCTACACACATTACTGTATTTGAGGGCTTGCTGCTACACACATTACTGTATTTGAGGGCTACTGCTACACACATTACTGTATTTGAGGGCTTGCTGCTACACTCTTTACTGTATTTGAGGGCTTGCTGCTACACACATTACTGTATTTGAGGGCTGCTGCTACACACATTACTGTATTTGAGGCCTTGCTGCTACACACATTACTGTATTTGAGGGATTGCTGCTACACACATTACTGTATTTGAGGGCTTGCTGCTACATACATTACTGTATTTGAGGCCTTGCTGCTACATACATTACTGTATTTGAGGGCTTGCTGCTACACACATTACTGTATTTGAGGGCTTGCTGCTACACACATTACTGTATTTGAGGGCTACTGCTACACACATTACTGTATTTGAGGGCTTGCTGCTACACTCTTTACTGTATTTGAGGGCTTGCTGCTACACACATTACTGTATTTGAGGGCTGCTGCTACACACATTACTGTATTTGAGGGCTTGCTGCTACACACATTACTGTATTTGAGGGCTTGCTGCTACACACATTACTGTATTTGAGGGCTACTGCTACACACATTACTGTATTTGAGGCCTTGCTGCTACACACATTACTGTATTTGAGGCCTTGCTGCTACACACATTACTGTATTTGAGGGCTTGCTGCTACATACATTACTGTATTTGAGGGCTTGCTGCTACACACATTACTGTATTTGAGGGCTACTGCTACACACATTACTGTATTTGAGGGCTTGCTGCTACACTCTTTACTGTATTTGAGGGCTTGCTGCTACACACATTACTGTATTTGAGGGCTGCTGCTACACACATTACTGTATTTGAGGCCTTGCTGCTACACACATTACTGTATTTGAGGGATTGCTGCTACACACATTACTGTATTTGAGGGCTTGCTGCTACATACATTACTGTATTTGAGGCCTTGCTGCTACATACATTACTGTATTTGAGGGCTTGCTGCTACACACATTACTGTATTTGAGGGCTTGCTGCTACACACATTACTGTATTTGAGGGCTACTGCTACACACATTACTGTATTTGAGGGCTTGCTGCTACACTCTTTACTGTATTTGAGGGCTTGCTGCTACACACATTACTGTATTTGAGGGCTTGCTGCTACACACATTACTGTATTTGAGGGCTTGCTGCTACACACATTACTGTATTTGAGGGCTTGCTGCTACACACATTACTGTATTTGAGGGCTACTGCTACACACATTACTGTATTTGAGGCCTTGCTGCTACACACATTACTGTATTTGAGGCCTTGCTGCTACACACATTACTGTATTTGAGGGCTTGCTGCTACACACATTACTGTATTTGAGGGCTTGCTGCTACACACATTACTGTATTTGAGGGCTACTGCTACACACATTACTGTATTTGAGGGCTTGCTGCTACACTCTTTACTGTATTTGAGGGCTTGCTGCTACACACATTACTGTATTTGAGGGCTGCTGCTACACACATTACTGTATTTGAGGGCTTGCTGCTACACACATTACTGTATTTGAGGGCTGCTGCTACACACATTACTGTATTTGAGGGCTTGCTGCTACACACATTACTGTATTTGAGGGCTTGCTGCTACATACATTACTGTATTATAAAGTGCTGATGTCATATTGATTGGGCTACATGTAAACCTGGTTAGTTTGATAAGTCCTTATCTGATTTGGGCAAGAAATACCCTACGTTGTATCCCCCATACACAGACAGTAGACACTGGTCCCAGGCTTGTCAATGTTTATTGGCAGACAGTAATTGCTCAACCTCGGACAATCCCTGGTCCATGGGTTGATGATATTTTTTGGTTTCTTTTTTTTAACTTCTCATGTTGGCACGTGGTCCTGTGCACAGCGCACAGATCACAAATCAGGGGACGCTAAGCAACGTCGGTCTCAGAGAGTAGTTGGATGGGTGACCACGTTCAGCAGCTTGACTCCTGAGAGTTTCTAGGGCTTCGGTCCTGCCCCACACTGAAGCACATGTACCACATCTGGTGTCTCCTTAGGCAAGTGACTTTGTTCTAAATGTGCCTCTGTTCACCCAGCAGTGTGTGGGTACTCGGTAGGATGAGATGGTAATGTGGCCATTAACCTTCTAGCACCTCACAGGCAGCTGTATACTCCCCAGGGAGATGAGAATGAAAATCGAGTGCTCACTGATCCATTTACCGGGGTAATAATAGTGTGTAGTGCTATGAGTGAGTGAGTATGGTTTTACGCCGCTTTTAGCAATATTCCAGCAATATCACGGCGGGGGACACCAGAAATGGGCTTCACACATTGTACCCATGTTGGGAATCGAACCCGGGTCTTCAGCGTGACGAGCGAACGCTTTAACCACTAGGCTACCCGACCGCCCCTGTGTAGTGCTATGAGCATCCTCTTGAATCTGGCGCATTATAGTTATTATTATTATTATTATTTATCACTCAAGTTCCATGTAGATGACTAGACAAACCAGTGAAGGATGTTAGCAGAAACAATCCACACCATGGAGCTACAATGACACCCAATCCACCAAATCACCAAGTCTGCCCACCTGATCCACTAATTCACCTCTTACAACCAGCATAGGTTGCTGGAGACCTATTCTAACCTGCAATCCCCAAGAGGGAGGGTTGATAATACATGCGATCATTAGCCCCCCACCAGACCTGCATTTATTCCAAATTCCTCAGGGTTTGTTTTGTTAGCTGTGGTGATCATCGTGTTTACCACCGAAATAACCCCATCAAGATAACGCCATTCACTATCAGCCCAACTACCAGCCTTTACACCTGTAGCATTTCCCTTCAGATGTGTAACTCCCAAAATATAACATTCACCTTGAAATGATCTATTTTCACAGCCGAAAAACAGGTGTGTTCAACGTTCAAGATAAACTGTGGTGGAAGAATGTGGATAGGCTTAATTCTGTTGACACATCGCCACATTATTCTCATACATTGTTTCGATGTCATGTGATGTAAACATTAGGAATGAAAGATCATATACAGATTTCTGTGAGTGAGTTTAGTTTGACGCTGTTTTAACAGTATTCCAGTTTTATCATAGCGTGTTAGCTTAATGCGGAGGAAAGCCTGAAGTGATCTCTGGTCTAAGACGTTTATCACTTTGGTGAAACCCACAAGCTAGGGTATGGTGCTGACAAACCTTATAAGACACCTAATCGAGGCGAACTGGGATTCCAACCCACAATAATAGGTTTGTGGCATGCATAAAGGATACAGCTCTGCACAGTGAATTATTGCACCACAGACGACTGTGTCCCCTACATATTTCAGATACATAATAACCCATGAAGATCCGGGTTGGAATATATCTTTCTGCAAGTCATGCTTGCCGGAAAAGGCGACTATGCTTGTTGTAAGAGGCGACTAACAGGATTGGGTTTAGGCTCGCTAACTTGGTTGATGCATGTCATTGCACCCAATAGGTCGATGCTCATTATATCAATCACTGGATTGTCTGGTCCAGACTCGATTATTTACAGACCGGCGTCATATAGCTGGAATATTGCTGAGTGCAGCATTAAACAACAAACAAACAAAAAAAGATACATAAAATGTTTGCTTATGGATCTGTTTCCTTATTATTAGCTTTTGTATATTTTGACTGGCGTGTTTCCTGCATGGATCAGTCACATGTAACCTATTCCTATGTTTGTATGTATCTGTTATGTTAATGGTCACAGTTTTATGACTGATGTTTCCTCATACATCAAGTGTAATCTCACAAAGATGTCCCGTAGGTTTATAATTTGGTAAGAGCACAAACAATCACATATGCAATTGAATGTCATGACTGAGGAAGCATGTGTCATCACTGCTACAAAATGTTCTAGTGCTATATGGCTTACAGATATACTTGGATCTGGGCAGCCTTTGGTGTTTGCCTCATGGCCCTATATTATGGGTTAGAATTTGTAAGAGGCGACTTAATGGATCGTATCATCAGTCTCGGTTGAGTACGTGTCATTGTGTCCTGACGATGTGTGACTGAACATTGTCATTCACTGGATTGTTTGGTCCAGATTTGATTATGTGTAGGTGCTGTTATATAGCTGGAATATAGCTTGTGCATTGTTAGAAAAAAACAACACATTTGGTCAACAGAAAAGTGTATACGAACAGAAAAAAGTAACTTTATATGAAGTTCAATAAGCATAAATTTATTCTGAAATTAAATACCGTATTTTCTTGAGTATAGTGCGCACCCGTGTATATTGCGCACCCCCCTCTAGCGGGTTCAATATTTTAAAAAAAAGAAAATTTAATAATATGCGCAGAAAAAAATTACACCGTACCCTTTCAGCGAAGTCCGGCAAACGAACGGGTGATGAGAAACTTCGTCAGTACAAATTCGAAATTTGAGATAAAAAATCACAAGACATGTTTATTTACCGATTAAATAGTATTTATTGTTCTGCTAGGCATTGTTTTATATCCAGGGATTAAGATTACCTTGTGTATTGTCTCGTAGACTAAGCCGGAAACAGCAATCAGCTGTACACACGTTTTCTTGGAATCGACCGGTGATTCGGTCAAGACACACCCAATGATATAACTTTATATGATTTTTAATGCAAGGATCGGCAAAAATTGTATCTGAAACTATTTTTTTTATCAGGACTAATATATTCCATTATTTTCTTAATTATATGCAGCCTTTACTAAACATATTTAAAATAATAATAACCCTAAGCGAAGCAGCTGATCGCTCTTCCCGGGTATTATTTTTTACATGGAACCAATCTGACCAGTCACCGTCAAGGCTCACGCGCACATGATCGCGTGATCGCGAGAATTTCATGTTGACATAGAATCGTCAAACAAAAACAAATATGACTTTTAACGAGACAAAGTATGTCATTTATGATATATGTATCCATTCTCTGTCAACTAAAGTTTGTTTCAAGGCGTCAATAGCGGTATTCTGACCGTGGTTGCTGTTAATAACGGTGAGTTGTGCGATCTTCCGATGGCTTCACACACGATTTCGCAAAATTAATAAAAACAATATTAAAAGGAATTTTGAATAAAAATAATGAAATAAGTTACAAACATAAGTCCAGATATACAAATAACACTTTTTATAGCCAGACAGTGTAATTACATGATTATTTTGCGTAATTCAGTATGGATTTGTTGACATGGTATTTCCGGTGTTTCGTGCTCACGGTAATGTCTTTCCATGGGGGAAAAAAACATCCAAACTCATAGTTCGTGTATAATGCGCACCCCCTTCCACACAGCTGTGTTTTTTGGAAAAAAAGTGCGCACTATACTCAAGAAAATACGGTACTGCATATTTCAATACATATTTGTGAAGATATCTCCTTGACTTTGAGGTTGTTATTCACAATGTTAATTAACAATTTGGATGTTTGCATATTTGTTGGGAGCATGATACTCACACACATGGTTTGTTATTGTGAACAGCACATAATTCTGGACAGCCCTGATGGTCACGTAAGGGTCTAGGAATCCAGGAGAACATTTTAGCCACGCTTGTGTTCCACAACAGTTTTGGGATGAAAGCGTAATGGAAATCTGAACGGTGTACGCTACCAGAACGAGATCATTTGAGATCATGTTCTACCCTTTGTGCAAATGCCGGGATGTAACATCACGTTGAAGCAGCATAATACCAGCCCACATGTTGCAAGTGTTTTAACCGACTTTTTGTAACATTGCTGTACTGCAATGGCCGACTGGTTCTCCAGACCTCTCCCCCATAGAACATGTTTGGGATGGGAAGGAAACACTCCTACGACAAGACCAGAACCAGAACTAGCTCAGTTGGGCCAATCTTTGGTTGACATTTGGAACATCCTGCAGGCTGTTTTCAATCATCTGGCGTGTTCAGAGTGCCACCACTGCCTCGCCTGTATGTATCTATAGTGTGTAGTGGTATGTATCTAAAGTAGTATGTATCTATAGTGTGTAGTGGTATGTATCTTTTATGATATGTATCTATAGTGGTATTTATCTACAGTGGTATGTATCTATGTGGTATGTATCTACAGTGATATGTATCTACAGTGGTATGTATCTACAGTGGTATGTTTCTGTAGTGGTATGCATCTACATTGGTATGTATCTATAGTGGTATGTATCTGCAGTGTTGTGGTATATATCTATAGTGGTGTGTATCTACAGTGGTATGCATCCTTAGTGGTATGTATCTATAGTGATATGTATCTACAGTGGTATGTATCTACAGTGGTATGTATATACAGTGGTATGTATCTACAGTGGTATGTATCTACAGTGGTATGTATCTGCAGTGGCGTGGAATATATCTATAGTGATATGTATCTATAGTGGTGTGTATCTACAGTGGTATGCATCCTTAGTGATATGTATCTATAGTGATATGTATCTACAGTGGTATGTTTCTACAGTGGTATGTATCTACAGTGGTATGTATCTATAGCGGTATGTATCTACAGTGGTATGTATCTATAGTGGTATGTATCTACAGTGGTATGTATCTACAGTGGTATGTATCTATAGCGGTATGTATCTACAGTGGTATGTATCTACAGTGGTATGTATCTACAGCGGTATGTATCTACAGCGGTATGTATCAACAGTGGTATGTATCTACAATGGTATGTTTCTGTAGTTGTATGTATCTACAGTGGTATGTATCTACAGCGGAATGTATCTACAGTGGTATGTATCTACAGTGGTATGTTTCTGTAGTTGTATGTATCTACAGTGGTATGTATCAACAGTGGTATGTATCTACAGTGGTATGTATCTACAGTGGTATGTATCTGTAGTGGTATGTATCTGTATCTATAGTGGTATGTATCTACAGTGGTATGTATCTACAGTGGTATGTTTCTGTAGTTGTATGTATCTACAGTGGTATGTATGCACAACTGTGAATCTATCTGCAGGAGGAAACACAGCTTACAGTAATGATGTAGACACAGCCTTATTACCCTACATTCCACAGTAAGATACCACAGCCATAACCTGCCATCATGACTGAAAACCATGCTGTCTCAAAGGACTGCACAAACACTCACCAATGTGATGGGGTTGATGATCTAGCGGTGTTTGTTCTTTTTAGCATAAGGCCATTTTGTACCTGCACAATAGTAGCAACACAGTTACATTGAAGCTAGACTTATATTTTTTGTTATGGATTTTGAGGGTAAATAATTTGATCGTTATGTTGAAAAATAAATAGAAATGTTATGCATTGTACAGGATTTTTTAATCACCATTAAGTTTGATTTTGATAATAGATGATGATTTATATTTTTAAATGTTGGCCTGGTCTGGGCCCTTATAAATATTTTTAGTCCAAAATCTGACTGCGCTATTTCAGTTTTATGGATTGGTTGGTCTAACAGTTGATTAAGGTGTAACATTAACATGACAACGTATCATTTGCTATGATGAGGGAGGCCTACAGCTCCATTGTGGAATCATTGTTGGATGTCTGCTTTACACATAAAATCACCTGGATTATTAATATTGTCCAAATGATCTATACTTGTCATTGTGATTCTATTTTTCTTCTGAATTTTTTAATTTTAAGGTTGGCTCATCAGTAAATTAAGCCAAAAAATGAGAGGCCTAAGATACGCCCCATCAAGCTGATCCACCGTGAAATATATTTGACGTAATGTTCAAAGTGGCAATAAACCCCCCTCACTCTCACATAAAGATAATGTTATTCCTATGGCAATCGTGACCTGCATAATAATACCTACAGTCTTTGTATCTGGTATTAAAAACAAATTTACTTTGTTTGGGCATAAATAATTTGCGCTACAGTCTGCTAAGCACCAAATGAGGACAATGAATTGGAAAATAACTCAAAATCAGGAACAGTCTATTAAATGTCAATATGGTACATGGCAATGAACACCCTGTACCCAACAATATCTGCTGTTTGTTTATTTTTTCCTATCACTGGAAAATGTTGTTTAAGAAACTAACATGTTGTTTTGCATACATGTTGACATCTGGAACGGGACAGTGAACAACGGTAGGAGGCATTCATTGCTGTGTACCGTATTGACATTTAATAGACTATTCCCGATTTTGAGTTATTTTGCAATTCATCGTTCTCATATGGAGCCAGATGGACTGTAGCGCATATTATTTATGCCCAAACAAAGTAAATTTGCTTTTAATGCCATTAGTGGCACTTAGTGTCACCATGCCTTACACAAGGTATGAGCCCAGCATGATTGTGTTTGTGTTCGACAATAGTTTAAGCTTCCTGGGTTTTGTTGTTTTTGAGAAAAATGGCTTTAAACATTTTTTCATTCCCTTCCACTGATTTACCATCTGAGCATATGCTGATCTATGCAAAAACATTCAGAATGGCAAAAAACTCTCCACAAGACTATGACAAGGGGGACAACTTCAACTTTCCAACAGTCAACTTCCTCTTTATGTCAAGCAATATTCTAGCAGCTCCAGCCTGTGGTGTCTACACTTCACAACTTCAGAGGTACAATCATTTATCAAGCATGCTCTTTCTTCGAAAGATTTCAAAGAGTGTCATACGACTCTTGGACAAAAGTTGTTCGATCAGGGTTACAACATTACAGGCCTCAGCAACATATTGAAAAGGTTTTGTGGTAGACATTGTCAGGATATTTCCAAATTTTATTCAACAGTGACAAATATTATGTTTGATGCAATTCCCTATCTTCACTTGTACCATACTTTACCTTTGTTTTTCAGGTGAACATTTGATTTGCCTTTGCATGTGTTTGTGATGAGTACCACCAGTGGGGCAGGATACGGTCATTTTTTTGTGAACACCTGGTATCATCACTATGTGATAATGATTCATAAACACATGCACATGATACAGTCGGAATCATACATTGGACTCTGCATGCTTTCTTCTGATTATTGAAAGGATTTTTTTTAACCTAACCAAACCACATTAAGTATAGTATGACTTCCTTCTTGCCTGTGCTGTATAACTCAAATTTTCTTGGGGATAATAAAGTGTTATCTTATCTTATCTCATCTTATCTTAAGTATATGCTGTGTCCGTCATCTCGTAAAGGGCCCTATGACTCAGGACGTTGGTGTAAGTGTATGATAAAATCGACCACACACAAGTCGGCAAGTCTATCGACCATGCAATAATAAAACTTACATTACATTTTCATGATGCATATTTTAGAATCTAAGTTTGGCCCATTAACCCTGCGGAATGTAGGCAGGGGAATGAATCATGTGCATAAACAGGATGTAATAGAGATTCTTGCTGTGTACTGAGTCCATGGGAACATTTATGCTTTCAGTTTTGTGATTGGTTCAGTTTGAACAGGCTAGTACAAACTGTATATAATATACATTGTCGTGGCCATAAGGCAATAACTTGGATAATGTTTCATTAATTTCTTTTGCAACATGTACAACACTTATTCTGGATTGTTGCTCACAATATGAATCACTGGATTATCTGGCCCAGAATTGGTTATAAACAGGCCACTGTCATATAGTTGGAATATTGCTGATGTGGCGATAAACAACAAACATAACAGCCATACTTTCTTTCCCCACTCGCTGTAAACGAGGGACATGAATCTATTGCCCTGAAGGTAACTGTTGAGCTCTACCCTATACAGGAATTTTGTTTCTAGATTTTTTTCTGAAAAGCAAACATTAAGTTGTCTGTTAAGTTTAAATGTTTATTGTCCATATCCATTCTTTTTTAGATATAATTCATAGTGGATATTGAATGGTGGTTTTCAAGTACTGTTTATCTCATTGAGTGGTATGGTTAGATTTAATATTTGCAACGAGTGAAACTAACAATTATAACCACCTCATCATTAGATGAGTCAACAGCTTATATTCATACGTGTTTTAATATTCTATCTATCATAGAGTTAAAGCTGATTTTACTTGATTTTATTTCTCAAACTTGTTCAAATCAACACATGTAAAAACCAAGCAACTTCCATCAAGGATCATATACACACTATGGTAAACAGTTCAACCTTATTGACAAGCAGGAATTTATGTTAAACATGGTTAGAGCACTCGCTATGTGGCTTTGTATAGAGTCATATCACTGTTTTGTACTCTGCATATAATATAATATAATCAACAATAATTGCCCGTGTGTCCCGCATACTGTTGGGTAACTGCATCAAAATATATTGAGATCGGTGATTGGTACATATCGCCAATTGTAGCCAATTGTATTTCAAGATGCACATTGACATTGGCAAAACATGGCCATGATGGCCAAGTTGTCATTGGTGAGCAGTTGGCCAGGATATATTCATTCTTTCAAAGAAACGCAAGGCAAATGATGAGCATGATGAAACCGATAATACTAAGGAACTGTCAGACAAGGAGAGAATGAAGACGCTTGCATTGCTCTCAAGTCCAGAATGAACTCTGTAATACTTTTATCAAACTTGTTATTTGTTCCTTTGTCAAAGGGGCGGTGGGGTAGCCTAGTGGTTAAAATGTTCACTTGTCACGCCGAAAACCAAGGTTTGATTTCCGATATGGGTACAATGTGTGAAGCCCATTTCTGGTGTCCCCCACCGTGATATTGCTGGAATATTGCTAAAAGCAGCGGAAAACTAAACTAACTCACTCCTTTGTCAAATGTCAATGTCACTGTCATGATGCATTCCTGTAAGTTTTAGATATCATCAAGAAAGTATTTATACAACATGAGATCAATAATACACTAAGGCACAGGTTGATTCAGTCCTTCAGTACTAGCCCTAGATGTACTCCATGATATCATCAGACATTATACATTTGACTTCTTTGGTTTTAAGCTGCATTGTTTGGGCAGGTGTTTTCTTGAACAATATTAACTGGACGGTATAGATAGTTATAGTTATATTATATAAGGTCAGCTATGATTCACAGACAGACAAATAGATTTTCCAATCTAAATATCAGTAATAATAATAACAATAACACAAATTAATTGTTTATAGTACAGTACACTGATCTGTTAATATCCCCAGTCATTACTATAAACAGTTTATATTCTAGATTTTAATTGGCCGACATGACTCTGAGAATCTAATGGGCCATTAACATAAAGAAAGAATACCCCAGTAAATGCGTACGTAGATCTCCATTGCTGCTTCCGTCTAATAATATGTTGTGCATCTTGTTTGCCTATTTTGGTTATTTTGAATAAGTGGTTATTGAAGAAAGCCTTGGTGGCATCTTGGCTAATGAGTATTTGTATCGTGTACCATTTGAAAACTAGAAGTGTGAATTGTGCAATTTTGGGGCCTAGAATAATATCGGCTAATGCTATTTATTGTATCCCTGTAGCTAATAATAATGTACTGATGGTCGGAAACAATTCCGTCATTTCATCCCAAGGTGTCATTATCCATAAATGTGTGTGGAATCCAGGTCAGAATAGGTCCCAAGTACGTCATGCTTGTCATAAGAACTATTCAGTAAGCTAGGGATCTGGTTCTGATGCTCTGTGACTGCTGATGGCTTGTCATCATGCCCTGATGTTGTGGATTGTTGCCGACACCTGACACTGGCAATAGTGGCATGCCTGGTCCAGACTGGATAATTTCAGACCTGTGAAGATCTGGGGTAGAATAGGTCTTCAGCCACCCATGCTTGCCCTAAAAGGATCCGGGATTGGGTGGTCAGGCTCACTGACTTGGTTGATGCAGGTCATCATATCCCAATTGCGTGGATCGATGCTCGTGATATCAATCACTGGATTGTCTGGTCCAGACTTGATTATTTAAAGACTGCCGTCAAATGGCTGAAATATTTCCGAGTGTGGTGTTAAACAAGAAAGAAAGAAACAAACATTACACTTCAGTCATTCGTTCATATCCTATTACTAAACATATGCCTTTAATAGAACCATTGAGTTCCCTATTCAGTCTGATAAATGAATAAGATCTGCATCACTTCAAACTTATACAGCAGTAGAAACTAACAGTTTCAATCGACTAGTTATAGCATATTGCAAAACCCTTAAAAATGGCAAATTTCTACTTGTCCTTATGAAACCTCATCTTTTGGGCAGTTTGGCAAGGACTACAGGACTAGTGCCAGTTTCTAACACGGTTATGTATGACGATGACCTGTAAATAATCAAGTTTGGGCCATCCACGAAGTTGAGGTATGCTGACATGCCATCAACAAATTCACCAAGCCTTGCCAGCAGACCATTTGGTTGCCTCTTATGACCAGCATACCGTATTCGACGTAATAAGTGCCCCGCTCTAATAAGCGCCCATGGCGATATTTGATGATAGATTGGCTTGTGAATTAGCACCCTTCCTATTGATCCATGTACACAAGACTTATTTATTTGTGTATAATACGCACTTGTGTGTTATATGCACCCTTATTTATGGGCAATTAAATTCTTGAAAAATATATCTCTATAATATCTGTATAATAATCACAAACTTTGTATCATTTCTGGCTGTCAGCATAAACCACGAAATTTACGATCTTTCAACTCTTTCACAAAAATAATATTCTAATAAGAGGCGCCTATTTCTAATTTATTACGTCGAATACGGTAGGTTGCTGGGACCTAGTCTAACCCGGAGTCCCCAGGAAAGTAAGTAATGAGTAGTCTGCTTCAATTTGTCTTCCCTTCACTAACCCACTAGGTGTGCTGACCAAGCCGGCCCAATCTTAAACTGGACACATACATGGTATGTGCCATGTGAACGGTAAATGTTACTGAAACACCTACAGATGGTTAATCAGTGCAGCCTTTGCCTTCGGTAACGTCCTACAAATTATCGCCACCATCTATTTATACATCTTTTCTACTAAGCAGTGATATATCAGTTGTCATGTCGTGAAACATGTTTGGTGATCCAGTGCTACAGAGATGACTACTACTGGTCCACGTATTTACCAATCTTCTATATCTCGAGAGCTCGCATTTCGGTAAACCTAGGCTAACCCATGGACCCACTCCTGTGGCTCTCCTATCTCAAATTACCCGCCCTTGATTTACATTAGCCATATTCATTTGCTACACTTCTCAGTCTAACGGACCAATCAAAATGCAAGTTACAAACCAGTCTCAATGTTGGGTTGGCGATACCAACAACATGACAGCCAGTCCCATAGATTACGATAGAGTTTGTGTGACATTCAACATTAAAAAACTAACTAACAGCCAGAAAGAAAGCCCTCAAAAATCTTTTTGTTTGCAAAGGAAATCTTCACGTCCATTATAACTGGCTATGGCAAGTCCTCCCTTACCCATTTCCTTTTCCTCATCTTGATGTTCGATCAGTTGGTAAAATGTTAATAAAAATCAAGGCTGGGTACAGGGTTAGATTTAACAACAAATTTGTAAGCAGCCAGCAGGGCTTGCTCCTTTTAAAAGTTCCTGGCCCTTCTCCAAACTAACCATCCCACAATTAAATGATGGAGCCACAAAGTGGTCGAACCTAAGACTGCGGGCTCTGTAAATAATCGAGTCTGGACCAGGCAGTCCAGTGATTGACATCATGACCTTCGATTTACACAATGGCATCAACCAAGTCAGCGAGCCTGATCATCCAATCCTGTTTGGCGCTTCTGGATGATGCATGTCATCTTATCCCAATTGAGTGGGTTGATGCTCATGATATCAATCACTTGATTATATGGTCCAGACTCGATTATTTACAGACCGCCGTCATATAGCTGGAATATTGCTGAGTGAGTCATAAAAACAACAAACAAACAAACAAACAAACAGCATAAAGGACACAATGTTTTGCTTCGGGTTAAACCCTGTGCTCAATATTTATCAATAGTCATTTTGCTCAAAATGCATGTACAAGCTGTTGTGAAGCAAATAGGTACTGCTCTTTTAATTAATATTGAATGCATAATATAATATATTAATTACAGATCTTATTATATATAGAAATATTTAATGTAAAACATTTATAGTTTTCCATAAATCAATGAAATCCATTGTGCTACAATATTCGCTGTTAAAAAGTCCCCCTCAGCAACTTGTAGACCAATCATAATCAATTTTTTATAAGCACCCCCTAGAAAGTTTACATGACAGTCCATATTTTCTTGTGTACATAATAGATTTTTTTTTATCAGAAAACGGCAGTGCAGAAGGGGTATAGTTTTCCCTCATAATTGTTGTCAAAAAGGTTTTTGTTTCATCAACATTTGGACTAAGCTCTTCACTACTTCATCTCTTAAAAAGGTTTAATTCATTGTGTATGTTTTTTTATAACTGCCCTCCTTTGTCAATTTCCTCGATGCCAGGTACCTTGTTAGGTCAATGATGGTATTTTTAGTGGTGCATGCACAAATTGTTTTGTTGCATGGAGGGTGAGCATATTTTTTCCTAATTATCCCCCGCCGCGCGAAAGCGCGAAGCGGGGGATATAGTATTCACGACCGTCCGTACGTCCGTCCGTACGTCCGTCCGTACGTCCCACCTGTTTGTTGCCGCGATATCTCAAGAACTAAACACTGGATTGTCTTCATATTTGGAACTATGGTGTATATACAGACTCCGCAGACACCAGTCGGTTTTGGTGACCTTGATCCCATTTTCAAGGTCACAGCAGACAAATCTGCTTTTAGAGTTGGAAAACGGTGTTGCAGCGATATCTCAAGAACTAAACACTGGATCGTCTTCATATTTGGAACTATGGTGTATATACAGACACCGCAGACACCAGTCGGTTTTGGTGACCTTGACCCCATTTTCAAGGTCACAGCAGGCAAATCTGCTTTTAGAGTTGGAAAACGGTGTTGCCGCGATATCTCAAGAACTAAACACTGGATTGTCTTCATATTTGGAGCTATAGTGTATATACAGACTCCGCAGACACCAGTCGGTTTTGGTGACCTTGATCCCATTTTCAAGGTCACAGCAGGCAAATCTGCTTTTAGAGTTGGAAAACGGTGTTGCCGCGATATCTCAAGAACTAAACCTCTCGATTGTCTTCATATTTGGAACTATGGTGTATATACAGACACCGCAGACACCAGTCGGTTTTGGTGACCTTGACCCCATTTTCAAGGTCACAGCAGGCAAATCTGTTTTTGGAGTTGGAAAACGGTGTTGCCACAATATCTCAAGAACTAATCGCTGGATTGTCTTCATATTTGGTACTATGGTATATATGGCGGGGGATATTTCGTCACTCTGTGACAAATACTTGTTATTTTTTAATTATGATCGGTAAAATATATCATGAGGCAATATTCAACATTTATTATTGGAAATGATAGTAGAAACTGATGGACCAAGTACTCTCTTTTATTGAGTAAATTGGAAAGCCAAAGGAATTAAAGCCATTCTGCCGTCTTAAAATGATTAAATGTTCAAATGTCAAATGATTTCACTGACTAATAGTGATTGCATCAGCTTTGCTCTGACAATGATCACATAATTATAATATATGAAGCTCAGATATAATTTAACTGATGCAGGCCTTATTTCCATATTCTAAAATGATGATCATATATGAAATTCCCACACAAGAATCAGACCCGTGAAGATCCGGGGTAGAATTGGTCTTCAGCAACCCATGCTTGCCGTAAAAGGCGACTATGCTTTATCGTTAGAGGCGACTAACAGGATCAGGTGGTCAGGCTCGCTGACTTGGTTGATGCATGTTATCGTATCCCAATTGCGTAGATCGATGCTCATGATATCAATCACTGGATTGACTGGTCCAGACTCCATTATTTACAAACCGCCGTCATATAGCTGGAATATTGCCGAGTGTAGCGTTAAACAACAAACAAACAAACACATGATTCAACTATGGTATTCATTATTCATTCATTTTTTTACTTAAATTAAGAATACATTTGTATTGCACAATTTCCACATAATATATTGCTATCTTTCTGTAACTATGCAACTTTTATGGTTGGAAGTCCAAGGTAGTATCCAATTCATTATATATTGATGTTGCAACAGTTTAGAAATTACACAATGGTCTGGTAAATGAGTTTGTGCAATTTTATTGATGAATAAAATGTGAATGCTAGTGTTTGACATAGATAAGGCCAGGACGAATATTTAATGGTGCTCTGTATGTCCCTTCCATCGTGTCAGTTTGTCTTCTAGTTGCAAACTCACCAGAAGATGCTATCCTAACTTTGTTTGTTGTTTAGAGCCATACTCAGCAATATTCAAGCTACATGACTGCAGCCATATAATCTAGTCTGGACTGCCCAGTGATTGATATAATGAGCAATGATCCACATGGTCATGTTATAACGTGCATCAATCAAGTCACCACTTAATCCATTAAGTCACCTCTAACAACAAACATAGGTTGGTAGTGACCTAGTCTGACCTGGAATCCCCACTCCTCACTGGGGGTCCCTTCTAGGTGAGGTGAAATTGGGTTTAACGTCGCGTCCAAGATTATTGCACTTATATAGCGACGTGCATGCACGTGTATGTGTGTGTGTGTGGCTGCTTGTACTAGTCCGGACTGATGCCGATTTATAGTGCTAGCTCACTGAGATACCATGCCGCAGTTTAACATGAATACCCCACTCAGACACAGTATACTCACTCCGAGCCGACCAGTCCTTGTTTTAGCCCCCGAGCGCCAGACAGGGTAACAACAAGTACAATCTTTTAACGTCTTTTTGTATGACGCAGCCCGGGATCGAAACCCTGGACCTTCCGCTCTCCGGGCGGACGCTCTACCACAAGACCACGGAGGCGGTCGGGGGTCAAAACATGTTCAACAGTATACAACATTGTTAGAATGATGGAGAAACAGGGAACACTTAAAGCTTGGCTGTGTCTACACACATCACACCAGCTGATGCATCCTGTTTGGACCTGGAACCTGCTTACAATGCAGTGTGTTGGACTGGTGTTATAGAATTTCAATAAGTAGTTATTTCCCTTTGTGACAGAACGGTAGCCCTTGGGCATTCACTCCTTGTTAAACCATGCATGCTTCTTTTATTTGATAGTTTATCATGATTTATTATTATTTGGGCAGGTTGGGAAAAAGGGGCCATTTTGCCTTAAGAAATAATAAATTCTTGGTTAAGTGATGGAAAACACACTTAGCTTAGCATTTTAGACTTGATTGAATAAGTGGTGAATCAAATTTTTGGTAATTTTGTATTAATGTTTGCTATACACACCCTATAAAGGCATATAAAGGCAAATAAAACAATGGTATAAAATTTAACAAGACAACTAAAGTTAATTGATATTCATGATGGACTTATTCAGGGACGTTTATTCATGCTTGTGGTATGGTGGTTAACAGGTTGTCAGCTAAGCACGTGCAAGCCATATCAAATTGTAGCTTATCCCTCAGTGCAAGGTAGTAAAGAGTTTGTGTCAGACCTTAGCTGTCTGCTTTACACTCTCTTCCATTGATTTCTTGTGTCAGACGTAAATAGCTCTGTTGGCGAGTTCCTCCCCATCTTCCTATATGAGGAATGCTGCCAGCCGCACAACTGCTAGCGCCCTCTGCTGGCTGACGAAACCTGATACACACACAGAGAGACAGAGGCTGCAACTCGGTGTGTACATCATGAGCATGCACACGTGTGTGCACCCGTCCCTTGTTCGAATGTTCATGTTTTTCTTTCTGTCAGACTTCCTTTGATCAATGGACTGACCAACAATCCTGTGACAAAGTGATAGATTTGGATGCATCTTTGGATAACCATCTGTCTCAGGGAATCGGCAACGTTGATCCTGGTGTGAACTAGGAATCTGCTTAATTGTCCAGTGTGACTGACCACCGGTGTACATCTGACCACTGGGACCAGGCGGTGACCCTCTTGTGTAAGGACCTGTGTCCTGTCCCAACAGCACGTTCAATTCAGTGTGTATCCTGCCTGTGAGGATAGGCCGGCCGGCAGCTGGCCAGTATTTCATCATGTGTTCCTGGTTGAAGCAGCACCTGATTGTTAAACCTGTGTGCTAACGTCACACATCTGCAGTGGGCAGGGATTACCGCTAATCTAACTCCATGTCTCAATGATCTCAACTGGAGGAGCACACTGACACTCAATAGGCAGCAATATTCTATTCTGTGAGCAAAGGACCAAAGGTGATTAGTTGCATCATACATTCTATCATCCACATCAGAACCGACCTGAGAGACACGTGTTTAAATGTACATTCATTAAGTCTGTAAAAAACATTCACTGAACAAAAAAAAGGGAAGATAAGGCTCAGCCATTCTAGGCCTGCAACCCTGCACGTACACAACATTAATATCCGTAATAGAAGGCTGGATCCTGTCATTGATCTGTGAGGCTGTTCATCCTCTCAACGTTACTGCCTCCGACATTTGCGCTCAAGTGAAATTCTCTCCATTATAAGTATTCTACCTGGGGGTTGACCTACATGTGTCTCAGTCTGAGACAAAACTAAGTTCAGCAGCAAGGTCATCACTGAGTCAGGTAAGATGCAGTTGGTTGGATAATATATTCATAATTGTTGATTGGATAATATCTAATATGGTGTTATTACATTGTTTTGCTACATTGATAATTATCTGTGCACGTTAGGCTTGGTGTGATTACTATTTGTTACATTTAATAGGAGAGGTGATTGCTTGATGACTTCTTAGGGGTTATTATTATTATTATTATTATTATTATTATTTATTTATTTTAAATTTTTATTATTATCAGTGTAAGAAAGAAAATTAAGATAAGGATTGAACTAATTTAACCTATTATTATTATTATTATTATTATTATTTGTGTGTAGTTTTCTTAAGTAGATAGTATTTGACCATGCCTAATCATTCAGAAAAAAGCCATTTATGCTGTCTGTGACAGTTCAATGAAGGAGATAGTATTTCAAGTCGCTACGTGTTTTGTAAGTTACAAGACTACATTGATTGATCATGAACAAGTTTTTCCTCTTGTATATTCAGTAATCAATATTCTGTGAGTAACTTGGCAATATATGGAGTTATTGACAAGGTATATTCAATTCAGATCGATCAAATATTCCTGCAGAGCAAATATCTACTGGTTCAATATGCCTCATTGATTAATATTCAAAGATATTGACTGGTGGTAATATTGATGGAGGGTCTGTTATTGTAAAACAAACTATGAAGAAATACCAACTCCTTAATATAACCTTCACATCGTAGACCTCCTAGCGGGGTTTGTGCAAGAGAGTATTTTAACACAGGGATATATGCTACTCAAAAAGAAATTAAAGATTACCCGATTTTGTCATATGACTAATAGTTAATCTGTCATGGCAGGACAGTTGAACTGTAGTCAAATGAAATAACATGGTAATCTATGACTTCTTTTGAGTAGTATATAAAACACCACAAATTATGAGATTTTCATCCAAATTGTTTTAAAATATACTTTACTTTTTTCTAACTTTCAGTTTAAAGACGTCTTTGTACATGAGTGAATGAGTGAGTTGGGTTTAACACCGCTTTTAACAGTATTCCAGTTATATCACGGTGTGTCAGCTTAATGTGAGAGGAAAGCCCGAAGTGATGCAGGCTTTGGACCTTTACCACTTCAGTGATACCATGAGCACGGGTAAGGTGCTGACAAACCTGGAAACATAATCAGGGCAAACCGGGATTCGAACCCACAATCATGGATTTCTGGCGTGCCCAAGGGACGCAACTCTGCACAGGGAATCGGGGCGCCTTAGACAACTGGGCCACCCATGCCCCCTTTGATGTAGGAAGTTTTTGTTGACAAATATAGCTGAATAACTGAATAACCAGGTGACCTTCAGTGCAGTCATTAAGTTTAGGTAATCACATTGCTAAACGATCAATTGTATCAAGAAAGCAAAATAAAGTTGTTATTGTGCCTCTTCGCGATTGTCCACAGTTGGTTCAAAGGAGTGGGCGAGCGGTCGAAATCCCTTAGGCTTGCAAGTGCCAGATGTTCATGTGGTGACCAGGCTGTTATTCAGCCAATTGACCAACAATGTTTACAGGTCTTTACAGTGTTGTCACTACCCCTAGTTTAGTGTACAGTACATTCACCCTGTGCGCTCCTAGGAACCCTTTCATCTGTTGGTAGTTGACCAGATTGTGGAAACACCAATACCTTCATACATCCTAAGGCCAAACACAAGTGTCAAAACGTGTGATGTCAACCTGGGCAAGTGACTTAGTCCAAATGTGCCTCTATTCATCCAGCAGGGAATGGGTATCTGATTTGTGAGTTGGATGTAACAAACCTTCTAGCGCCTGTAGGCAGCATGGGTTGTATACTCCCCAGGGAGTTGAGAATATCTGGAAAGCTGCATTTTGCATTTGGATACCACTAATCGGGGAACAAAAAAACAAACACATTTGAACAGAGATATCTGGAAAAGTATTTTATACAATTGTATAATATATGGAAAAAAAAGTACATTTTCTAAAAATATGTGTGCTAGTTTTAGAGTGAGTGAGGGAGGGAATTTATTTAAACGTGTCCATTTTCTTCATTTATTGAATTAATTCACATGTGTTCAGTGTCTTGATTCAATGATTTAGTGCATGTCTGGAATAATGCTAAGTTCTAACCCCAACTCACTCATCAACACAGTTCCCGAGTCCTGACCAACTGACCCACCTCCTGACCCATATCTCACACAGTGACCTCTGCTGACCTAAACCACAAGTAGCCGTGGGGGAGACCTGATGCCTTTATTTAGTGCATCTGAAGTTCCTCCCATTCCAGAGCAATTGGCTATCAGGACCATCCATGCTGTTGGTGTAACATGACCCACCTGGTCTTGGTGCACAGCTTCTGATAGTGGAGCTAGTTTAACTGCTATTTTCATCCAGGCCTCCCAAACACACACCTACCAATGAAAACTGACAGACTGTGACAAAAAACTGTCTTTTGACTACAATACACAAGGAATCGGCAACAGAAAACAATGAGAACGTTAATACTAAAAACTAAGAAATCATATATCTGAGAGCACGCTGCCAAAAACATGGAAAAGACCGCACTTAAACACACAGACTGCAACATTCCAACTAAGGCATCTGCAGAACAAGAAGGAAGTTGGCCGTTATGTCACAAGGTTCAAGAAACAGCAAGTAAATTTGCAAATTACGCTGCTAATATAATAATAATCATCTAGAATATTCTATATTGCATTGTAATTTGTAAATTTCAAAGATTTGTTGTTACCTTGCCTGCACTCAGCATTAAGGGGCTAAAACAAAGACAAAGAGTCAGTTTTCGGGTGTCCATGTTAAACTGCAGCATGGTATCTCAGAGGGCTAGCACTATGAATCGGCATTAGTCCTGACGAGTACAAGCAGCCATGTATTCATTGGCTCATTGAGTCACGTGACTCAACCTCCTGTTGAGGTGTTCCCAGGTTTTCCCCAGAGACGTATCGTTTAAGAGCGAAAGATCTGATATTAATGAGATAGAGATTGTGAATAAGTAGTGGTGCTTACCAACCTAATTAAATCACGAAGTATCAAAGCCATGGGGATCTGACACAGAGGGACACTGGTAAGGAAGATTTTTTTTTGGGGGGGGGGAGATCCTCTCACCTCAACCCCCCTCCCCCATCCATTTCATAGCAATGTTTGGCAATCTGTAAGTAATCTCCATAAGTGCCCTCTACTTTACATGACAGTCCATATTTTCTTGTGTACAGAATACAGCATTGCAGAATGGGTTATAGACTGACACTTAGTCAATGAAAACATGTCTTTAAAATACAATTTAAAAAATTTCGAAAGAAACTTTCCTCTTCTGCTGTTTTCATAGTGTGACTTGCCAAGACTTTTAGTAAAAAAAACACACTTAAAAATAGATGTTCCACATTCATAGTGCAGGACTAAATGGCTTGTATCATTTCCTCAAATTTTTTATTGAAAAAAAGTTTTAGTTTCATCGTGGTTGGAACTAAGTTTGTTCACGACCACTCAATCTTTGAATACAAATTTAACCTGTTGTGTACTATATTAATAAGCAACCCCATTTGTCAATTTTCTAAGTGCCAAGGTCTCTAACTACAGCTTCTACGGTATGTAATTGAAAGGAGCCAAGAGAACCACTTCCTTTGAAGAAATATAGACTTGCCTGGGTAGTTTCGGATGTTCTTTTCAGTGCCTACATGGCAGACTTAATTCATTAGCCACTAGCAGGGGTCTGTAGAAATATTTTATACTAATTTGACAGCATGAGACTGGTGATGAGAATGTGTGTACGTGCCTGGGCTCAGTGATCTATTGCCAGAGCTGTTGGTCCTTGTTAAGACAGTAGTTATGGTGCAGAATACATCTTGCATATTAGAGCAGATCCTGGACATGAATCATGGTCCTGGGGAGAGGTGGTCAGGCTGTATCTTGTTCTTAACGTTCAGGCCATAGATATTTATAGATTCATACGATAAATCATTTATTTGATTATATCCTTGGTCATTAAATCTGTGTTATCGAGTGTGCATTGTCAGATACTGGTCTGTGGACTTCTGGTGTATTTCACAAAAGTCAAACTCCTTAAAAGAAGCATGGTGGTGTATACAATCTCCAAATGTGAGTTTTGATCATATGAGGTAAAATTCTATAAGTAGGAATTTGATAGAGTTATATGACTGAACTACTTCCTTGGTCATATGGGGGGCACAGGTAGCCCAGTCGTCTAAGGCGCCCAATTCGCTGTGCAGAATTGCGTCCCTTGGGCACGCCAGAAACCTATGTTTGTGAGTTCGAATCCCGGTTCACCCCGATTATGTTTCTAGGTTTGTCAGCACTATACCCGTGCTCGTGGGTTTCACCGAAGTGGTAAATGTCTGAGACCTGCATCACTTCAGGCTTTCCTCCCACATGAAGCTGACACGCCGCGATATAACTGGAATACTGTTAAAAGCGGCGTTAAACCCAACTCACTCACTCACTCCTTGGTCATATGGGGTAAAGGTGGCTCAGTCAATTACAGAGTTGCGTCCTTTAAACATCTCACAAACAGATGTATGATTGTGGGTTCAAATCCCAGGACCATCCCCATGCTCGTTAGTTTGACTCAAGTGGTAAACATCTAAGACCTACATCACTCCACGCCATCATCCCACATCAAGCTGACACGCAGTGATATAACTGAAATACTTTCAAAGCGGTGTGAAATCCATCTCACTCACTCACCACTTATAATAGCCACACACCAACTAAGTATAAGGACATAGGAGACTATAGGGCATATGGCAAAGGAAGGTCACTCTTCCTGAACCATTTGGTGTACGAATACCTCGCATGGACCAAGCCCTTGTTGCTGAATCATACGTCTTGTTCCCTGGGCGTGGCATCAAGTGGAAATTGAAGCTGTATTGTCTTCCTTGCAAGTTGTCACAGTCAATATTAAGTCACGTATTAATACGCATTAATTATCCAAAGACTTGTTTATATAATTGGAAGAGCCCAGTAAAAATGTGTTATGTCTGAATGCCATTGTGTGTACTTGGTAGAAATAATCAGGCCATTGACAGGGCGTAATTCTTTGAATAAATAGTACATGTATGCATAGACAGTTGGAGATGTTTTGTCCAATTAACCTGGCTTCACATAACAACTAACTGTGTTGACAAACTGGTCCAGCCTGACACATGATGCGTGCGGAATGCCATGTTCGCAGTACCAGTTAGCGTGACGCGTGTAAACAATGAGCCGGTCTTCAACTTTATTTGAAACATTCACACTGATATTATTTCTTTTTGGGTGATGCCCCCATGAGGTTTCCTGGTTAGAATTACTCCCAAGCAAGGGATCAGATGGTCATGCTTGGAAGCTTGGTTGACAGTTTGGAATGTAGCTAATAATATCAATCACTGGTTTCTGTTATGCAATTATTTCCATGTCATATATCTGAATATCAGGATACACCCACATATCTTGATGGCCGATTCAAGTGAGGGTTTGGACCAGGTGGTTGAATGTAGAGGTTATGTTGTGGGGTGTCTTCTGTCTGTTGAACCTTTTTTTTTGCAACTTCTTCGCTGAAACTTCTCCTGATGTGCATGAGGATTTGAGTCTGCAGAGATGTTAAAACAATTTGACAATCTTCAGTTAATGTTTTAAGGCAGATTCAACATTTAAGATTCATGTATTTTCATTTCATAGTTGCTTCAGCAGCCATATTGGATTCCCGAAATTGATATCTGAAGCTCCTGCAACTATGAAATGAAATGTTGCTAAGATATTTTGAGATTGTCTCAAAATTCACAGTCAGTTAATAGATTATAGGAATTATGACTAGGTTTTACCACCCACCCGCCAACATTTAAATGCAGTTAATAGTGATATGGTCTTTCACTGTTCAATGACTGTAATGATTATGACTTCTTCCCAATAACCGTACTGGTTAAGATACTGAGCCACTCGAAATAGTGTGTTGCATATATGAACCAACTTGAAAATGAAAACCACCAACCTGGCGAAAGGAAGCATGACATTGATTACATATTTTTTACAAAACCTTGCAAGGCCCCTATATGGAGCTTAAGATGGGATTTGTTAACTAGATAAAACAATTAAAATATCAAATTGACCATATAAATATAGAATACTAAACAAGCTCCCGTTTAATACCAATTTTATGAAACTTGTGAATAGTTGTGGTATCTGACTCGCTTTCGCTCGTCAGATACCACAACTTTTCATGAGTTTCATAAAATTGGTTTTACACGGGAGCGAGTTTAGTATTTTATTTATTACTTGCCATTTATAACGTTTTTAGAATTATACTGTTGAGTATGATAGGTTTACACTTACACGATCCACGGCATAGTCCAATTGAGTTTAACAGAATAATACTTCAAACACGTCAAAAGTGAAACGTATGAATTTAATACCATACAACGGTCCACCTTTAGAATTCACAAAATTATTGTAGGGCTTAGACTATCGCAACTCACATACTTTAACAGACTAACGACTGTCGTTGCGATCACCTTGTGGAACGGGCCTTGCACCTCAAAGTTTACAATACTGTCACAATACCCGATGACGTAATTTGTGGAATTTTGTTGCAAGACCCATCGGCGAAACAATACCATGTGACCTGAGCCTAGCAACACGGTTGCTGGGGTCATTGAGCGTGCATAAGCTCCTCTCAGTGATCTATCAACTCCACAAGCAATGTTGTTGAATAAGCCAAGGGATGTTGAGAGCTTTCAATATTTGTTCTTGAAATGTGTTTCGAGAGTACATAAGCACGCGTTTTGGTATTACACAATGTGTAATACAGCTGTATGTTTATTAAACGGGTGATCTCTTCACGGGCAAGTAATAAGTAGTGTTATCACATTCAGTCATGTGCAGAGTTTCTGTGCATCACATTATAACCTGAAACAAGAATTATAACCTATTGTTTTGACTGTTTACATGCTTAAATGATGGGCTTGAATATTGCTGACTGGACGTAAAACAGCAAACCAACTAACAATTTACCATTTACCTTCAAGTACAGAAGATCAATTTGAGCAATGTTTGTGGCAGTAGCCATTATATATTACTCAAATGAAGTTAAAGAACACTGATTCTTTCATATCATTATGGTTAATCTTTCATGATATGACACTCTTTTGAGTGTAATATATTTTCTGAATGAATTTTTTTATGGCTAGTAGGCAGTTTTCTGCATAAAAAGTATGTTTTTCCTTATACTGATTCCATCTTTCTTCCATCTATTGTCCTTCTTTTGGTACCTCTCTTTTTTCACAAACTAATTGAAAATTAGCTCTGTAATACTAAAGACAATGTTCTTTTTACATATACCGTATTCGACGTAATAAGCGCCCAGGGCGCTCTCAAAATTAGAAATATAGGGCTCTTATTAGAATATTATTTTGGTGAAAAAAACAGAGTTGAAAGATAAATTTCGTGGTTCGCTGACAGCCTGAAATGTTTATATACGACAGATATATTTTTCCAGAATTTAATTGCCCATAATTGAGGGAGCATATTACACACGAGTGCGTATTATACACGAATAAATAGGTCTTGTGTACATTGATCAATCGGTAGAGGTGCTAATTGGGATTGTTCACTAGCCAATATATTAGCAAATATCGTCGTGGGCGCTTATTAGAGCGGGGCGCTTATTACATCGAATACGGTATTGAAAGTACATTGTGTTAAGTCGCTATATAAGTGCAATAATCTTGGACGCGACGTTAAACCCAATTTCACCTCACCTCACCTCACATTGTGTTAACGAGGATTTAGGATTTTAAGCCAAGTGCTTGTGGTGGGCAAATTCGTAATTTTTGTAAGGTTCTTTAAGTTTACATTCAGAGTTATTCTTACATTAAGTGAAAGTTTATGTAGAACTAAATTGGAATATCTTTAAAGGCAATTAAGGCATTTTGAAAATCCTTGCTACATATTTGCAGCCAATTATCAGCCTCTGAGAATGTGTGGATAAATTGGTAGTTCATACATTTTCCACATGAAGTTTTATAAACTAATGAAGGTGAACTTCTGCACCTTCATTCTCTCGTGTATTCCTTTCTTACTGTGCAGAAGTTATTTCTGTCTTGATTCTGTCTGTGGTGAATCTGGAGTCTGAGACTGGTCTAGAGTCAAGAACGATTTTATCACCCACCAGGAGCTACCCAATCGTTCCTGTCTCTGTGAGCCCAATCACAGCAGTGTTCAGCGCCACTTCAGCATTTCTAAATCAAAGTGCAGACGTTCCGTGAAATATGTGAAGGAAGTATTGATTTTTTGCACTCGACTTTGAGCAAGAACAGCTCATCCAGGTTTACAGAATTACATGCTGAGGACAAATAAACGAAAACGCACTTATCAATCAAGATAGTTTTGTGAAGTTGTTGATGACATCTGGCATGAAAAGTTAATCATCTCTGATCCTAACTCTAATAAAAGACTGTTTCAGAGCTTGCCAGTCCTTTTGGTTTGTGTCTTTTTTTTTGGTAACAAACATCTCTGTCTCGTGCAAGGTCTCCTACAGCTGGGGGCGTCGGGCAACTTAGTGGTTAAAGTGTTCACTCTTCATGCCTGAAGACCTGGTTTCCATTCCCCACATGGGCACCATGTGTCAAGCTCATTATTCCTTTGAATACCCCGGATTAGAATAGGTCTTCAGCAACCCATGCTTGTCGTTAGAGGTGACTATACTTGAAAGAGGTAACTAACAGGATCAGGTTGTCAGGCTCGCTGACATTGTATCCCAATTGTGTGGATCAATGCTTATCATATCAATCACTGGATTGTCTGGTTCAGACTCGATTATATACAGACCGCCGTCATATAGCTTGAAACAAACCAACTGAATACCCTACCCCTGCTACATCCTGGCCATTAATTCCTGTTTTGGCTGTAGTAACACAGTAAAGTCTTTCCTCTTCACTGCCAACTTATCGTATTAGCTTTTGAGATAAATCCTACCCTCAGGCAAATTGCAACTGTCCATGCTCAAGGCAGGAACGCATCACCTTTTTATTGTGTATGCTGATGTCAACATAAAAAATATCACAATCAGTACTAAGTTTGGAGTCATCTTGATCGTCTGCAATACACAGATACATACAACATTTCTGGCCCCGAAGAAAAACATCTGATAATTATGCACACGATCACTGATCTAAAAGTGCCCAATAAAGACTATATAGTACGCCCTGCCCAATTCCAGATGGTATCTATCAAGAAACTATGGAACTCTCACAGACAATGAGATTGGTTAATAAGTCTGGTCCTACAGCACATCTACATTCTCATTCATCCCTGCAAAGTCAGAATTGGAAGCAAGTCATGACATAATCTATATAGGGGCAAGGTTCCAGCTTCTCAAAGGTATCTCAGCACCTCCAGAGGACATATATCAAAGAATATGAGATATGATATTAAAGGTACATGAGCAGGCCAAAAAGTCTTATGACTGGATGTTTTGCGTAAGGGCTCTTACATCTCTCCACGAGAGAAGGGAGGTACAATTACATCCACTACAAGCATGGTTGAATACGACCAGAAGTCTCTTACTGGACTTAGTCAGTTGGTAGATCAACATTGGTGACTACAACGCCAAAATGTCATGCCAGGCTTCCCTCTCATATTTCCCACTCTAGATGATGTAACAGTGCAGGGGACATGGTCAATCTTTATAAGACAAAGAGATGCAGATAAATGTTCTGGAAATGAGAGTTTTCTTTCAAGCAATAAAAGCATGGAAACATCTGCTTCTTCACTCATCTGTATTGACTGCCACGCCCAACACTACAGTGGTGACATATCTACAGCATTTGGAGTGTGTGTGGGGGGGGGGGTGGGGAACAAGAACCAAGCACTTGATGATGGAGACTATGTAAGATTGTTTGCCTTGGCAGACTCTCTGACATGCAGGATGGAAGCTTGTCTAATTCTGAGCAAGCTGAACAGTTTAGCCCACTGCTTCTCCCACAAGAACAAGATCATCCCCACAGAATGGTCCCTTCATATTGACACATTCAAAGTGTCACCACAAAAATGGGATACCCCACATGTCACCTGCCTCAGCAACAGACTCACTGTATATATCATCCCAGTACAAGACCCACTGGCCCTTCAGCAGGACGCCCTATCCATGAATAGGAAGGGAATGGTTGCCTACGCATACAATCCTTTGTCCCTCCTAGACAGAGTACTAAGGAAGAGAAAGGACATGGATTGCAAGATTGGACATATTTTACAGGAGCCTTCACCTTCAGGCCTGGGAATTATTGTGGCAAAGTTGCAGGCCTCCGGATTCTCGAAGATGCTATAGAAGCCATGGCATGATCGTGGAGACCCTCTTCAACAGCCATCTACAACAGGTGGGAAACATTCTGTCAGTGGCAAAGAGGAAGAGGTCTGTTAGACATGGATATAACAATACCTAGAGTAGCAGATTTTCTACTCCCTCTGAGACAGGAGAAGACTTTCAAATACAGCGCGATTGAGGGCTATTAATGACTTTTCTATAGGTACTCACCCAGATCTAAATCGACCAATCTAAGGTTCCATTCGCCTTCCCAAAATGGAATTATTTACTGTATCATCAAAAATTACTTCTCTTAGCTACGGTCACAGCAGCCAGAGTGTCAGAACTACATGCAACTCATGTTTCATCACTCATGCAAATACAAGATTGGAGTTCAACAGTGTTCAGGTCCCAATGAGTGTTAATTGCCCCAAGTCAATCATCAGCATTTGGAGTGCTCGGGCATAGATAGTACACTATCCTGTCTTTGAGCAAGAATGTGGATTATCCAGACAGGTTTCTGTGCCCCATAAGGGCTCTGAGATACTACATCACTGCCACTCAAAATCGTGGAAAGAACAGACAGATCAAAATACAAGGTAAGTTGACCTTTGGATCACCGTCTTCGAGGGTAAGGCAAATCATAAATAAACATATGGAATCATTGGATGTATGGCTGATACTGTCGGTCGCTACAACGTTGTTCTTGGATAAAACATGTGGGACTTCCAGAAGTTACATCATAGGATAGCTCAGAACCGTAAGTGATGTCAAAATTAACACCTAATTTCACCGATTGTGAGTTGACGTCTTAAGTAGGAATGGCATTATTAATGTCGTAAATACTAAGTGATAGGGGGTTCTATACTGGCGGCGAGAACTGCCACAGTTACGTTATCAGGAATGAAGAATGTCATTATTAAAACTGGCTATGACGTTATTAAATGCCAAAATTGAAAGTTTTTATGACAAATCCTAATTAAGGCATTATACTTCTGTCTATGCTACATTCCTACTTCACTGCTGCCAACTATCCGGGATAACTAGATGCTTGGTCCTACCAGTCCCTCTGGGAAATACTGGCTTTGATGTATGGAGGAAGGGTTTTCAAAGGAATTATCAAACAATAGTCATCACTATGTATAATTCTAATAATTCTACCTTCATTACATCAGGAAGTCACCTCCCCAATATTTCTGCACCTTGTCGATGAAAGTTATTGGAAAAAGTTGAGTTGTCCCACCTTGCACATGCACATGCCTGAGGATAGTGTTTACCTCCAAACTGTTAACATTAGTTGGCAGTGAATAGTGCGTATGTTAAAAATTTGTAGATTTTGTATTTTGATGACAGCCAAAACTGGAGTTTATGGCTATGATGTAGTAGAGGTAGCATTCTTAGTATTATACACAATGATAACTATTGTTTGATTTCTGGTGTCCGTGATATTTGCTGGAATATCGCTAAAAGCAGCATAAAACCATACTCACTCATTCACTCCCACTACTGACTGTTGCATCTAGTAATTTGGACAGAATGGATTTGACTAACAGATGGTGCAGAGGTATGAACTGTTTCCAAATAAGTCAAAGGAATGTGACAGATGTCATATTTACATGCCAGCAGACTAGGTCTTTCAAGAGGAGGGACACAGGTGGCCCATTAGTCTGAGTTTATACTTAGTTCTGCTGGTAGTGGATTCCGATCCCACATTTGACCCCAGATCTGACCCAATTATTATGAGGTTTTTGGTCTGTGCCATACGTATCTGTGCTGTCAAACAGAACCTGAACAAAGTTTTCCAGGAATGTGCACATGAATTTATTAAGCCACACGGTCAGTGATTAGTCAGTTGACAGCGACAACAGGTAATGTAGTTCCAAATGGACAGTGTCTGAGCTACTCAATAGGCAAAATTTATTATTTTTTAGTTTAAGTTTTTTAAAGAACAAAAACTCACTTTATCAGAGATTGTCTTTCACATCGTTCACAGTCGATTGCATGATAGAGAGTAATTGCCCTTTATCTAAGGGAAGCTACTCTAGTCTACAAGGCATCACATTTGATTATGGTCTGCGTGGTCAATTACATTGTCACAATGCTATGAAATTCAGTCAGATGTCCTCTGCAACAGAATGAAACAAAGTAAACTTTTGACATAATTCAGCATTATCTAACTTTAATTTGGGAAAAGACCCTGAGCCATATAGGTGTACAAACACAGGTATGGAAAATGACAAGCCCCTATCATGCTTAATTGCTTTGTTTATATCACCAGTGTTTCTATACGAGCTTGTGAAAACATCTCAGCTACACCCCAGTTAGATGCTGATTATTTTTGTCTTAGACTATTATTTTCATAATAATAACAATTATCCCAGTACTGGTAATTTGTCTCGATCCCTGATGGCCAATTCTGTCTCAATTGCCAATTACCAAGGACAACGCAATGTTTGTTTATTGAAACTGAAAGTAGATCCTACCACTACATTTTGTATTTACATATTTATCCATAAATGGCCCCAACAGATGCTGTTTTTATCCGTTGGCTTTAACCTGACGAGGCACTGACTCATTATATGTTATATGATATTATTGTCATGTTGAAGAGACTATGTTGGCACAGGACAAAGCGACCCATCCATATTTGCTTACTAATTGTCGCAGATCTAGCCATGCCAGTTACAAAACTTGTCAGGTTTTGATGAAGTCAATACATTCACTCTGTGTAAATATTATATACGACCATGCTGTTGTTTAATGTCATTATACACCACCAATCAGTCAGGGAAGGATCTCCAGCCTTCCAGACAGTACCAAGCAGTGCTCTGACTTATTTGTCCTTCAGTAAGCCTGGGAGGTGGGAAGGAACATGAAATATTCACATGGAGACTGCTACAGATAGGTGAAGGTACGAAGTGGATAGACACGATCTGATGATCATGGCCTAGCCCGCTGAGATGCAGGCTGATTGGTATGCCTTTCACCCTCCTGGGTGTTCACCTTAACAAAATGATTGATCAAAATATGGTGGGAAGATAAGGCTGGAATAAATTAATTCTTCCATGTTCATCCCAGCCCGACTTGCTATGTGTGAAAGTGTGTGATTTTTGAGTGAATTGCTTATTCTGAAATATGCCCACAATAATTAGTTTTTTGGCAGTTGTGAAAAAAATGAATAGTTTGTTTTATGGAAAATACCCAAACATCAATTTTTGTGTGTTAATAGTGAAAATGAATAGATTGTTTGATGGTGCTCAGTAAATAAGTTGTTTGTTGATACAGCTGGAACAGATGCATGGACACACTAACACTTATAAATGACCAGTCCCTAAGTACAATGTTTAGCCCTAAGGAAACTGGACATTGGGGCCACAACATGGAGTAGAGTCCATCATTTACAAATACACAGGGTAATGGGGCCTGGTCAAATGTCGGAACTAACCTTGTTGGAATAGCAGCAGCTGACTGCAGCTAGTTGACAGATATTTGGCTGAGTGCTGTGGACAATTCCAGGCCAATTAAGTAGCCTCTGAAGAATATATTAGAGGGACTAATCCAGAAAAGTGCAGTGGACAGCAGAAACTGGATACCCTAGGTATTCCTTATTACTGGTCAGGATTCCTGAATATTCCATGTCTGCCCCTGCAGGTGTGTCTGTGTCTGTCGTGTCATATCCACATGCCCAGGCTTCAAACAGAGCAGGTCAGTCCAGTGGGAATGTGGTCAATTATTGCAAGTCAATTCCAGGTTTTATCCCCCCAACTTCTGAATCCATCCCTACAGATGTTTCCACCATGTGGATAAACAGTGATCTACCATGCTTGTGTGGACATGTCTCCATGTCAAAGAGTATTGTATTGTTATCACAGTGGTTGCTAAGGTGACCTTTGCCTATAGTTGCTTCCCTTTGTCATGGAAGGATCAGATGATCAACCCCCCTACGTTTGCTTTTGCGTTGCATCAGTGTCTGTGAGTCAGTTTGAGCCACATTGTCATGATTTTCCTGAATTATTGTTTATTCATTCACTATTATAGTTGTACTACTGCCTTCAGCAGTAATATGCTACTCAATGTATGTTAAGGATACTGATATATATTTAATTCACCCGTGAAGATCTGGTGTAGAATAGGTCTTCAGCAACCCATGCTTGCTGTAAAAGGCGACTATGCTTGTAGTAAGAGGCAACTAACGGGATCGGGTGGTCAGGCTCGCTGACTTGATTGATGCATGTCATCATATTCCAATTGTGTGGATTGATGCTCATGATATCAATCACTGGATTGTCTGGTGCAGACTGGGCATATAGCTGGACTATTGCTGAGTGCGGCGTTAAACAACAAACAAACAAACATATATTTAATTCTGTTGCAAAACTCAACTCAGCATATGAAACTGTGTACTTACCTTTTGTACCTCCTGCCTTCACTGTGGCCATTTCCTGACAAGGTTCTCTGGGCTCCTTTCCGATTTCTGGTGTTGAAGCCAAGTGCCATTCTTACATTTCGTAGATCTCATTAAGCATCATAATATCAGCATTTAAGCCGATACAACTGTATGATAACAGTCTGTACATACAACTTTGTCTGTATGGCCTGATTTGTTATGGCTTTTATTATGTCAATTAGTGTGGGCTTTGATGAAGTTTTGCAGCCTGAAATAATGGTTGCATTTGGGATTAAAACATTTATTAATAAGTTTAAATATATAGCATCAAAAACTTTGTAACAGCTGTACAAAGAAATAGTTCATTAGTTCATGCTGGAATTGATCATATGTTTTGGGTAAAAAAGTCTCCAATGCAAATGATAAGTTGTTCCAGCTGGGCTTTTTGGCGCCATGGAGATCATATTTGTCAGACTAAATATCTAAAGATGATGCCCTATATCCCCTGCATCCCCAAACCTGGTCCAAACATAATTTCCAACCAAAATGCATTGGGGGCTGGTCATGTGACCCCAGTGGAAACGATATATGTTATAGATATATGTTTATGGAAAGCTAATGCTTGGTCAAAGCAGTGGAGATTCCACGTAAGAATACAGATCCTCAGCAACCCATGCTTGTTGTACGAGGTGACTGAATGTGTCGGGTGGTCAGGTTCAGTGACAGTCCCAATTCTGTGGATCGATGCCCACAATATGACTCTTGATTGTCTGATCTAGACTTGATTATGTACAGATTGGAATATATCTAGCTGGAATATTGCTGATTACAGCATTACACAACAAACACACAAACAACAAACCGACTTGACTAAACCCATAAACATGGTACTGACTTAAAGAATCACAATGAGGACCTCATTTCACAGAACCATCTTTGTAATAAGACTGTCCTATACTTTAACATAGACTTAGGCTAGTCGTAACTCTACAGTAGCATTTGGAATAGACTAAGGTCTATTTGTGGAAGGGGGTTGAGGGTCAATCTTTGAGTTCAAACCCAAGCCAGCAGCTTCTGGCAGTTGGACAATATTCAACACTAAGCTGCAGCTCCTTAGCCTGCTGGGCTGCTTGTACATGCCCTGAAAGGTGGAGCAACCTTCATTGTGCAGTCGATAGTGTGTCTACCTGGAGAGTGGAAGGTTGGTGGTTTGATCGCCGAGCTACACCATACTGAAAGATGTTAAGCATTTAAGGATAAAACAAGGAATGACTAATTCCGTATACTGTGTCTGAGTGGAGTCTGAGCTAAACTGGTGAATCGTATCTCATTGGGCAAGAACTAAAAAAACTTCCGGACAAGTGCAAGAAGTCACACTTGCATGCACTTCGACATATAAGTGCAATGATGTTATAGTCCATTTCACCTCACCTCACCTCACCTCACCTCACCTCATCTCAAAGGGCAGCCGGATAGCCTAGTGGTTAAAGCGTTCGCTTGTCACGCCAAAGACACGGGTTCGATTCCCAAAAAGTGTGCAATGTGTGAAGCCCATTTCTGGTGTACCCTGCCGTGATATTGCTGGAATATTGCTAAAAGCGGCGTGAAACCTCACCTCACCTCACCTCACCTCACCTCACCTCACCTCAACTCAACTCAACTCAACTCAACGCAACGCAACGCAACGCAACGCAACGCAACGCAACGCAACGCAACGCACAATACCGCACCATACCGCAATGACATGAGCATAGGCATGTAGTATATTCAGACAACTACTGCATTGGTGCCTGCATGTTGCTATATAAGTCAGTACTCATTCACCCTTCACCCCTTGGTGTCTTGCAAGTAACACCTTCAAGGTACGGATACCCAAACTATGTGCTGACACCATCTTAGGGATTTCTTATGGAAGTTATATTTTGCATGTTTGGCAAACCAACTTTTTTTCTCTTTATTTGACATTCTGTTAATGGTAGGTCAAACTGATGATGGAATATATAATTTATTACCTTGTCAGCCAGTAATGTTGTCATGGTATTGGGAATGTGAGGGAACATTTGATAGTCGAAGGTGATAGATCAGCTGAACGCTATTGGAGATTTAGAATCTGCCTAATTTTGTATCATCTTGTAGGAAGGGGGCTCTTGTTTTAACAATATATATAGGTTCCAATACTCTGGGACCGCCGTCATATAGCTGGAATATTGCTGAGTGAGGCATTAAACAACAAACCAACCAACCAACCAATACTCTGGACCAGTACTATATGTATATCTTCTTTACTCAGTTCGTCATGAAGGATTTATCTTGATTCCAAACAAAATGCCCTTGGCAAGCAAATTAGGAAAGTTCTTCATTATCTTAGATTCAGAGGTCTCTTATCAGTATATATTAACATTATATTTGATGGAATAATGTAAAACTAACCATTAAATCCCCTTCTTCTTTACTGTCCCTCTTAACAGTGAAATACAAGTCCCCTCTACCAAGCTGCACATTAGTTATATATTTGAAGTGAAGGTATAGAAACATGAAATTGGAATTTAATTCTTAATTTGGGAATTGTTCTCACATTTGCTGCAGATTTGGGTCGAATATCGGCAGCTGAGCAGGTCCAGAGAAATCACCAGTCATATTAGAACAAACTTTAGCAGTTCATTCATCTCACCTGGTTGCTAATTGTTATTAAGTCCTGACAAAATTTAGCATGATGCAATTCAAATGTACAAAGAATTCCCTTGTGGGTGGTAAAGTATTGTCATTTGTCCGTAGATTGTTGTGCATCTAAATGTTCCTTGACAGATTCTTCTCTTGTCAAAGGAGAGTTTGTTTAACACTACACTCAGCATTATTCCAGTTACATGACGACAGTCTGTAAATAATCAAGTCGAGACCAGACAAGCCAGTGACTGATATTATGAGCAACGATCCATGCTGTCAGGGTATGATGACATGCTATCAGCCATGTCCTCGAGTCTGACCACTGGATCCATTAAGTCACCTTATGACAAGCATAGGTGGACCAATTCTACCTGTGAGAGTGTGGTTTCTAGCACTGAACCTTCACCTTCTGTTTACAGAGTGCATTCCTGACAGAAGTTTGCATCAGCAGCCAGATGGGAACAGATCAAAGTTCGAAAAATATGAAGGACTCCTGTACCCCCTGTCATTACAACAAAGGTAAGCTGTTGATCTGTCATGTAGGTAAAGGTAAGCTTCCTGTCATTACAAGGTAAGCTGTTGATCTGCCATAGAGGTAAAGGTAAGCTTCCTGTCATTACAACAAAGGTAAGCTGTTGATCTGTCATGTAGGTAAAGGTAAGCTTCCTGTCATTACAACAAAGGTAAGCTGTTGATCTGTCATGTAGGTAAAGGTAAGCTTCCTGTCATTACAACAAAGGTAAGCTGTTGATCTGTCATGTAGGTAAAGGTAAGCTTCCTGTCATTGCAACAAAGGTAAGCTGTTGATCTGTCATGTAGGTAAAGGTAAGCTTCCTATCATTACTACAAAGGTAAGCTGTTGATCTGTCATGTAGGTAAAGGTAAGCTTCCTGTCATTACTACAAAGGTAAGCTGTTGATCTGTCATGTAGGTAAAGGTAAGCTTCCTGTCATTGCAACAAAGGTAAGCTGTTGATCTGTCATAGAGATAAAGGTAAGCTTCCTGTCATTACAACAAAGGTAAGCTGTTGATCTGTCATGTAGGTAAAGGTAAACTTCCTGTCATTACAACAAAGGTAAGCTATTGATCTGTCATGTAGGTACAGGTAAGCTTCCTGTCATTACAACAAAGGTAAGCAGCCGATCTGTCATGTAGGTAAAGGTAAGCTTCCTGTCATTACAACAAAGGTAAGCTGTTGATCTGTCATGTAGGTAAAGGTAAGCTTCCTGTCATTACATCAAAGGTAAGCAGCTGATCTGTCATGTAGGTAAAGGTAAGCTTCCTGTCATTACAGCCAAGGTAAGCAGTCTCTCTGCCGTGTGGATTGAGATGGGTGACTTTTAGGCTGATCTGTCAACTTATCATCAGTTATTATTTTGCATCTTTTGGTAAATGCCTTCAAAGCCTTCAAAGACCGCCTCCGTGGTCTAGTGGTAGAGCGTCCGCCCGCAGAGCGGAAGGTCCGGGGGTTCGATCCCCAGCCGCATCATACCAAAAGACGTTAAAAGATGGAACTTGTTGTTACCCTGTCTGGCGCTCGGCATTAAGGGGTTAAAGCAAGGACTGGTCGGCTCGGAGTCAGTATACTGTGTCTGAGTGGGGTATTCATGTTAAACTGTGTCATGGTATCTCAGTGAGCTAGCACTATAAATCGGCATCAGTCCGGTCTAGTACAAGGAGCCACACACACACACACACACACACACACACACACACACACACACACACGTGCGTGCATGCACGTCGCTATATAAGTGCAATAATCTTTGACGCGACGTTAAACCCAATTTCACCTCACCTCACCTCAAAGCCTTCAAAAATGTAATGTGTGTGTTCACATTGCAGACCCACTCTGACAATGATCGGTGTCCACTCATCCAGTCACAGATTATCTGGGTTAACAATGAAACTGTTTGTTTGATTATTTATGACTGCTCAAATTACAATTAGCAAAGGGTGTTGATTTATGATGTCCTTTGTTAGAGCGATTGTATGTTTGTGGTCAAAGGCGTAACAGTGAGGGAAACAGATGGTCCTGAACTTAGAGCTGGTGAGAAACTTGAATTTTGAAGTTTTTTTTGTTTTTTTTAGGTATACAATTTAAAAATGATCTAATACAGCTTAATAGTTATCTAATCGTGTCTTGTAATTAGATATGCTGGTCACCACTACCAGTGATTAAGCATGGACACGCCCTATTAATTTGATGTTGTTGATACTGTATATACATGTTGAAGCATTTAACTGGCTTTCTGTTCATTTTCAACCAGCAAATAAAATGTGTTTAAACTTCATCACTTTAAAAATATCAAAATAAAAGAATTAAATAGCTGATAATATCTTGATAATGATACAAGCATCTGTACTGAAATGTCACACTGAAGGAGAATAAAAGCTGAAAATGGTCCACTCCATCTTCCATGATTAATATTTATGAAAAGAAAAAAGTGTTATTCAGTTATTCTTATTTATACTAAACATTGTCCACTGATAGACCTTTTTTTTAATAATTTGTCTACTTGTGTATATACTTAGTAACAGTTGTGTGGGAATTAAGGCCCAGTGATTATATATACACCGTTCAGATGGTAAATCCATATATCCATTAATTTGATGAGCACAGGTGGGGAATATTATTTGACACGGTAACATACAACACATTGGCATTACTGTCATCAGCTATATAAGGCAAGGCATTCACAGTGGAGTTAGACCACTGTCAGAAGTTGGTGAGTATTAAGCCAGTTCCCCATATTACAAATCATCCAGGGTGCCTTTGTACAAGCGATCTTAGCGCTAAGGTGATCCTAACTCCCATACCTTGCCACAGACTTAAGACAGTCATAGTGTTGAGGACCGCCTCCGTTGTCTAGTGGTAGAGCGTCCGCCCGGAGAGCGGAATGCCCGGGGTTCGATCCCTGGCCGCGTTATACCAAAAGACGTGAAAAGATGGTACTTGTTGTTACCCTGTCTAGCGCTCGGCAAGGACTGGTCGGCTCAGAGTCAGTATACTGTGTCTGAGTGGGGTATTCATGTTAAACTGCAGCATGGTATCTCAGTGAGCTAGCACTATAAATCGGCATGGTACAAGCAGCCACACAAACACACACACACGTACATGCACGTCGCTATATAAGTGCAATAATCTTGGACGCGACGTTAAACCCCATTTCACCTCACCTCACCATAGTGTTGAGGTTGTTTTGAAAAACGGCACCGGCAACGGTTCAGGTGTCTCTGATATTCTTTATTAGTTGGTTTACAAACTTGGGGCCTAAAATTAAAGGTAAGTGGATGAAAAAGGAAAGAAGAGGAATTTTTTTCAACTTCCTGATTAATACTGTTAATCATTTTTGTAACTACTTGGACTGTGGATGCTTGTTAGACATCTGCTTGTTATATATATCTGCCTATGCTTGTCGTAAGAGGTGACTAACGGGATCGGGTGATCAGGCTCGCTGACTTAGTTGATGCATGTCATTGGTCCCAATTTTTTAGTTATGATGCATTTACTGAACTGTATCAACTAAAAAACAATTTTCTAGAATTTGGAGGTTTGATTTCAGCAATAAGAACATATGCACATTCCAAATCAATATATTTTGGAAAACAAGTAGAATTGCCCTTTATTTCTCAAGGTTTAGAGATATCATATAATGAAGATAAAGGATGCAAGATATTTTATTCAAATTTAGTAAATAATCTAATTAAATTAAAAGTTTCACAGTGAAACAAATTCGGAAAATGAAATTGATTCTGAAATAACGGAGGATTTATGGAAAACATATAATTTAATTGTTTTTCGAGCAAACAATGGCACCAAACTAAAATGATTTCCATAGAATTCTCACAACTGATACATATTTATACATCTATAAAATTACATTACCATCATGTACTCTCTGTGGATTTGAAGTTGAATCTATTATCCATCTGTTGTTTGAATGTACACATGTAAAACCATTGGGGCACAGCTTAATGAAATGTTCAGAAAAATGTACTGGCACAAAATTGTAATAAATAAGCAACATGTCATATTTGTATTTTAGGAAAAACTTGATTTTCAATCGAACTATATTATACATCAACAAAAACAAGTGTACAAATTGCTTACCAAATTTGAATGGTCTCAAGACTATGTTAACAAATTGTTATCACTTCATTTAGCCAATGTCCAGTGTTAATAATATGATGTATGTAACATAATTATATTGTCCATCAATTATTCTCTTTGAAATGTGTCAATACCCATAGAGTGTACCTGTACCCTCAAAAAGAAATAGACCCGTGAAGATCTGGGGTAGAATAGATCTTCAGCAACCAATGCTTGTCGTAAAGGCGACTATGCTTGTCATAAAAGGCGACTAACGGGATCGGGTGGTCAGGCTTGCTGACTTGGCTTGATGCATGTCATCGTATCCCAATTGCGTGGATCAATGCTCATGATGTCAATCACTGGATTGTCTGGTCAAGACTCGATTATTAACAGACCGCCTTCATAAAGCTGGAATATTGCTGAGTGCTGCGTTAAACAACAAAGAAAGAAACAAACAAAAAGCACTAAAGTGAAAAAAAGAAGAAAATATCTTTAAAAAAGGAAATCCCAATCAAGACCAAAAGCAGTTAACCAAAACAAGTGGCTAACCTCTCAAAACCACTACTCATTTACCTCAAGAATCCTCATACTTAGTTCACTCTCAATGCAGATAGTATACATTCTTAGAATAAGGTATTTAGGAAGAGAAAGTTACCTACTGTAGCTTTCAATAATATATTTACATTTATAGCCAATCAGAAATGTGGAAGTTGGCAGGTTTCTCACGTAGATCTGCCCACAGTAGTAGACTATAAAACGGCTGATAACAGATGAGGGATGGAGGAGGGATATGGTAACTGCAACTAACATCCTGTTCTCCCAAGGCTAGTTAAAATTCAAAAGGGCTATAGTCAAATAGTGTTTGACACCATCCAGTGTTCGAAATTGAAGAGGGTGACGGTCTAGGGCCCTTCAGGTTTACTGCTATCGTTGTTGAAACTAGATTGTCAACTCTGAATCACTGTGATATGACAAGGACCCAAGGATGCTGCTATGTCTTTTGTCATAGTTGTCTCACAGCCACAATCACCACTTGATTCATTCCTTCAAACATGACAATTTTCTGGGCAACTTACTTACATTTAACTTCATTCTTTTATAAAACAAACATTTTCAAGGCATTCTTAGGTCTTATTAAGCTCATAAAGGGCCAGTAGGATATTAGTGAGTGAGTGAATGAGTATGGTTTTATGCCGCTTTTAGCAATATGCCACCAATATCACAGCAGGGGGACACCAGAAATGGGCTTCATACATTGTACCCATGTGGGGAATTGAACCCAGACCTTCGGCGTGACGAGCAAACGCTTTAACCACTAGGCTACCCCACCGCCCCAGTAGAATATTTAAAGGGCTAGTTGTGTATACTACTTATTGAGGGATTTCTTTTGACCTGCTGACAGTGAATATCAGTAAATGTTCCCCAATCGGAATTAAAACATTCCTCATTCGTGTTGTTAAATGTAGAGCATAATATTAAAGATTTGGAGATTTGATTTTACTGATAATAAACCAAAACAGAGGAAGAGGCTTTACTGCTTAGTTTCACATTATTACATATGATTTGGAGAAAATAAGAGCTTGAAGAAAGTTTTGAAGAAAATAATTATTTCCCCAATTTGGCTACCAAGGGCACTTTGTTCAAAGACCTGTATCTGTAAAAAGTTTATGACCTCCACTTGTCATCTAATGTTGACTGGGCACAGGTGGCCCAGTTGTCTAAGGCGCTGCAATATGCTGTGCAGAGTTGCGTCCCTTGGGCATGCCAGAAACCTATGATTGTGTGTTCGAATCCAGGTATGCCCCAATTATGTTTCTAGGTTTGTCTGCACCATACCCGTGCTCGTGGGTTTCACCCAAGTGGTAAACATCTGAGACCTGCATCACTTCAGGCTTTCCTCCAACATTAAGCTAACATCTCATAACTGGAATGCTGTTAAACCCAACTCGCGCACTCTAATGTTGAAAAGTCATGATAATAGGAGGACAGGGTTCACATGATGCAGATGAGGTGAGGTGAAATCGGGTTTAACGTCACGTCCAAGATTATTGCACTTACATAACGACGTGCATGCACGATGGTGTGTGTGTGGCTACTTGTACTAGTCCAGACTGATGCCAATTTATAGTGCTAACTCACTGAGATACCATGCCGCAGTTTAACAAGAATACCCCACACAGACACAGTATACTGACTCCGGGCCGGCCAGTCCTTGTTTTAGCCCCTTAATGACAAGCGCCAGACAGGTTTACAACAAGTTCCATCTTTTAATGTCTTTTGGTATGACGCAGCCGGGGATCGAATCCCGGACCTTCCGCTCTCCGTGCGAACCCTCTACCACTAGACCACGGAGGCAGTATTCACATGATGTAGACATGTCCCAAAGGACACACAGTGAGATTTATTATGCCAAAGTCTTGACAAGCAATATAAAGGTCCAATAGTTAATGTAATTATCAAATCTTACAGTACAGTACGGGGGTGGTCGGGTAGCCTAGTGGTTAAAGCGTTCGCTCGTCACGCTGAAGACCCGGGTTCGATTCCCGACATGGGTACAATGTGTGAAGCCCATTTCTGGTGTCCCCCGCCGTGATATTGCTGCAATATTGCTAAAAGCGGTGTAAAACCATACTCACTTACTCACTACAGTACAGTACCATGTCATTACTTTACAGGACACTCATATTTCCTGTAGGGACCCTTGAAGTTACTTATATGGGGTCCCTTGGGCCTCCAGTTTCATAGGTCAAGGTTAATCCCCTGTAGAAACTGTACTTTGATTGTCCCCCATCAGAAGGTTTCCATGACTTGTCTGGGTGACACATGCATGTGATACATATTTAATACCTCTACATATAGATCCTATAAATCACTGCTGGTTGTATTATCTGATCCTATATCTCAAGTGCAATTAAATATCAGTGAATGATTTAATATTAATGCATGAAGGGAACAGACACAGCAATTGTGAGTTTTGAAGGGCAAATAACCTTTGTGTAGAAATGACAAAATCACACAGGTTTATTCATGGTTTTATGACTTGTACAATCTGTATTGCATCATAATCGAGGGATGTGACCTAGTTCTTAGTCGTACATCACAATAAGATATTTATGACAAATTCGTGTTTTATTTTGTGAGTTATTTGCTCTTTGTCCTCTTTATTATATACTTCTTCAGTGTGAAAGACTTGAGTTTTCTGAAGTTGAGAAAAGTGATATTTTCATGGCAGTGAACATAACATTTGATATTTCACTGCAGTGAACATAACACTTTACCAGAACTATTGTCACACAAGAGTTACCTCCCCTTAAATTGTCTCCCTTTATCATAAGTGTCAAGCCCAAACACAAACTGTTGACGTCCTTTTTACGTTAGTTCCACATTGACGAGGCAAAATAATGACAGATGCATCAATAATGGAGTTAATATCACTTCTTGCCATTTGTTTTTTTCTCGAAAATGTTTTGTTATAAACTTTAAATTTCTCATTTAACTCGTCACTGGAGACTGTTCATTTTGCAAAGCGCCATTTGTGTTACTTGACAAGCATGTATACTTTTGCTTCTAATAGTGATCTCGTACTTTTCAAGAATATTTATTGTTATAGCTGATTTTGTAGCCGATATGTATTTTTAGACATTTCATGGGTATTGTTACCCGTGAAGATCCTGTGTAGAAGAGGTCTTCAGCATCCCATTCTTGCTGTAAAAGGCGACTTTGCTTGTTGTAAGAGGTGACTAACGGGATCGAGTGGTCAGGCTCGCTGACTTGGTTGACACATGTGATCATATCCCAATTGCATAGATCAATGCTCATGATATCAATCACTGGATTGTTTGGTCAATACTTGATTATTTACAGACCGCCATCATAAAGCTGCTGAGTGTGGCTGCATTTATAACGAACACGCTCATAACGAACTGGAGGATATAACGAACTGGTTTTTTTTATATGCTGTATATATGCAATATATAAGCCTATAACGAACTACGGTTATAACAAACTAAAATTTGTGGTCCCTTTGAGTTTGTTATAACCTTAGTTTACTGTATAGTGATATGTAAAAACATTGCCAATTCAACTGTGTTTATAAGAAGTCTGCAAGACATGAAAAATGGGTAATTTTAGGCATTTGCCTACTTGCCCAAAGCAATCTTACCCACTTAGATGTTTTCCTTTAAATAAAACAGGGTTTTTTTATCGTTCATCAACTGTTTTCTCTGCAGAAATAGATGTGATATGGTATGACTGCTACATCAGTGTTGTGTGTGTGCTGTTCTAATAGTCCTAAATAACACACCATACTTAGCAGAGAAACAACAGACCAAGATGCTGTAGTGACAGTAGCTGATATTATGGAGTTTCCAAGGTTTCAGATATCAAGTAGAATGACCTCAATATCTCTTACAACTCAGAAGCTCTGTTAGGCCAAGTGAAAATCAAGTGAGCTTATGTCATGGCCCTGCTTGCCCAGTATCCCATGTCCATCGTAAACATCTCTGCAGACCAATGGACCAGTGAAGTTGAAACTATATATATACACACTTCTTCCCACTAGTGATTACACCAAAATTTGAATCCAGTATTCAGTATGGCTGTCATGGCAGCCATATTGAAAAACCTATTTATAGCCATTTCCCAACCATGTTTGTTAAAAATGTAGTGACATTTTGTATTTTTGTAGTTAGTAGTGGGACTCAACACCTACTTTCTGTAAATCGCTATATTTCAGCGTTAGAAATTGGCACTAGTTCTGTATTTCTTGCCAAACTGCCAAATAGTTAAGGTATCCTAAGGACTAGTAGAAAATTGCCATTTTTAAGGGTTTTGCTAGATGTCATTATAAGGACTTTTAGTTTCTACCACTGTATTTAAGTTTTGACCTTGATTTGGCCTTCATTCCTTTGGACATGCTAATGAATTCTCTCAAGCTGCATTTCATCAGACTGTAATCATCATCTCCTCAGAAGCCTTCCCAATGTAGTTGAAACTGCACGTGCTTGTAACCACCAATGGCGACATCTGAATAGGTTCAAGAGGTTTGAATAACCGAGACACCACATCTTGACATGCACACATTCCTTACATACCTACGGCTTTGCATGCATATGCATGTGCATCATGTGCCTCTATTGCTCGTCACCTATGAAGGGGTAATTACGCTACATTAGGAATAATGATCACCTTACTGAGACAGTGTTTGATCATTATATTCATTTTATGCATGTAGCTCAACAGTGTGTTATGAATTATTATGATGAATTTATTATATAATGTTTTGCCCCAGGACTTTGTTCACAGGGTACATTCAAGTGGCTGTAGAAATTGAGTACACCTTTCAATATTTTTATAATCTGTCAATTTATATCATATCACGATAGAGTCCGCTGCCTCAAGCAGGGGAGAATAATTTGTGATGTTGGATTGTATTTGATCTGTACTACTCTCTACTCAGGAGAGTCATTTTTATAAAAATATACCGTATATCGCTGTGTATCAGGCAAGTTTTTCGTATCTAGAATGAGGGGGTTAAGACGGTGGGTAGTCTTATACACAGAGTCGAAGATCTTTTTTTCCAGTTGATTCACTTTCAGCTTCCACTGGTGATGTTCGATAGCCAGCCCAGCATTTGACAATAAACTTCACATTTAGTCCTAAAAAACTGTTCCAATAACTTTTTCCATACGTAAACATGGTTCCTTGCATAAAGTTTAATAATTTCTGCAAATAAAGTTTAAATGATCCTCGCCTCGATCCAGATTGTCAAGCCAGGTGACACGGTAAAACAATCAACATCCGTGAGTAGAGAGCCAGAAGTACTGGTAAGCATTTGCATATTGCACATGTGACCTAACATGTGATAACCGGTGAAGCTGAAATCAATTCCCGTTGTTTTTACAGTTGTATTAACCACTTTTGGAGACGATGTGTATAAGTGATTGTGGAATAAACACGCTGAATGTGAAGCAAACATAAGCCTAGTTAGTTACAACATAGTACTCACCATTGTCTCTTATTACTTCATAAATGAATTTTATTTCACGGGCACCAATTTGGTGTCGTACCGTGTAAACACAAAATGTCAACGTGTTCTGGAGTTAAACACACGACCAATCATCATAGAAAAATAAACGCAAGATAAACATATTTTTATTGCAAATATAAGGTTTGTGTGCACACTTGTGATGTGCTTCATTCCAGGTCGCTTTATACACAGAGTATGGGATTTGGGGTCGATTATGAAGACGTGTACAGGGGGTCTTCTTATACGTGGGGTCGCTTTATACACAGCGATATACTGTATTTTGATCTAATCTGATTTGTGATATTTGTTTTGGGAATAATTAAACTCAACCTGGTCACCACACAAACAAATGGGTCTTGAGTGTCTGGTCCTGATCACATTTGGATTGGCCCCATGGGGATTCTGGGTTAGAATTGGTCCCCAGCAACTTATGCTGGTTATAAGGGGGTGACCAAAATAATGGGGTTGGTTGATTGCGTGTCATCGTACCCCAACAGCGTGGATTGTTGCTCACAATATCTATCTCTGCTTGTCTGGTAAAGACTTGATTATTTATAAGATCACCATCCTATTGCTAGAATATTGATGAGTGTGGCCTTAACAACAAACAAACAAAATGTTTGGATTGCTCATTCAAACAAAAAATATGTAAAGATGTGTTTGTTTACTTTTGAGAGATTGCACAAAAGCAGATATCCATCAATAGATATCAAGGACAATCCCCATTGAATAGCAAAGACTTTTGACTTGAAGAGCAAATGCATTTTGAGAGAGTGCATCAAAAGACTTGTTTGCTTGTATGTTGTAAGCTACGCAGTTAGAGGGGCGGTCGGGTAGCCTAGTGGTTAAAGCGTTCGCTCGTCATGCCGAAAACCCGGGTTCGATTCCCGACATGGGTACAATGTGTGAAGTCCATTTCTGGTGTCCCCCACCGTGATATTGCTGGAATATTGCTAAAAGCGGCGTAAAACCATACTCACTCACTCACTCACTCACTCACTCACTCACTCACTCACTACGCAGTTAGCAGTATTGCAATATGAGCAACCTCCCAGGTCGACAGGGTTGGATGACTCACAATGAGCCAAGTCATCAAAAGTGGCCGCTCGATCCATTTTCTTGAATGACTAATTGTTTTATCAAATCTATGTAATGTTACTTGAGATATCACCCTAACAAACAGGAAATTTGGCCTTAAAAGTACAAGGTCACCATTATCATCGCAAAACTGCAAACATTTAAGAACACATCTTGAACTAAATCCATGCAGCGGTTCTGAAGATAGATCACAAGCAACCAGTGGCAAGGCAGACGGACAGGGACCACTTGCACCAAGTGATTTTAGCACTACGATTATCGTAACTCCCATTCATTAACAAACATTGACCTACAGTAAAGATAGGTTTGTGCTAGTGGACTAAGTCCCTCACTTCGTGTGCACTTGGAAAGAAGGAGAATGACAGCAGATGTGTCAATTGAAATTTTAACATCCCTTGTGCAACTAAAAATGCGTAACTTGAAATCTCTGTCGTCATAATAAATTACCTATTTACCAAGCAGACCGTAGCATAAAAGAGATGATTTAAGTTGGATGCTTGCATTAGTTGTTGTTGTTGGTTTGTTGTTTAACGCCCCACTCAGCAATGTTCCAATTATATGACAGCAATTACATTAAAACCAAGTCCCATGCACAGATATGATAAATATAGTGTCTGATAATAGATCATTAACTCAGATCTTAGTCCATCCAATCCGTAAGGGCGTCGCTTAAGAGATCGAGAAAGTGACCGTCGGAATGTTTTTTTATCATGCAACTTCGAATGAAGAAGATATAACAGTAGTTTTAAAGCATGTTTTGAAATAAGTGAGTATTTGTTTTTGTTTTAACAATAAATCTTTAATAATCACAAACAAAACTGCACAACTCCTGTAAACATGACGTTTCAAGGACATGTCCCAAATCTTGTCATGTGATGTTTGATCAGCGTGCCAATCTATGCGTCAACAATGGCTCCACACCTGAGAATGTTAGTGCAAATTGTCAAAACTGTTGTGATGTGTATGTTTATAGATGTTTTTAAAACCAATTAGCTTGCGTATGTTGAAATGGTAATAAAAGAAATATTTTTTGTCGATATGGTTTTTTGAGGGGTTATTTGACATAAAGATGTGTGGGTCTTGTCAATTTAGGAGTAATAAGTAAATGCAAATTGGTTCGATGGTTTGTTTATTATTATAATAGCTTGAACACATGTATCTATATTCTTTTCTGTCGTGAAAATTTGTTCTCTTGAGCAGGTGTTTGCATTGGCCAAAGATAATAAAATACATTTGATCAGTTAAGATGTTTTGAAAAAGTTACTTTTACTTAGACATACAAAGTGTGTTTTTATTTCTCCAGTCCATCATAGAGCAAAACCAAGAAAACTTAAGAATAAATTAATTATTTTAAGATTGTCAGCTTTTGCTCCCTATCATCGAGTGCATAAATCTATACATTAAAAACTTTTCACAACAGCTGCAAAAATTTGTTCTGGCATGTAGTTGTGTGACATATACTTCACCCCATCATTTTGTCATACATCAGCAGTCAATTGTAATTTACACTGCTTACAACAGTGTAAATCCCACTCCGTCACACTTGAACAGCTATGCATATGATACCGTTAGAGCATTCAGTGTTAGGAATTGGCACGACAGCGTTAGAAATTGGCACTTGTCCTATAGTTGTTGCCAAACTGCCCAGTAGTTAAGGTATCATACCCTGTATGATGCTAGATCAACCCTTGTGACATGTGTCAACCTTCAAAGATGCTAGATCAGCTCTTGTGACATGTATCTACCTTCAATGATGCTAGATCAGCTCTTGTGACATTTGCCTACCTTCAATGATGCTAGATCAGCTCTTGGGACATGTATCTACCTTCAGTGATGCTAGATCAGCTCTTGTGACATGTGTCTACCCTGTATGATACTAGATCAGCTCTTGTGACATGTATCTACCTTCAATGATGCTAGATCAGCTCTTGTGACGTGTCTACCTTCAATAATGCTAGATCAGCTATTGTGACATGTGTCTACCCTGTATGATGCTAGATCAGCTCTTGTGACATGTATCTACCTTCAATGATGCTAGATCAGCTCTTGTGACATGTATCTACCTTCAATGATGCTAGATCAGCTCTTGTGACATGTATCTACCTTCAATGATGCTAGATCAGCTCTTGTGACATGTCTACCTTCAATGATGCTAGATCAGCTCTTGTGACATGTGTCTACTTTCAATGATGCTAGATCAGATCTTGTGACATGTATCTACCTTCAATGATGCTAGATCAGCTCTTGTGACATGTATCTACCTTCAATGATGCTAGATCAACCCTTGTGACATGTGTCTACCTTCAATGATGCTAGATCAGCTCTTGTGACATGTGTCTACCTTCAATGATGCTAGATCAGCTCTTGGGACATGTATCTACCTTCAATAATGCTAGATCAGCTCTTGTGACATGTATCTACCCTCTATGATGCTAGATCAGCTCTTGTGACATGTGTCTACCCTGTATGATGCTAGATCAGCTCTTGTGACATGTATCCACCTTCAATGATGCTAGATCAGCTCTTGTGACATGTATCCACCTTCAATGATGCTAGATCAGCTCTTGTGACATGTATCTACCCTCTATGATGCTAGATCAGCTCTTGTGACATGTGTCTACCTTCAATAATGCTAGATCAGCTCTTGTGACATGTATCTACCCTCTATGATGCTAGATCAGCTCTTGTGACATGTGTCTACCCTGTATGATGCTAGATCAGCTCTTGTGACATGTATCCACCTTCAATGATGCTAGATCAGCTCTTGTGACATGTATCCACCTTCAATGATGCTAGATCAGCTCTTGTGACATGTATCTACCCTCTATGATGCTAGATCAGCTCTTGTGACATGTGTCTACCTTCAATAATGCTAGATCAGCTCTTGTGACATGTATCCACCTTCAATGATGCTAGATCAGCTCTTGCGACATGTGTCTGCCTTCAATGATGCTAGATCAGCTCTTGCGACATGTGTCTGCCTTCAATGATGCTAGATCAGCTCTTGTGACATGTGTCTACCTTCAATGATGCTAGATCAGCTCTTGTGACATGTGTCTGCCTTCAATGATGCTAGTTCAGCTCTTGCGACATGTGTCTACCTTCAATGATGCTAGATCAGCTCTTGTGACATGTGTCTACCCTGTATGATGCTAGATCAGATCTTGTGACATGTATCTACCTTCAGTGATGCTAGATCAGCTCTTGTGACATGTTTCTACCTTCAATGATGCTAGATCAGATCTTGTGACATGTGTCTACCTTCAATGATGCTAGATCAGATCTTGTGACATGTATCTACCTTCAATGATGCTAGATCAGCTCTTGTGACATGTGTCTGCCTTCAATGATGCTAGATCAGCTATTGTGACATGTATCTACCTTCAATGATGCTAGATCAGCTCTTGTGACATTTACCTACCTTCAATGATGCTAGATCAGCTCTTGGGACATGTATCTACCTTCAATGATGCTAGATCAGCTCTTGTGACATGTGTCTACCCTGTATGATACTAGATCAGCTCTTGTGACATGTGTCTACCTTCAATGATGCTAGATCAGCTCTTGTGACGTGTCTACCTTCAATGATGCTAGATCAGCTATTGTGACATGTGTCTACCCTGTATGATGCTAGATCAGCTCTTGTGACATATATCTACCTTCAATGATGCTAGATCAGCTCTTGTGACATGTATCTACCTTCAATGATGCTAGATCAACCCTTGTGACATGTGTCTACCCTGTATGATACTAGATCAGCTCTTGTGACATGTATCTACCTTCAATGATGCTAGATCAGATCTTGTGACATGTGTCTACCTTCAATGATGCTAGATAAGCTCTTGTGACGTGTCTGCCTTCAATGATGCTAGATCAATACTTGTGACATGTGTCTACCTTCAATGATGCTAGATCAGATCTTGTGACATGTGTCTACCTTCAATGATGCTAGATAAGCTCTTGTGACGTGTCTGCCTTCAATGATGCTAGATCAGCTCTTGTGACATGTATCTACCTTCAATGATGCTAGATCAGCTCTTGTGACGTGTCTGCCTTCAATGATGCTAGATCAGATCTTGTGACATGTATCTACCTTCAATGATGCTAGATCAGCTCTTGTGACATGTATCTACCCTCTATGATGCTAGATCAGCTCTTGTGACATGTATCTACCTTCAATGATGCTAGATCAGCTCTTGTGACATGTATCTACCCTCTATGATGCTAGATCAGCTCTTGTGACATGTGTCTACCTTCAATGATGCTAGATCAGCTCTTGTGACATGTATCTACCTTCAATGATGCTAGATCAACTCTTTTGACATGTATCTACCTTCAATGATGCTAGATCAGCTCTTGTGACATGTGTCTACCTTCAATGATGCTAGATCAGCTCTTTTGACATGTATCTACCTTCAATAATGCTAGATCAGCTCTTGTGACATGTATCTACCTTCAGTGATGCTAGATCAGCTCTTGTGACATGTATCTACCTTCAGTGATGCTAGATCAGCTCTTGTGACATGTGTCTACCCTGTATGATGCTAGATCAGCTCTTGTGACATGTATCAACCTTCAATGATGCTAGATCAGCTCTTGTGACATATATCTACCTTCAGTGATGCTAGAGCAGTCTTCATCCTTACACTCCTTTACGGCATAATAGTTTGGGATTTAAAAAATATGATTGTTTTTGGAGTTTCTGTGGCAACAACTTTGACTTAGGCTGGAAATGGCGATAGTGCTCGTTTCCGGAACAGATCTTGAAAAACATACAATGTTTCTTCACCAAACTTGGTACATTTATTAAGGCTGAAATGATACATTAGTACACCGGTGCATCATGAATTTCATGCTACACAATGTTTTTTTCTGTATCAATACAAGACAATGCACTCGTTTATATTTTTGTCAGTCAAATATTGCAAGATGTGTTGTTATTAGCGCTTCAAGTTTTCTACTAAAAATAGCCTCTACGAACATGTGTCTTCAGCTAACTTTTCATTTTGAACCTGAAATACTAGTAAAAGGTTTCCACACGATTTGATGTAGATATGTGTCGTATCACAATGTGTATCATATCGTGACCTATGTATAATAATATGTAGTGTATCGTGATCGTGCTCTATCATTTCACCTCTAACTTTTATTGGCCTAGTCAGGTGAACTGGTGCATTTGATAAGTTTGGGATTTTTGAAAATTTAATTTTTTTAGTTACCTTGCCAACAACTTTGACCTAGGCAGGAAACGGTGGTAGTGTTTATTTCAGGAGCAGATCTTAAAAACATTACAATATTTCTTTTCTTTTCTTTCCATGGCAACAAGTTTCATATATTTATTCACAACAAGTATTTACCATTGTGGGGCATATTGCTGACTTTGTCTTCTTGTTGATTTTATATGAGCTGATTTTCAGTGATCCATTTATATAATTTACCCGGCTATTTTGCCTTTTGTGCCCAATGGAATCTCTTTTGTCAAATAATCGAGATGTAATTCTTCTTGTGATGTTTGTGTATCTTACTATTAATGTCAACAGTGGGGTGTCAATGAGATGACTGTGTCAGTAGCAGGGTGTCAATGAGTTATACTATACATCTCAGTAGTGCAGTATACAGGATTTACAGATGAATGGACCAGTAGAGGGGTGTACACAACATTATGAGCTAGTAACATTCCAAAACTATACAAAATGTCAGACATGTCAGGCCTTGTGAAAACTAGAGGCGACTTTCAAGTATATATAATAGTAATATCTTCGTGCAATTTATCAATAATTATACTTTGTGATGAGTATAAGACCCCAAATTTGTTTTGATGTTAATTCAGATAATAAATAGAGGATTCATCATGAGTGTTTTTTAATATGGGAAATATCAACCGAGTCTTAGTTAATCGATGAGTGGGTTTAGGCATTATCGTGGTGGGGAACACAACTCTAGACTGACGCTTAATCTCTGAAAATATATAATTTTGATAGAAACAAACAACTACATAGAAATTGAAAAGGTGTACAAGTGAGATGGGAGATTCAGAACCTTAGGAAAATCTAGACATGCTTCATTTAGGACCATAGCATTACAGTAAGGTTGGGCAGAAGGGAAAATATGCTGGTGGGACAGACAATTTGTACCTGTGTGGGATAGGAAATATTTGCCTTCAGCTTGACCAGTGACTGCTTTAGTCACAAGCCTACCCTGCATTAGACTAACATTAAGTCTCTGAAATCTTATATTACACAATATCCTTCTTGACTCTAAAAATATAAAAAAATTCCCTATGCTGATTTCAGAATAGAGCTAGCTTGAGCTGGCTAGACTTGCTTTTGTATTCATTTCTAGATTATTATTTTTTCATAAAATAAATATATTTCCACGGTCATGGTGAAGGACTAACCATGCATGCTTATACTTCCATGTGTATGAGGAGAATAATAGACACCACCAGCTATGCCCCACATTTGGGTATGCATCATCAAGACTAGACTGACACTTAGTCAATGAAAACATGTCTTTAAATTGTTTTTTCTTCTTCTTCGAAAGAACCTTTCATCTTCTGCTGTTTTGGAATCAAGCAAACTAGACTTGGTTAGTTTGATCTAGACTTGTCTCGGCTATTAGTAACAACACATACCTAAAAAATATAAATTTCACAGTCATGGTGCAGGACTACATCAAGACCACTAACATCATCACATACCGGTACCCAGTAACCTTAGCATCCTTAATATCCCCATTCTCAGTTTTTGGCTCAAATATTATTCTCTGAGTTCTGATTCACTACCATATTGGTTCAACAACTTTTCGAAAGGGGAATCCAGTACAGTGGTATGAGACACTTCATTCATTGGCACACATTGATACTGGGCTAGTGACAAAAGCCGATTCAGATATTTTGTAGGCAGCTAGAGAATATAGAGTTTTGTCACATGAGTCATCTTGTGAAGGCAGCAGGTGTGTCATTTTTTTTATTTTTCGAGTTTGCTCGGCTAATTTTTTAGTGCAGTAATCATTTGGAGTTAAGTCTGGTAGCCTCGGTGCCAGATTGGGTTAGGTCGCTGACTTTGTGTGCTAGCAATTAGGTGCCTCACTCTGGCAGTGTGGGTTTGAATCCCAGATGGGACTCCCCCACCCCAAAAGTGCTAGAATTTGTAGTAAACTCAGAAAGTGTAATCCCAAATATAACAAATGTTACTTTTGACCACTTTCTAAAAGGCATTGTCTATTCATAGCGTACCACAAGTTATTTTAGATGAGAATGACTATCAAGATATGTTCGGTGGACTGAGTGGCCATGTTGAAGCACACTGTTGACGTTGACCATTGTTGTAGGGATGGTCCAAGGAAATATGTGACATGAGCAGTGGGTATTTCTCTAACTGTAATACTCTACGACATTTCATCAGGGCCCACTATGTGATATATACCCATCTCAGGGTCATTTGTGTACCTGTAGATGATCGAGGTGTGACAGGTAAGAGGAAAGGTGAGGTAGAGCCAGTGATGTGACTGCACTGCCTTCTGCTATCATAGAGTGAGTGACTGAGTATGATTTTACGCCGCTTTTAGCAATATCACGGCGGGGGACACCAGAAATGGGCTTTACACATTGTACCCATGTCGGGAATCGAACCCGGGTCTTCGGCGTGACAGGCGAACGCTTTAACCACTAGGCTACCCGACCGCCCCTGCTATCATAGAAGGATATATACCCATCTCTCCGTACAGGGTCATTTGTGTACCTGTAGACGAGGTGTGACAGGTAAGAGGAAAGGTAAGGTAGAGCCAGTGATGTGACTGCACTATATGCTGCTATTGACTGAGGGTTGAGTGCCGAGGGTTTCAGCCATTTGGTCATTCCTGAAGGGAATCTGGGAAGAAATGGTCTGCAGTAACCTTTGAGTTGACTGGATGGATCTAATGGTCAGTGGTGTGTTGTACAAGCAATCTTTGTGCTAAGGTGATAGTAACTCCCATATATTACCATAGACAGTCGTAGATCTAAGGATGTTTTGTATAACAGTACCAATGTTCTTTAACTTCATTCAAGGTATTGTATCCTGTTAGTGTCCCCAGCTGTGTCATACCAAAAGGCGTTAAAAGATGGTACTTGTTCCTACCCTGCCTGGCGCTCAGCATTAAGGGTCTAAAACAAAGACTGGTCAGCTCAGAGTCAGTGTCTGAGTGGGGTATTCGTGTAAAACTGTGGCATGGTATCTCAGTGGGTTAGCACTATAAAATCGGCATGAGTCTGGACTAGCACAAGCAGCCACACACAGACACACAAACGTGCATGCACATCACTATGTCAGTGCAATAATCTTGTACGTGACATTAAAACCCTATTTTACCTCACCTCACCTCACCTCACCTCACCTCACCTCACCTCACCTCACCTCACTTGTCAGTGTGGAAGGCGGTGGGGTAGCCTAGTGGTTAAAGTGTTGGTGATATTGCTGAAATATTGCTAAAAGCGGCGTAAAACAGCACTCACTCACTCGATCACTCTCTCAATCACTCACTCGATCACTCACTCTTGTTTTCTGCCACTGGTTTGCTTGTCCTTGATCGTTCACAGGCTGCTGTGACTCACTCACTCACTCACTCACTTGATTGTTCACAGGCTGCTGTGACTCACTCACTCACGCACTCACGCACTCACGCACTCACGCACTCACTCACTCACTCACTTGATTGTTCACAGGCTGCTGTGACGTAGCTGGAATATTACTCAGTTTTCGTGTAGTTGAACCTGACCAGACAGACACTAGCTTGTTTGTGTGTACAGTGATTTATGTCAGCAGGTTACGGTGACACTTCTGTGTCAGTTTGTGTGCACCTGTAAGTTGTCCTGTCCTTGCAGTAAGTCTATGTTCCACACACAGTCCCCATTTCTTAGCTGTGATGATAGGGATGGGTACTTGACAGCTGCCGGTAGTCTGGCCTGTCATCAAGTTGATTGCTTAGTGTATGTAGGTCCTGTTTATAATATATAAGACAAGGGTTCTGTGTGAAGCATTTAGAAGTTGGAGTACTAAGTTATGATAAGATTTATGGATCAACTTCTTTACTACAATTAGGAGCGACGTTTCAGTGTAAGGTTCTAACACCATTACAGCGTTAGAAACTGGCACTAGTCCTGTAGTCCTTGCCAAACTGGCCAATAGTTAAGGTATCCTAAGGACTAGTAGAAATCTGCCATTTTTAAGGGTTTTGCTATATGTTATCATTATAAGGACTAGTGGACTAAATATGTTAGTTTCTACCCCTGCATTATCAAGCAAGTTCTGTGTGAAGTTAAAAGTGTTGCAATGACATTTTTATGGCAGTATTATAAATTATTGTTTCTAGTTGTGCTCATATGACTGACAGCCTGAATCTTTTTATTTCCTGTTTTGGACTCCATATCGAGGCATGAACACAATTTGTCGACCATTTGGCTTTTTATAAACATTTTGCAGATATCTTAACATGAGAATGGTTTTGATATAAGCTGATTTTCTTGTGACAGGAGGGTAAATAAAGTGTAGACATTTGGTATAAACTTAAATCATATTTGCTTACAGTTTATGAACAATCAAACTTTTATTAAAGTAATTTCTTTGATTTTTGCTTTATGTTTTAAGTCCAAAACATTATTATCGGTCAATTGAATGCTATGAACAAATTTCATATCAATTTGCAGAGGTTTCCAAAACAATATTGAGAATGGAAGCTTATCACACCTGAACCTTTCTGACTCCAGTGACTAATGCACAGTACCAGATATGGAGAAGTGTGCATGTGAATTGAACAAACCTCTGAACTACAGGGTATAACTGTTAATTTGACGATTTAACATATACAGCTAATCCAAGCCTTGTTTCATTTACTATACCCTTGTCCCTTTACAATGGCCCTAGATTAGGATTATCCCAGCTGTTGTTAGATCCCTCTTTGCAGCCTAACAGTCCGTGCTAATCACAGTGACCTTAATTAATGTAGTGGTTTAACCCAATACCTGTGTCCGGTTTCACATGCCTTCTGATCAGTAACAGTTGTTCTGATCAAGGATTATTCGTTATATCACGAATCAGTCAACCATTCAGCAGTCAGCCATGCTTCACATGCCTGTTGTAGTTAATCATATAATCTTATTTTAATAATCATAACAGGCCCTGTGTGTTCAGAGTGATCAGGTTACTTTTTATTCAGCGGATATCTTGCGGGTAGCTGATTAGCCCTGTTGCTAGGCTGTGATTTGGACAAACCACGTGTTGAGACATCGCAGTCATGTCAGTGCAAGGTCATATCGTCCTGCAAGACAGCATGCTTCTCAAACAGGATATATTTTGTCTCGAGGATTAAGGGAATTACTGGAGCTCCATAAATGTATGGGCTTTGAACACTTGCAGTATTTGTGATTGCGGGACGCAGGTCTGAAGGTAAAGGTAGGCACCACACTCAGTTTGTTAGTTTTCTCACAGCACACATTACACTAATGATGGCCAAATGTGGGCTTGTTAACATTGCATAGGGAAGTTTTTGACAGATTGTTGACAATTTCTGTGTTACACTGCAGTGTTTCTAGTTAATCATTGTAGAGTGATATACCACACTGTTATTATGGCAGCTTTCAGAATAATATTTGCTTTAATTTGAAAAAATACAGATTATTTTTTTCACCAAATTTATTTCATTTTATCTTTCGTCATTTGAGGTTTTAGTTATTGTTGGTAATTGTGGTCAAAATAATTTGTGTATTAATTCAAAAACAAGAATAAGATTGTTTTCACCAAATTGGTGACATTTTGTCTTTCTTAATTTAGATTTTGACTGTTGTTGGTAAATAACCAAACATATTTTCTTTTTGAATTAACATATTTAGAAATGACATTATTGGATTTGTTAATAGATGACAAATGACCTATTGTGTATGGTAAGTTAATGTCCTGGTTGTAAGGAACGTGACACCAACACAATCAGTCAACAACCTTTGCAACTGACTCTACAACTTTAGAAAATAAATATTGCATCAGCGTATGAGACAGCACAGGCAGTGACTCCCTTTTGGAGTACGTGCAGATCTCAACGTTGCCTGACACCTTGTCTCCTGATAACGTCAATCTGCTTCTGAAGGATTTGTAAGGATGGCTTTTTTTCCACATTTGTGATGGCTAAATTTTATTCATGAGTAGTTGCATCAGACTTGTGTCATCATCATCAAGGTCACTCCTGTACGACTTTGTCCTAATAATACTATTAATAGAATCATATTACATGTAATTACATGAAGAAAGAGACAGGTTTACTAAAAATACAAACATTTGGAGCAAACTGTCTAGTCCAGCTATCAAACTAAGTAAAATATGAAAGCAAATTTGTCCTTTGTTTCAAGCTGGGTGATGAGGAATGTGTATTGTTTGTTCCACTCCCTTCAACCCACTGTTGAATTCCGTTGTTGAATACTTTCAAAACCCCATGCTTGTGAAGGCTAATTGATGAGGATTCGGCCAGTGTTTGATAGTGAACACGAAACGTGGAAAGTCAAGGGCTTGTTGTCATGACCCTTAAATTTTAAAAATCTTCACCTGGTCCCTAGTTTCTCATGCTACACCAGTAAACTTCATGGATCCAGGTAATGATTAAAACCTGCCACATTTTCTATCAAGACAACAAAATACCGAGTGCATGTGCAATCGGTTTGTTGTCGTCTGCATGATTTACTGTGCTTGGGTCCTTTGAAAATAGGGTGGGTTTTATTCATTACGATGCACACTATTGTGCATTCTCTATTGAGAATTTTATAAGACTTATGTCAGCTGAAAACGAACAAATTATAAAAAGCTTAGGTAAATTTCTCTTCCAAGTCATGAACATTCGAACAGAAACACAGTGTTGAACGGTAAATCGTTATTAAATCTTCTCAGCATGCAAATACATATATACAGTATATTTCCATTGTATTATGGGCCGGCGGCCTGAAGTACCGAATAAATTTGTCTGTCTGTCTGTCTGTCTATATGGGGATTGTCTTGTTTGTAATTTGTATGGCTATTTCTATTAAAATGTGTGCATATTCCACAGTTTGGTTGCTCTCTGTTGTTTTCTTGGGCCTGACAATGGCTCCAGGACACCCTAACAATATAGCTGGTAGACAACAATGATACATTGGTGACACGTAGAATGGGTGTTGCTGATACAGTCAAACACTGATTGGCCGAGCTCAGACTCAATTTATAAAAAAAAGAAAAATTATTTGTACCCTACAGCCACAACAGCCTCATAATCATGGGAGTCAAGATTTAAACTCTCTAGATTTTTAAGAGTCTTTTGTGATATAACTGGAATATTTCTGGCTGCAACGTATGAATCCATTCTCATTCGTCTGCCCTCTGTGTGAATGATTGATCTACCCCTACCTCGGTCCAGTACCCCCTACCCCCCAGCTCCTTGTGTCTACCTAGTTCCTTTATAATGCAGTGACATGCCAGGCTGAGTGATGAATGAGTGTATGTCAGTAGTGCCAGCCATGTATTCAATCCGAAAGAAAGGAATACCCAGGTGTTGGGACAGTTTTACATGCCGAGACATAGATCTTCACTGTTGACCATCTTCAACAGAGATCAAAGCTTGAGGATTGTCAATACAGTGGAATCCGGAGTCGGCAATGTGAGAAGCATTTACATTATGTCAGGAAATGTGTATATGTTCTGAAAAAAAAATTCCTTTTTATTTGTCAAGCTTTCGTATAGATAATGATTATCCATTATCCAGGTTATTTGTCCTTACTCAGTGTGTGGTCGGGTAGCCTCATGGTTAAAGCATTTGCTTGTCATGTCAAGGCCCGGGCTCAGTTTTTCATGTGGGTGCAATGTGTGAAGCCCATTTCAGGTGTCCCCCCCACCGTGATATTGCTGGAATATTTCTAGAAGCAGATAAAACCGGACTCACTAACTTCTTCATAGCCGTGAAGATCTGGGTTAGAATAGGTCTTCAGCATCCCATTCTTGCCATAACAGACGACTATGCTTGTCGTAAGAGGCAACGAACAGGATAGGGTGGTCAAGCTCTCTGACTTGGTTGATGCATGTCATTGTATCCAAATTGCGTGGATCGATGCTCATGATATCAATCACTGGATTGTCTGGTCCAGACTCTATTATTTACAGACCACCGTCATATAGATGGAATATTGCTGAGTGCGGCGTTAAACAACAAACAAACAAACTCACTCCTTCAGTGTGTCAGCAGGCAACTGCTTGGAATCCAGTGGATTGCTGAAGTACAGTGATGTTCCGGGCTGGAATAAGGTCCAAGTCAACTGTTAGGTGTGCATGGTGTGATCGGGCTCTGGAATATTGTTGTGGCATAAAAGAACACTGATAGTCATTTAAGTTTAACACTAAACTTGCTTCCGTAAAGCTGCCACAGATATGTCAGAATTGCATGTCATCACACTAAAAAAAAGGTGAATCTACCACTGTTTGTCTGATCCAGATTTGATGATTTACAGGCTGTGTGACATTGGAATTTATCATCCAAAACTGGCTCCCACAGGAGATATGGCTTGGGTGAGATCAAGCGATATCTATACTGTAGATATCGCTGCAATGAAATTGCATCACAATGCTTTGCAGACCATTGTGACGTCATTGGTTACCATGACGTCACAGTCAAATGACATCACTAATGGCTCTGCTACTGAAGCTGTTAGCAGTACTTTTTACATTGAAGACACTAATTACTGTCTACAAATTGAAAAGGTTGGAAGAATGATGTTGGATGATAAATAAAATCTCACCCTCGTGTCTTTTGATATCAAATATATCAACACTCGTTGATAAAAGTGGCAAAAATCCTCGGCAAGCCTCGGAATTTTTGCCACTTTTATCAACTCGTGTTGATATCTTTGATATCAAAAGACACTCGGGTGAGATTCTCTATATTGCTAGCTGTGGCGTAAAACAACACTCACTCACTGTTATTTGAACGTAACACTACTTTCTGCTATTGTAACATCCCAGCCTACCAGGATAGTAATAGTCGTCCATTTGTATTGCACTTTTCCCATGCTAGTTATCATACTCAAAGCGCACCATGAAAGATTATTTGTTTGTTTGTTTGTCCTTTAACACCGCAATATTCCATCCATGTGACGGTGGTCTGTAAATTATCGAGTCTGTACCAGACAATCTATTAATTGACATCATGAGCTTCAATCCACGCAATTGGGATACGATGACATGCATCAACTAAGTGAGCGAGCCTGACCACCCTATCCCGTTTTTACCCCAGTCTTCACGGGTCCCATAAAAGAGGAAAGAAGTACATACCACACTAGATTTAGTGGCTGATCAGGAAGATAATGTTATGTCTTCACACCTTATCTGGAATTTCTCTTATCATTGTGTTTATTCAGAACACAGTAGTTCAGACAAGGCAATAGGTCATCTACGTGCATTCGTTGCATCATAGCATTGCCGAACTCGTATTTGTTCGTCTAATTACCTTATCACCGGCCCCTGACTGCTGTAAACTGGCAAGTAATTGGTTTTTATTGCATCTCCTGATTAAATTGAGACTCGGCTCTCACTTTCCAGGTTTATAGTGATTATCAAGCTGTTGATGTGGAGCATGCTGTAGTTTCCGTGACACTGAACTGGCCTTCTTTCATCAGGCTAATGAAACCAGGCTCAATGTATTGTGCAGAGACACTTGATATTGAGAGTATTTGTTGGTAGTTTGTGTACAACTTAATGTCTCATGTTTGTCTTCTCGTTGACTGTCAGGTGTGCTGATAATTCCTTGGCATTTCTTTTTTTTCTTGTCAGTGAATCAAAAGTTTCGCACCATGTATTCAAGTATTAATGTTGAGAAGATTTTTTCTTCTTGTAGAATGTCACAAATTGCAGTTGAGAAAAAAAACTTCAAACTTGATAGAGAAGGGAGGTAATTTACTCTTGGCTGGTTATTAACAAAAGAAACAATGAGCAGTATGTTTATTTCCTTTCAATTGTCTCTTTACTGCGCTGTTTCTTATCAGTTACGATACTGTGTTTGCATGGTGTTGGGTTTTTACCACAGACCCTATTGTTTGTGATGTGTCTGGAATAATGCTAAAGTGCATAGCACTCTACTCACTCACTTAGGTTTGAAAAATATATTAGTAAAGTAATAAAAAAAGCTGTTGATGTAGCACCTGGATAAAACCATCTGCGACCAGATTTAGATTTAGCTGATTTAGTGACATCATTTCAGTGGTGTGCACTGAAGGATTTAACAGTCACTTGAGCTCACAAGCTTTAATTCATTTGACACCTCGACTCACATCAGTGTAACTGTAGGAAGGGAGGTAGAGCAGTTGTACAAGAAGATTTGGAGAACAAGTTGAGAACCTCATTCTAATGCTATCACCATAGAAGGTCAGTGGTTTGTCGTTACCCTAATATAAATAGACAAGTATATATAGGATTATCGTGGTCTTCAGGCAGACAGTGATCAAGGTGCACTAAATGCTTTAGTGTTGTAGTGGAGACAGTGTTGAAGCTGTAGTGTTGTAGTGGAGGCAGTGTTACAGTGGAATTAGTGTTATTGTGGAGACAATGTTGTAGTGTAGGTAGTGTTGTAGTGTAGGTAGTGTTGTAGTGGAGGCAGTGTTGTAGTGGAATTAGTGTATTGTGGAGACAATGTTGTAGTGGAGGTAGTGTTGTAGTGGAATTAGTGTTGTAGTGGAGGCAGTGTTGTAGTGGAATTAGTGTATTGTGGAGACAATGTTGTAGTGGAGGTAGTGTTGTAGTGGAATTAGTGTTATTGTGGAGACAATTTGTAGTGGAGGTAGTGTTGTAGTGGAATTAGTGTATTGTGGAGACAATTTGTAGTAGAGGTAGTGTTGTAGTGGAATTAGTGTATTGTGGAGACAATGTTGTAGTGGAGGTAGTGTTGTAGAGGAATTAGTGTTATTGTGGAGACAATTTGTAGTGGAGGTAGTGTTGTAGTGGAATTAGTGTATTGTGGAGACAATGTTGTAGTGGAGGCAGTGTTGTAGTGGAATTAGTGTATTGTGGAGACAATGTTGTAGTAGAGGTAGTGTTGTAGTGGAATTAGTGTATTGTGGAGACAATGTTGTAGTGGAGGTAGTGTTGTAGTGGAATTAGTGTATTGTGGAGACAATGTTGTAGTGGAGGCAGTGTTGTAGTGGAATTAGTGTATTGTGGAGACAATGTTGTAGTAGAGGTAGTGTTGTAGTGGAATTAGTGTATTGTGGAGACAATGTTGTAGTGGAGGTAGTGTTGTAGTGGAATTAGTGTTGTAGTGGAGGCAGTGTTGTAGTGGAATTAGTGTTGTAGTGGAGGCAGTGTTGTAGTGGAAGCAGTGTTGTCGTGGAGGTAGCATTGTCGTGGAGGTAGCATTGTCATGGAGGTAGCATTGTCGTGGAGGTAGCGTTGTAGTGGAGGCAGTGATGTCGTGGTGTGGTGGAGGGAGGGAGAAGTATGTGTAACATGATAGTGACACAGATACCCAGTTGGTGCAGATCCATCCTTGGTCTGCTGCTGCAGCTCCCCGATACACACATTCAGGTTCTTGCAGGCCCACTATTTTTACTGAGATGGCAACATGATTTATGTGCGACTGAAACGTTTTTCCTTGTCCCTTGCTACTTTTGCAAAAGTTCTTTTTTGCCCTGGATGCCAGCATTCTTGGTTTGACTACTGGTTTACTAGGGTTTGTTAAACAATATATTTGTCAGATGTATGCTGTCAGATATCATGGTAAAAATACTGACATCAAATGTTTTACCTTTGCCTACCACGTAACACTGGAAGGAGAAAACGTCTGCAAGCAGTTATATGGTGGAAATATTTGCACACTGGATGCATAAAAGTGGGTTGGATATCAATTTTAAACCAATCATCTTAGAGGAAATAATCATTTTATAACCAGGGATAATGTACAATGAAACATTACTTACTGGAGTTGCTAATGATGTGACCATCAAGTTTAATTTACTCATGCAATCATTGAATATATACTAGTCAAAGGGAGTTAAAGAACATCCAATTCTTTGATATGACTATGCTTAATCTGTCATGCATTGACAGATTAACTATAGTAATATCAAAGAGTCGGGTGTTCTTTAACTTCTTTTGAGTAGTATATATTGACTTCCGTAATCGACGTAATAAGCGCCAGCTTTAATAGGCGCCCACAGCGATATTTGCATATATATTGGCTAGTGAACGATCCCAATTAGCACCCCTTCCGATTGATCAATGTACACTTATTTATTTGTGTATTATACACACTCGTGTGTTATATACACCCTTAATTATGGGCAATTAAATTCTGAAAAATATATCTGTCATGTTCTTTTGTATCATTTCAGGCTGTCAGCATAAACCACAAAATTTACGATCTTTCCAATGTTTTGTTTTCTCACCAAAATTATATTCTAATAAGAGCCCCCTATTTCTAACTTTGAGAGCACCCTGGGTGCTTATTATGTCGAATACGGTATTCATAGTTTGAAACAAGCAGAATGGCACTTTTATGTTCTCTGTGAGGATTCTCCTGGGACCAGAACGTTATGTCGTCTGCAATATTTGTGAGTGAAGAACGTTTCACTGTACACAGTCACATCAATGATATTTTCCACATTTTGGACTATCCCATGTCCTTTGAAATAACCATTGAGTCTCATGATTAAGGCTGAAAAGGATTAGGGGACAGTAGTAGCACAGTCGTCTAAGATGGTAGTTGGCTGTGCAGAGTTACTTCCCTTAAGCATGCCAGAAACCTATTAGTGAGGGTTCAAATCCCAGTTTACCCTGATTAAGTTTCTAGGTTTGTCAGCACCATTCCCATGCTCGTGGGTCTAGGACGTGCATCACTTCAGGTTTCTTTAGGTTTCCTCCTACCTTAGGTTTCCATGCCTTGATGTAAATAAAATACCTTTCAATGTGGTATTTCACTATGCAAATAAAATACTGTTAAAAGCGGCTTTAAATGAAAGAAGTAAAACACTGTTCACACAGCGTTATGTTTATGTCACACACTCATTATTTAAGAAATAAATGATGACCATGAGTCATTTATTTCTTAGGAGATATCAATATTATGTACAGCCGCTATCATAATGTTGATGAAATGTAAAGAGCTTTAAAAAATGTTTATTCACATTGTAATAATGATGACTTCCTGAATAGAATCCAAATTCGGAATGTCGGACAAGTACATTCTATGAACAGGTGGTAAGTTTGGTATGTCCCTTATATTCTCACGTCGATTATCTGTACTTTTTCTCCTGATACCAATTGTCATATCTCTCTCACTTTTGGATGCGATCGTTCGGCAACTGCGTTTATCTGCCAAGCCCAGCTACATCTATGGCAAACAATTTACAAGACATTTTTCTCTCAAAAATAGAGTCGTCCAATATATCATATCAAGTAGCAAGCGCTTATTTGAATCTCCAGAAATGACGTCATGATAGAACAGTGTTTTATCGTGAAACAAACCACGCTTCGTTCTTTATTGTTCTTTCCGATTTATCGTGTAGCTATCTTATACATAACGATAGTGCATAGTTGGTCTGTGGTAGCTTTAGCAAGAAAACTGTATATGACAGGCAGATAGTAGTGTCTCTGGTGTATACGTGATGTATACAGCTGCAGTATTGCCATTGTGATGCGTGTCATGGTGTCCAGGATGCTGGTGGATGTCATAGCTTTTCAAGGTTATATATGCTATACTGTTTGTGTTTGTCAGACGACATGACCCTACATGGTATTGAGTTGAAAACATCCAATGTATCTTTGCGATGTAGTCTTTTGTGATTTTTTCACCCATAAAACATGATAAGTTTTGTTGTAGACCTTCATGGTGAATGCATTCTGTGCTGGAAACTTTTGATTCTACTAGCCCAAACATGGCTCTTAACATCATTTTTGTTCAATTTTAGTGTTATCATATGTACTATTATTAACTGAGCGTACTTATCCGATCAGAACTTTACTACTCAGGCTTCAGATTTGTGGTTAAAGTCACAGACTGTTCCTGAATTAAGGAGAATTTATGGATGTCAACTTTTTTATTGTGAGGAGCACACTGTTGATGATGAAGGAGTAAGTATATACTCCGAAACGTTATGTTCCTCATATAAAGAAGTTGACATCCATAAACTCTCCTCCTTATGTGCATCATTTCTAAATGCCTTTCAAAGATATGTCAGTGAATTGGTGCATACTTTTTATGTTTTACATTTTTATTTTTATATTTTACCCTGAATCAGAAGTTTTGCTACTATTTACAGCAAGTTTTGAACAATCTGTTATGTAAACCATCTTGCAGTAATTAATTGAGTAAATTGACCCGTGAAGATCCGGGTAGAATGTCTTCGGCAACCCATGCTTGCCGTAAAATGCCACTATGCTTGTTGTAAAAGGCGACTGAAGGGATCGGGTGGTCAGGCTCACTGACTTGGTTGATGCATGTCATCGATCCCAAGTCCTAGGATTGGTGCTCATGATATCAATCACTGGATTGTCTGGTCCAGACTTGATTATTTACAGCCCGCCGTCATATAGCTGGAATACTGCTGAGTGCAGCGTTAAACAACAAACAAACAACATTGAGTAAATTAATGATCAACAAGGTGAAACATTGTTCAAATTCTTTCATCAAGGTGGAAAGTTTTATGAGGGAAGTAAATGTGAATTGTTTCTTTCCAGTTCCCCAGCACAAGATGTCGAACGGAAAAGCATCCGGAGATGCGAGGTATCGCGGAGTGCCAAAGGACAGTGACTGCAATGGCACTGTTGTTGTGGAGGAGAGTACGGTGTCCCTGAAGAAGCGAGTCGGTCTTGTTAGTGGGACTGCGCTAATTGTTGGAACCATGATTGGTAAGGTCAACAAGATGTCAAGTAGTGGGATCTCATGGTCAACTCATACACTGAGGAGTGCATGGTTCAAAATGACTTGTCTACTCATTCATTGTAAATATCGACGTGTGAAGATCCGGGGTAGAATAGGTCTTCAGCAACCCATGATGCCGTAAAAGACGGCTATGCTTGTCGTAAGAGGCGACTAACCGAATCGGGTGGTCAGGCTCGCTGACTTAGTTGATGCATGTCACCGTATCCGAATGGTGTGGATCAGTGCTCATGATATCAATCACTGGATTGTCTGGTCCAGACTCGATTATTTACAGACCACCGTCATATAGCTGGAATATTGCTGAGTGCGGCGTTAAACAACAAACAAACAAATTTATGTGACTTATGTGAAATATAACTGTATTAGCAGACAAGATTTTAGAATAATGCCATAAGTATTTGCTACTGTTTTCAGTATTGTTTATGTTCATTAAGGCAAGTGTCATTTGGTACTCATGTTTGTCTTTGTCAACAGATTATTTTCCAAGAACCAAGGAACATGCAGTGTTCAAGGCATAAAACTGTTTGGAATATCTTTGCATTGACTTAATCCACAACTTTGACATGGCCTCAAATATGTGATATAAACTACTCAAAGAAGTTAAAGAACACCTATTCTTTCGTATTACTATTGTTAATCTGTCGTAGTGTTGTTTTAACTTCTATTAGTAGTATATGTCTCTTACCACCAAGGGGGGGGGGCGGTCGGGTAGCCTAGAGCTCGTCACGCCGAAGACCCGGGTTCGATTCCCGACATGGGTACAATGTGTGAAGCCCAATTGTGGTGTCCCCTGCCGTGATATTGCTGGAATATTGCTAAAAGCGGCGTAAAACCATACTCACTCACTCTTACCACCAGTTTTGACATTCGGTGCTACTGGATATGATTCATGAAGGACCTGGTTACTTGTCTGTGTGGCAATAGTCAGATGATACTGATAATGTTCTCTTGGTCACTTGCCCTAAACCTGACACATTTGTCATCGGACCACTTAACTTTCATTATTAATTTCTGACACTGCAAATAGTTGTGACAATATCGCCTTGGTAAAATCTTAGGTTCAAATAATGGCTAGGTTTGTTTCTCTCATAATCCTGTCATTATTTCTCATAAAATGTTTGCCGATTGAGTTGTGGGTAGTGTTTGTTTCTGGAGGTTAATATGAGGGTAGTATTTGTTTCTGGAGGTTAATATGAGGGTAGTATTTGTTTCTGGAGGTTAATATGAGGGTTGTGTTTGTTTCTGGAGGTTAATGTGAGGGTAGTGTTTGTTTCTGGAGGTTAATGTGAGGGTAGTGTTTGTTTCTGGAGGTTAATATGAGGGTTGTGTTTGTTTCTGGAGGTTAATGTGTGAGGGTAGTGTTTGTTTCTTGAGGTTAATATGAGGGTAGTGGTTGTTTCTGGATATGAATATGAGGGTAGTGTTTGTTTCAGGAGGTTAATATGGGAGTATTAACCTCCATTCAGTATTTCTACATAACACTTTCTATACACATTAAACTTCATGTATAATGCAAGAAAAACTACCGTATATGACCGCGGATAAGCCGACCCCGTAGATAAGCCGAGGTGTTAATTTGACCATTGAAATACGAAAGAAAATGATATGACCCGCAGATAAGCCGAATCAGGAATTGAAAGACAAAAAACACTGCGAAGTCGGACTGCAAGACATGTGCCGGTACTCGCAGATATTCAAAAATATAAGATGAAAAACGTTGTAATTATATTGAAAAAGTCATTATTATTTCTAATAAAGATTTAACAAACCAGTCATCCACTTTCATAATGTGGGAAGCTGTTTCTCGTGGGTTTTTTTAATCTCATAATGATCGTTATAGTTGCCATCAACAACCAAGCGCCATTTTGTGAATCGGTGTATATAGAATTCTGAACCCGTGAGAAAATATATTAGCTGGAGCGAAAACTCGCAGTTTGAATTCAGCATCGTAAGCATGGCGTTTTCGTTTAAAACTCATGATGAAAATGTCAGTCAGTAAAAATATACCAACTTTTATAACCCCCTTTACACCACTATTGTATGTTAATCCAATTGAATTAAATAAACTATCATACTATGAACACATTGAATGACCATCACTTACTCACAGGCTTTTCCAGTTTATTAAACTAATCTCTCGAAAACAAAGGAATTAAGCCCCTACTCCCAACACGATCGCTAAGCACCCACAACTTGAAAATGTTTGTGTAAACAACATGACAATAGCAATCGGCCCGTTATTTTCAATGCTGATTTCCTTGTGTACCGTGTTGCTTTAAACAACAGGAAGCAATCACAGTGGTCACCGTTTGTGACGTCACAGGAAACAGCTGATCACATGTTTTTGCAAATGGCGAACGGAATAACTCGCCGATACAGTTGTTTATTTGCCCCTTTCAATAAAGGTAGACACTTGTTCACTATCAATTTATGAACTTTGCAAAACGTACGTAATAGCTATTGGCGATTTTATCTGGGGATTATATATTATAGCTGTGAATTACGTATATTGTTACATGTAAAGATTGTGGAGTTGACGAAGAACGATAAACTTTGAACATTCAATTGAAAACTTATTATCGGAAGTAGTAACATGCATAACATTTTTTTAATAATGACAACATTGGTGTATAATAATAACTTTATTGATAATTTATAACAATAATGGCTCTAGTTGTGGCAACTTCCAAACTTTCGGGAAGTTGTAATCTATCGGACCGTCATTCAGGCGATGTTTCTGACAGATCACGATCTGAAAAATACTATCATGAAAGTGTATCCCGTGGATAAGCCGACCCCTTTCTACAGAATCTTTTTTCTGGTCCTCAAAATTCGGCTTATACGCGGTCATATACGGTAAATTATTATCTTATTGAAATATGATAATTGACAGTTTTGCTTTTGATAGGGATATCATGGGCGGATACAGCTTTTTTGAAAAGGGGGGGTGCACAATTAAGATCTATTTATTGTCTTTGGTGGTAATTTATACAGAAATAAAGATTTTTTTTGAAATAAAAGGGGGGGGGGGGGTGCGCACCCCCGCACCCCCCTCCGTATCCCCCCATGGATATTTTCATCTTTCCGTGATACACAAAACTGATTGTCATAATAGGTCAAGTGTGTATTTGAGAGAGACAAGCAAGGGATGCTGAAGACACTAGTTCATATTTCGTATTTAAAAGGGTGGGGTATATCGATGACTTTGTTGTGCCAGTGTCGTCAATATGGTGAAGTGTCGATCATGCTAAGTGTGACTGCCTGTAACATAGTATAATTAAACCGGCAGTAAATCACGGTTGTCATTAACCTGTTATTAATAGTTGGGAGAGCCAGACTGAGGTAAACAAGCAACATCTGTGAGATGACTGATACAGTCAAGCGCTGCCTCGCACTATTTACTTGCCTCTCACTCTCAGTGTAGCAGTTCTTTATGATAGCACTCTCTCCCAGACCCACCTCTTACAAACCTGCCATCACAGATATATATCATAGGGCCATTAGAGACACAGCCTTGAAATTAAGGTTGAATGTCCAAAAGCCCTTTCCATAACTTTCACAGGGATTTCTCTGATTTAAAACTAAGTGTCCTGGCAAGAAAATGAGAAAAAATGGATTGGATTTGTTTTTAAAGATCTTATTTTTGTACATTCAGAGGTGTTTGAACTTTTCATTCAATGCAATAATGTAAAATTACCGTATTCGACGGAATAAGGGCGCTCTCAAAATTAGAAATAGGGGGCTCTTATTAGAATTTTATTTTGGTGAAAAAAAGACAGAGCTGAAAGATAAATTTCGTGGTTTATGCTGACAGCCTGAAATGTTTATGTACGACAGATATATTTTTCCAGAATTTAATTGCCCATAATTAAGGGTGCATATAACACACGAGGGCGTATTATACGTGAATAAATGAGTCTTGTGTACATTGATCAATCCTAAGGGGTACTAATTGGGATTGTTCACTAGCCAATATATTACAAATATCGCTGTGGGCGCTTATGAGAGCGGGGCGCTTATTACGTCGAATACGGTAAGCATTAAAGCCTGTTCTTTATAGGACTATTTATCAGTGAAATATAAAGCCATGCAATAACTTTAGTTATGCGTATATTATTAAGTAGAAGTAGAAGATGAACTGGAAAATATGTAATTCCAGTTTGGGAAAATTTACTGATATTTTGTTCAGATGGCATGATTCATTGCCCACAATATCAATCACTGGATTGTCTGGTCCAGACTGCCATGCTTTAGTTGTAATATTGCTGGTGTTGAACAACATACATAGAAAAACAATATGAGGTCCATACTGGGTTCATTACTTTTAGGGTAACGCTATTTTTCAGGGCATTATCATTTGCAGAAGCCCGAGGTCTTTCATTAACTTTCAGGAGGGCAGTTGAAAGGACCGAGGGCTTCTGCAAATGATAATGCCCTGAAAAAGAGCGTTATCGTTATTATAGCTAAAATGGATGGAATTTGTTATCAAATAAAAAGACAAAACAATATCGGTTTTGAAACATTTACTGCAATCAACACGAATGTCACTGACCCACTTTCACAAATATGGAAACGTCATAGAACAAACCAGATGACATCACTATTAAACATGGCATCACTTTCCCTACCCTATGACATCACCTAACAACAGGCCTGTTAATGGCCCGTCGTCAAGCAATATGAGGGCATTATCAAGTTACAGTAGCCTGCTCATTTCTGATAACGTGCGGGCGGTTTCATGATAATTCTATCCATTTTAGCTATAAAAGCATATAGACTTCAGAAAAGGAAAAGGAAATATGCTATTGACTTAATGACATCCATGTATATTGACTAAGGACAATCAGCTAAAGGACATGCATTGTTAGAGAGAAAGGGAAAATCTGGACCCTTGTATTACAGCTGTAGTATTTGAATCTAAGGACTCTCGTCCAACATTAGAACTAGGAAAGGACTCACGACAGTGTCAAATTTACAAGCATATTGTCACAACAGTATGCAGTGTTAGAAAAAAAGCTTGAAACTCAAGGGTTTCTTTTACTGTTAAAACGTCAAGATTTATGGAGTCCCTAGATTTAATACTATCGCAGAAAAACACCTTCGGACCCAAGGTCCCCTTCAATATCTAACACTGCATTAACTGCTATTCTACAATTATTTCAAACCCTTTTGCAGGTTGGAAGATAGGATATAACACAAGATAGGCGTTATTTGCTTGTGTGCTAGTTACTGAATTACTCTTTTCAAACCAAGCTGATAACATTGAGAGTACAGCGTGTTGAGGTATTCACTCGGGCTCAGGCCCTGGTTAGGTCTGTTGTCCTTGTTTGATAGCTGTGTCCAAATTATGTACATATTTTCCCCATAGCGTGATATATTTTGAACATCCTGACAGCCTGGTACAATAAGAAAGGTCGTTTTTCGTTTCTGACAAATTGTCAGGCATCAGTTTTGTGTCCACAGGAGATCTCATTAGGGTTGAGATAAAAATGTCTGGGGTAGATGTTTACATTTAGATTTATACGTTTTTTGTCACAATGTACAAATTTGAGATCTGAGGGGTTCACACACTGGTCTTCTGAATGAGTGAGCGCTGCAAGTCAGCAGTTTTACAGCTCTATCATTGCTGAGATCCCTGCATGAGTATCAGTATCTTGTATTACAGGCAATAACAGTTTCAACAACATGTCAAAGTTTGGAGAAGTAAATCATTGGTTTTCAAACACAATTTAATTCCATGATTTATTTACAACTATGTGTTATTATATCTTCCAGGTAAGGATAAGAATTTATGATGAACAACTTCTTTATTACAATTGCAGTTTATTACAGTTGTTCATCCATAAATTCTTATCCTTACTTAGTACTCCAACTTCTGAATGCCTATCAAAGAAGTTATTTCTTCCAGTTTGATGTAGTTCCAGAATATTTCAGTCCAGCTTAATTATTTGTTCAACAATCCCACCCGAAATATGAATAACAAGGTTTTTTTTATCATAAAACAATAGTGAATAATGATAATAATAATAAATGTAAATTCTGAAAAAAATAATTTTAAAGTACCGGTTTAGATTCTGTTATTGAAATTTATAGTAAACCTATTAATGATTTCTTTTCTAAATATGTAAGAATAAAGTTGGTTTGCATGAAGTTATGACATAATTCTATGAAATGATAATGGAATGGTGTTGATGTTTGAATTTTTCAGGATCTGGTATATTTATATCACCAAAGGGAGTATTACATGGCACAGGCTCCGTGGGATTGAGTTTGATGGTGTGGGGTGGATGTGGCCTCATCTCGCTGTGTGGTAAGGGAGACAATTCTCAGTCCGGTGCACTCTTCTGCATGTGATGGCAGCCTGGCGGCTGGTCGGCCTCCCGGCTCTCTGAGGTCGTCAGAAACTAGGACCAAGACCGATCAGTCCGACAGATGGGGCAACAAACCACACTGCAGAGAGCTAACTTGTTAAACGAGGGCTCACAATAAGACAGAAAATAGGATTTATTTCATATTTTAATTTTGGCTAAAAACAGCAGTTTCAAATTTTTTACAAAAACTCAGGAATTTTGTGTTCTATAAGTTTTATTTTGAGCCCTCTTATTGTCAACTGTCTTTCTTAATGTTAATATTGTTCTTAGGGGATCCAATCAAAATATAAGCCTCGGCTTTATCATTGGAAATAAATACGATAAATATCTCATTATTATCTGAATATTAAATACTTCTGTAAAATATTCTTTAGTTTACCTTGATGTTCTATTAATTCTTATTTTGAATGTGTATCCAATGTCAGCTTTCTTTTTAAAGAAACAAAATGATTTAACAACTGAAAAATTTGGTTTCAATGAAATGTTGATTTATGTTCACAATGTTCTTAATTCACTAATACTTTTCAGAAACAGGGGAGACAACTGATTATGAGAAGTATGTGGGAGTTACTCCCCTTCCCAATTCAACCATGTTGTTTTTCTCTTTACCTCACAGGTGCTCTGTCCTATGCCGAGCTAGGGACCCTTTTTACAAAGTCAGGAGGCGAATATGCCTACCTTGCGGCCGCCTTTGGGCCAAAACCAGCATATCTTTGTGCCTGGGCTCCCGTGTTAGTCACGAAAACCCAGTTCAGTGGCTATCATCAGTCTGGCTTTAGCTGAATATCTTTCTGAGCCTTTATTCGATGCCTGTGGACCTCCCGACATTATAAAAAAGTTACTGGCTGCTGCAGCCATATGTAAGTACACGCCCAGTCCTATATTTGACTAAACAACTTTGACAATCTAAATCTGACAAGGCCTGCCAGCAAATTGCGAAGCAGGGTTGACCGCAGGTCCCCTGGTGTCCGAATAGCTCATTCAGTGCGCCCTTCTACTACAGTTGCACTCCATGTGTCATTTTCAACCAGTGAATTGAGACTTTCACACTAAGTATCAGTTCCACTCTATCTTCGTGAGTATTTGAAACACGATACTATTCACGTTAGCATTCCATAAACTCTGAACCACAAATTCAACTTTTGATGTTTCTTTATAATATGGTATGTTTTTGATATGTCAAAGAAAAAAATTCTTGATCTTTTCTCAGGAGAGATATCTTTATTTTTGACCTGGTGTTACAAATGTTCTTGTGGAGATCAAGTTGTTATCAGCTCCACCAAGGGTTATATCCCCCTGCAGTTTTGGCTTAACATGCTAAATTTCAAAATCCAAAATAAAAAAAACTTTGGCTTTAATATATTTAACTGTCTGAAATGTATGATATTCAGTGAATACTTTTCAGATGCTATGTTCTTATTCAGTTATTTAATACATTCTTTAATAGTTAAAATAGAAAATTTGATTATTTCTCCATTAAACCTAATTTAGTAGGTAATTCTGTTGTGTACGTACAAATAAATGTAGCTGCTTCACTCCCCTTATGAGAGATCAAATTGAATGTTAGCCTTTCATGAAACCAGGGCATATTCTTATAAATCACAAAGCCATTTGAAGAAGTTGAGTTGCTTTAATTCAATAGGTTAGTTGAAGTTCATGGAAGCAAAAATCCTGTTTGGTAGTATGTTGGGATTGCTGTTTTGTCAAATAAATATACAATCATACTGACATCAGCAAAACGAACAATAACTGACTACCTGAGGAAGAACATATTCAAAACCGATCTTAACTCTTGACATAAGCCATAAAAGCAATGTTCCAGCATTGAAAACTACATTGAAACTAATTGGTTACGCAGTGTCCGGATTCGAACTTTCCTTGTGCTCTCATCTCATTAACATACGTCTTACAGTTGTTTTTGTACAGTTCATTAGTTTCATCCAAACAACCAGGTATTAATTAATAACAGTAATTTAAACTTAAATCTTTTCAGCTGTTGGTGCAATCAGTGACTCTAACATGATAGCCAAGTATTGTCTATCAAATAAATCAGATACAGATCTTTCATATAAAATAAGTCCGCCCTCCTATACTGTATGCTTGGGCTACAAGAAAGCAGTAAGACAACCTTGCTTTCTCCATAGTTGTAGTTGCCAGAGTATAAATGTGTTTTTTTAATAATTCGTTTATTTTTCTAGAGCATTTACTCAGTTTTGCATAACAGTATATTATAACAAAGCTTATTAAAGTAATCTCTATTACACTTAATGACGGAAGTCAATCTCATTAAAATCAGATCTTAACACAAAGATCTGAGGATATCCCATTAGGGGTCACGTCAGAACGACTTTTCATCCGACCAATCAGAGCGTCGCTTACCAAATCATGAAAGTGACAGTTGAAATGTGATTTCTAATTCTGCAACCTAGAAAACCTTAACACAGGGTATTCTGAACGATAGTTACGGGCTTAACGACTGAATCTATACAATCTGGACCATCTATTAGCCATTCCAGAATTTTCTTTTGTTCAGGTTTCAAATTTTTAATCGAGAATTTTTCAAAATATGTTTCGAAGCGTAGTTGCCAATTTGAGATTAGTGCCTTTGCGCAAGGTCGGTCTGACGTGACCTGTAATGGGGTGTTCTCATGTCTTTGTTTAGCGGTAGTGAGAACTAAGATCTGATTTTAATGAGATTGTGACGGAAGTATAGTTTGTTAACATATAAAATTCAGTGAGCTTCTGAATCAGTTGGAATGTTTATAACCCAAACGAAGATTTAATCTTCATATTGTTACCAGTTTTTGTGTTTTGAGCAATATCCAAATTTCCATGACTCGCCAGATGGAGCTCACTTTGTTACATTCCCAAAATATATATATAAGTATAAAGTTATTAAGGTAGCATCTCAAACAATATTAGTTATGTGAAATTAGATTGGAAGTGTACAAAAATTGTAATACCTTTGAGTAAAAAGTAAAGGACATTTGTTTGTTAACCTACATATCTTTTTTCCTGATTTAATTATCCAGGATACATAAAAAAAACATAATCTAACAACATAATAAGGCAATATTGAACATTCTCTTTAATATCAGCTGCACAAGTGTTATAGCAATCTAGATTACATGTATAAAATGGTGGCTTTATTGCTATTCTGTAATAACTCTATAACCATCTTGTTTTCAAACTGTTTACAATAAAATTATTGTCTCTATACTGGGAAAAAGCCCTTCAGTTTGTATTTGATAATTGTAGGATTTATTTTGTTTAGGATACAAGAAATAGACCATCCACTTCTTGGAACTTTCAAATTTGCAATTTCAACTCTGATGCAGATAAAGGGGAGATAATTCTTACCATGCTGAGTTTATGTACATGGTGACGTGAATAGACTGATATACGATATTAAGCCAGTCACAGACCAGCTTGTTGGCTACAGTGTCATCTTACAGTTTCATAAATCGCAAGGCTTCAGTCTCATCATCCAAGCCTGTATCACACGGTGACAATGATACCTGCATCAGTCATACATACAGTGAAAAACACAGTCATCGATAGTCGAACACAGTCATACATACAATGAAAAACACAGTCATAGATAGTCAAACAGTAACATGTAATCAAACTAAGGGGGTCATAGATATAGTCAAACACAATCACATGTAATCAAACTAAGGCAGTCATAGATACAGTCAGACACAGTCACATCTAATCAAACTAAGGCAGTCATAGATACAGTCAGACACAGTCACATCTAATCAAACTAAGGCAGTCATAGATACAGTCAGACACAGTCACATGTAATCAAACTTAGGCAGTCATATATACAGTCAGACACAGTCACATCTAATCAAACTAAGGGGGTCATAGATACAGTCAGACACAGTCACATCTAATCAAACTAAGGCAGTCATAGATACAGTCAGACACAGTCACATGTAATCAAACTTAGGCAGTCATATATACAGTCAGACACAGTCATATCTAATCAAACTAAGGCAGTCATAGATACAGTCAAACACAGTCACATGTAGTCAAACTAAGGCAGTCATAGATAGTCAAACACAGTCACATCTAATCAAACTAAGGCAGTCATCGATACAGTCAAACACAGTCACGTAGTCAAACCAAGGCAGTCATAGATAGTCAAACACAGTCACATGTAATCAAACTAAGGCAGTCATAGATACAGTCAAACACAGTCAAGTCATAGATAATCAAACACAGTCAAGTCATAGTCAAACACAGTCAAGTCATAGATGCAGTCAGGTCATAGACAATCTGTCATAAATCACACATGCAGCCATACAGCCCCAATCATGCAGTGAGAGTCAGTCATGTAGACACACAGCCATACCAAAATACAAACTTAATCATGTAATAAGTTATTTGTTCATACACACCTGATTACCATTGATGCATGGCTTGGGTGGGAGCTGAGGGCAATATTTATTTGAAAAAGATTAAAGCATTCATCCCAAATACAAGTAGTCAAAATCTTCTCAAAATTCAAGTCTTGTTATCTGAGTCAGAATTTTTATATTGATATTCTAGAGAAGACGAAGTTTTGTACCAGTTCAGTGAAATAACATCGGTGATAAATCAGTTTTAATTGTGAATAAATTACACTCTTATTTATGTATCTTTGACAAATTTAATGAAAATTGTGAAAATGTAACTTGTTTTCACCTTTTATATCTATAAATGCTATATTTTCTTATAACTCTATGGTTATTGAATGTGTGATGGTATGAGTGTATAGCTGCTACCCCTGCTTCATGGCACATTAGTGGTGTATATATATATGTATATATACTTGGCATATGATAAGTGTGCTTAAGGCACTACCCCGTATACAATGGTCATGTGGTATTAGAGTTGAATGCTTTTACTCATTGGTCAGTTTTTCTTCTATATATCTCATGTATCACAACTAAGCTGGGCCTGTTATTAATTATCATTTTTCTTCTTTCAGCATATTGTTAATTCTAGGATTTCTTCTATTCCAGATATCAAATAACGATTTGTTTTTTCTTAGGTACCAGAAATAACAGAACTTTTGCTTTGCTTTCAGTAAGAAAATGCAATGACTTGTTTGTCAGTGAAATTTCAAATGTGCTTCCATCTAGTTGTTTTTACAAAAAAATATATAAAATATGTGTCACCAAATGAATAAGAATTTTTTTTATATATAGCCACATACATTTATCTTGAAGTGATAGAGTGAAGTTTCACGAATCTTCCTTCATCAAATAAATGTTACCACAGTAACAATCTAACAGCAGCTATGTAACCAAGGTTACTTTCTCCATTGCCATGGTTACTAAAATTATCAATTTGAAGCACAGTTGAAGTTTTTTACTGTCTAGCAGTGAGTCTACAGCTGTCTTTTGTACACAATTCCTGCCCCTCCCTATCCCTACCCTACCCTCACCCCACCCCTTCCGGTTAGAGAGTATGTGAGTTGAGAGTGAATGAAAGCTTGACTCAGACCCTAACCGCCATGTTGTTGCTAACACCACCCTACAAAGTCTGTCTGTTTATGCGGAACAGGAGCCCTGACATACGCCGAGCTTGGTACGATGATCACCAAGTCGGGAGCGGAGTATGCCTACATCCTGGAAGCATCTCGCTCATCTATGCCCCCGTGGCTTGCTCCCGTGCCTGGCTTCCTGTTTGCCTGGGTGTCCATTCTCATCCTGAAACCTGCACTGTTTGGAGTTGTGGCCCTTAGCTTTGGCATCTACGTAGCGGAGCCATTCTACGATGGCTGCAGTCCACCTGGCTACCTAGTGAAGCTCATCTCCATCCTGTGTATGAGTGAGTATGTTTTGTATGCTTTGTTTGTTTTTTATTTTTGTTTAATGCCACACTTGGCAATATTCCAGGAATAGCTATATAGCGAGAGATTGTAAAAAATTGAATGTGGACCTGATAATTTTGTGATTGACATCATGAGCATCAATCTATGCAAATGTTCACATGGATCAACCAAGTCAGCGAGCCTGACCACCTGATCCTGTTTGTCACCTCTGCACAGTACACAGCACTTTCTGCAGTGTCAGAAATCCAGAAATGTTTCTAGGTTTGTCAGGACCATACCCATGCTCATAGGTGATAAAAGTCCTGCATCACTTCAGGCTTTCCTCCCACATCAAGCTGACATGCCGAGATATAACTGGAATACTGTTCAAACCGGTGTTAAACCCAACTGAGAACCGGTAAACGTCTGAGAACTGCATCACTTCAGGCTTTCCTCCCACATCAAGCTGACACGCCGTGATACAACAGGAATACTGTTCAAACCGGTGTTAAACCCAACTGAGAACCGGTAAACGTCTGAGACCTGCATCACTTCAGGCTTTCCTCCCACATTAAGCTGACACGCCGTGACACAACTGGAATACTGTTCAAACCGGTGTTAAACCCAACTGAGAACCGGTAAACATCTGAGAACTGCATCACTTCAGGCTTTCCTCCCACATTAAGCTGACACGCCGTGATATAACTGGAATACTGTTCAAACCGGTGTTAAACCCAACTTATTCACGCACTCATGTACTTCCAAGACTTGTTGAGTTGTATTATGATACTGGTATATCTGATTCTTTCAGTGGTAGTGTCCTTCATCAACTGCTACAGTGTGGAGTGGGCAACTAAGGTCCAGAATTTCTTTACATTCACCAAGCTGCTGGCTCTCGTGATGATCATAGTTGGAGGATTTTACAAAATGTCAAAAGGTTTGTCCCCCATTCTGTCGTGCTGTGTGCTGATGTGGCAGCTTTTTGGACATGGTGTTGTCAGCTGTTCTTACTTTCTTTCCACATTTCTGGTTTAAGGAGGATTTGATGGAAATTATATATGAAAGAAATAACCCTTATGCATCTTGATAAGGATACATGAATAGGAATGATAAGGATGGAATATTATTGCATTTTCAACTCACTTGAATGAAAGTCAAGTGAGCTTATGTCATGACCTGTTTGTCCGTTATCCGTTATCTGTTTCAAGTCATCTATCAGACGTCGCTTGTCATGATTCCTAAACATCTTCTCCGAAACTACTTAACCAATAAAGCTGAATATCCACATGATTATTCCCACGAATGATGACGCCCCATTGTCCAACTGGTTTGAATCTGGCCTACCACAGCAGCCATATTGAAAAATCCATTTATGGCTTTTACCGAGTTACTTTTCTTCAAAATGTAATGATATTTGTTATTTGTTTAGTTTCAACACACATGTCCAATTCTTTGCAATACTTTATCTTTTTACCTTGTTTTGAACATGCTCTTAATTCTCTCTAAGGAATATATTGCTCTGTAAACTTGACAACGTGATGGAGATGAACTTTGACATGATGAAATCATATTTTGATCAAATCATTAGATGTTAGTATAAGTTTTTAATCCTTAGTAGTAATGCCAATTTTTTTAGAATATCAATGCTGACAGCAACTTTTCCAAATGGCTGTCTTTCTTGATATTTTAAGCACTTGATTACATATCCAGGTGAGCTTCAGTGCCGTTGCACTACTTTTCATAACATACTCTTCAGAAAAAGCTTTAATCGTTTTTGTGGAACGGAGCAGCAATACAACTTGTCCATGCTGTTTGAAATTACATCAAATCCTCCTCATGTCTCTATTTCAAGTTTTGCTTGCTAACATTTTGATTATCCAAGTTTTGTTTCAACAGTCCTGCACATAAATCTCAATCTTCAAGTACTACCGTACATCACTGTGTATAAGGCGAGTTTTTCGTACCTAAAATGAGGGGGTTAAGAAGGGGGGTCGTCTTATACACGGAGTCGAAGATCTCACATATTTTTCCACTGGCGATGTCAACCGGCGTCCGATAGCCAGCCCAGCAATTGACAATAAAACTTCGCATTTCATCCTAAATAACTGTTCCAATAACTATTTCCATACATAAACATGATTTGTATCTCTTTTCCTTGAATAAAGTTTAATAATTTCTGCAAATAAAGTTGAATGGCCCTCGCCTCGATGCAGATTGTCAAATGCAGATTGGTAACTTTCCGGTGAACAACTTCTTTATTACAATTAAGAGCGACGTTTCGGTGCAGGTTCTAACACCGTTATCAAGCAAGTGATGAAGGTTGTGGAGATGGTTGATGGTTGAAATTGATGCGTCTCCATGAAGACAACGAATAACTGAAGTACGGATTCTAGTACTTTTGGGGGTTGAGTCCCATCCGTTCTAATCCAGGATGGGACTCAACCCAACCCACCCAACCCACCCAACCCAGAAAAAGTACTAAAATCTGTACCCTTCTAAGAAAGTATTATCCCAAATATAACATTTGTTACACAGAATAAAGTCACTGTGTGGCTGAAATATCACTGATCACAAATATTAAATCAATGACTACACAAATAATACAGCCCAGCTACATTTGTGAGCAGACATTAATACTTGGTTGTGTGAAGAGTACTGATGTATGTATAATTAGTACAACAAGAAATGGTCTTATTTCATACAGACAGAGTAGCAGGAAGCAAATTCAGTAATTAGTGGCAATAAGCTTGCAATTTATTATTGCGTGCTGAATTGTGTTTAATTGTTAACCTAACATGTTACACTTTGTCGTTATACTCTTCTACTCAAAAGAAGTTGAAAACCTGATGCTTTCATATTACTTAAGCCATTACAGATTAACTGTAGTAATATGAAAGAAATTTATATTGGATAGTTTCAACAGTTTCAAACTTCAAATACTTGTAGCTTCAAATGTTAACCCTGTAGGAGTGAATCTCTTACACAGCCTCCCCAGAGCAATGATAAAGTTTGCGAAGGACCCTTTTTCTCCCACAGGATGATGAGGGGCGGTCAGGTAGCCTAGTGGTTCAAGCGTTCGCTCGTCACGCCGAAGACCCGGGTTCGATTCCCGACATGGGTACAATGTGTGAAGCCCATTTCTGGTGTCCCCCGGCGTGATATTGCTGGAATATTGCTAAAAGCGGCGTAAAACCATACTCACTCACTCACTCCCACAGGATGCTTTGATTTACAAAATGATTATGATTATAGTATGAGTTCATGTGAATTAGACTTAATTCATTGTATAATGAATTGGACATGTTTGGACTTTTCACATTACAAAATGTATAGGTGGGGGGTAAAAATCAACATTTTTCACTTATTTTAATGGATTGCATATTAGCTGTGCATATAACTGACATTTCTGTTCTAATACATTCAAAGTTCAGAATGAAATCATTATCTGTAATAGGCTTGAGGCTTCTGAGCATGGTATGACATCAGTAAAATTCTTGGGAATCAAGGAAAACAAGCCCCATGTCACCAACCGGGGACTCCAATGCTCATGATTTAACCGAGTCTTTTACCCAGAGTCCCCTGGCCTTGACAATACATGTAGTTAGGTAACTACCTTTATCAGTAGCCTGATAATTACAACGATCTGAGTTCAATTTTTTCACATTTTCTTTGTTTGTTTTTCATTTACAGAAGTAGATTTATGCAAAGTGTGCATACCGTTTTTTATCCCCCCAAAATATTTATGATCCTTAACATGTATTTGTTCAGTTTATATACTACTCAAAAGAAGTTAAGGATCACCCGATTCTTTCATATTACCACAGGTAATCTCTCATTTCAGGGCAGATTAACAATAGTAATATAGTAATATGAAAGAATTGATGATCCTTAACTTCTTTTGAGTAGTATATATTGCACTATTTTTATGTGCATGCACTAGTAGGCAAAATGATATCAATGTTGTGCATGGGTTGACAGTTATTCATCACTGACTTTGTTGCAGTGACAGCTGCATGGGAGATATGAGGTATTTCATCATCATTATCTAATCATATAATATCTTTTTTTTCCCCAAGATAATAAGTCTTTGTATTTCACAGTGATATGCCAAATTTAACATAGCACAGCACATGGCAACAAACCGAGGACAACAAACATACTTTGTAAACTTACTGCCTTGAGATTAATGATTTTATAGTTTGCTATTACTTAGTGGCCGTGTGTCTGGAGAACTGTGGCCTGGGTGCACGATGCAGGTGTTGTTCATGACGATGAAGCTGGTGGACATTGTTGTCATCATGGTGGGAGGGGTGTACATTCTGTCACAGACAGGTTGGTTAGGGCCTTCATGCATGGAAACCTGATGCACTTTTTAATACGACCCACGCTGACGACTAACAACAAGGACTGAACTCATGTCTGTGTATCAGAATCTACAGATTCTCTGTTCAATTGACAAGAGCCATGTTTCAGTACAGAGACTATATATGTATATATGTTGTAAGAGGCGAAAGAGCTTTGGTGTGTGGTCACACTTAGTGACAACACCTATCTCCCGTACACCCTGACCATGTCCCCCTCCCAATCCAACCCTATCCCCCTCCCAGTCCAACCCTGTCCCCCCTCACAGTCCAACCCTATCTCCCTCACAATAATTCCCCCCCCCGACCCCACCCACTGTTCAACCCTTTACCCCTCATAATCCAACCCTGCCCCCCTCTATAGTTCAACCCTATCTCCCTCACAGCCTGAGTGCACAGATAAATCAGGATCATATATCAACCAATAATATGAATACACAAGTCTGTGGCTAGTAAACTCTATGTAGGTCTCGTAGGTCAGACCGTATCTAAAATCTACTAATAATGAATAATGACATATTCAAGTTAGAAGACATTTCTGTTGACATCACCCACTTGTGATGATTGTATGTATACTGAAGCCTTGGTTTCCATGAAAACACTTTTGATGTTTGTTTTCAGGAAACACAGAGTTTCTGTCGGAGGGCTTTGAGGACACAGTCAAGTCTCCATCACTTATAGCGCTGGCGTTTTATGATGGCCTCTGGGCCTATGATGGATGGTGAGTGTCTGTGGTCACACATGGCTATACAGAGGTGGTGTGGAGGAAAGAGCTTGTCTTGTTCTATGCAGGGATCATGTTCTAACACTGCCTGCCTCTTCATATGAGAACCATGTGGGAAGTCGGGCCTAGAATTGGTTCAAAGTAACCTTGTGTATGAGGCAACTTAAATGGATTGTGTGGTCAGGCTTGGTGACGTGGTTGTTTGTGTGTCATATATCAACCAAGCTGGTGTTGCTCTTACTATCGACCACTGGTTTGTGTGGACCTGACTCGATATACGTACAGGTTGCCATTATATAGCTGGAATATTGCTGACTGGCATAATAACATTCACTCATTAGAGCTTAAGATATGAGCTTAATGTAAGTCTTCTTTCTTAATTTCTTCTCTCATTTGAAACAAGTTTATTCCAGGTTTATTGTTCTCAATTATTTGTAAAAATTATTACAATATTAACATATATATATAAGAAGTTTAATAATCTTGCCCAAATTTCAAACACCTTTGGGCCTTTAAGCTTTGAACAAAAAAATTGGAAAATACTAAAGGTCATCGAGTGAACAAGCACCTGTAAACTGCCAGGTTATTATCCTACAGTAAAATATTTATATAGGCAGGGATGCTCAGTGTTCCTAGAATTATGTGCTTGGTCTTAGGTGTGGTGTTTATTGTTTCAGGAACAACTTGAATTACATCACGGAGGAACTTATCGACCCTAATGTGTAAGTAGACAGCACACTTGAAACAATTTGTCTCCAGTCATGTTCCATTCCCATGAAGATTCCTTTTTAAAATAGGTCCCAGTAACCTATGCTTGTCATAAGAGGTGACTAAATATTTAATTGTGTGTCGTCATGCCCTGATGGTGTGGGACATGCTCATAATAACCCATGATGGTTTGCCTGGTCCAGACTTGATGATTTGCTGGCCTCGGTGATATAGCCGGAATATTGCTGGCTGTGGCAGAAAACAACAAAGAAACAAAAGAGATGTTCCAAGTCTCATGAAATAACATATCGTCAGTTCACCAGCTTTTTCATTTTGTAATAGGCATGACTCAAGCTGGTTCTATGTATTTCAGAAACCTGCCACGCTCTATCATCATCGGAATCCCCCTGGTGACGATTTGCTACCTGCTGACCAATGTGGCGTACCTCAGCATCATGTCCAAGGAGGAGCTGTTGGCCTCAGATGCTGTAGCAGCGGTATGTGGACCTCCTCCATTTGTCCTCCATCTTCTCATCTTCTTCTCATCATCTTCTCCTTTATCTTCTTCATCATCTCATCATATTCTCCTTCATCTTCTCATCATTTTCTTCTCTTCATCTTCTCATCATCTCCTCCTTCATCCTCTCCTTCATCCTCTCTTCATCTTCTCAGCATCTCCTCTTCATCTTCTCAGCATCTCCTCTTCATCTTCTCATCATCTTCTCCTTCATCTTCGCATAGTCTCCTCTTCCATCTTCTAGTTCATCTTCTCAGCATCTTCTTGTCATCTTCATCACTCGCAGGGTTCGAATCCTGGCTCACAGGGATTGTGTTTCTGGTTGTGTCTGCACCATATCATGCTTGTGGGTTAACCAAGGTGGTAACCATCTTAAGACCTGCACCACTTCGAGTCTGAAGCTGACATACCATGATACAACTGAAATACTGTCCAAAGTGGCATTAAAACCAAACGCACTCACTCCTGGTTGTGGCTTAATCTGCTGATCAAGCTTTTGAATCCCGAGATTTTCACCCTGATGATGTTTATACTCATACATAAACACGAAATTTAGAAGTGTTACTGAGCCTTCTGCAAAAGTTGAGGATAGCATTGTTTGTTTGTTTCAGACGTGGGGAGGCCGAGTGCTGGGCCCGGCCGCAGTACTGATACCTATATTTGTTGCGTGTTCCACATTCGGGGCAGCCAATGGGTCCTGCTTCACAGGAGGAAGGTCAGACTGTTTCCTGGTCATTTCATATTTCAGTGGGGCAGTCGGGTAGCCTAGTGGTTAAAGCGTCCACTTGTCATGCCGAAGACCCGGGTTCGATTCCCGACATGGGTACAATGTTTGATGCCCATTTCTCGTGTCCCCCGGCGTGATATTGCTGGAATATTGCTAAAAGCGGCGAAAAACCATACTCACTCACTCATATTTCAGTGGAAGTAGTTGCTTCTGGCAAATGATTTCAATGGGTGACAGGGCTAGAGAAATAAAACTGATATTGAAATTGATATATTTTGTATCATCGATTTCCAATGGTTTCTTGTACAAATGAGTCACAGATCGTCAAATACAAGGGAACACATGCACATTTGTATGAGGTAATTTTCTGCAGTATTTCATTCAGATGATTTTATCTGTAACAGTAGCTAGCAGGACATGATATTACTGGTATTATCATTTTTATGAGGCACATTCATGTTAACTCAGGAGTTTGGTCTGTTTCTGTATTTCCTTCAATCAGTATATAATCCCAGGGATTTATCTAGTGATATTCGACACCAAGTCTCCAGCAATTGTCATCAACATGTCCAAATGGGAATCTTAAAATTTCTTTCTTTTAAATGTAGTTGAAGTTATAACTAAAAGTACTCCCGGAAATGAAAAAAAAATGTTTTGCTGGATTTAATAATCGACACAAAGCATTACATAGATGTAAATACAAAACAACAAAACAACTTGAAAAGTACTAGTCTGGATTTGCTAGTTTTATCTCAGTGCTCAGTACAAAATGTACTTTACAGGAGGTAATTTGTAGGCACTTTCAACATTCAAAAATAAAACTAAGTCCAAATTGACATGGCAGAAACAGGCTATAGGCATTATGCAAATTAGCCTTGGAAAAAAACTATCAAAACAACAATAAAAATAACAGCTATGTTTATGTACATAATAATAATAACATGTAAGTTGTTGTTTGAGAAGGGTATATGTTACTTTTACGGTCTGATATTTTGACGATGATTCAATATCCCACAATGCCACTCACAAATCACTAACCACTGACAAATCACATGCACGTGGGTTTCAAGCACCTGTTTTCACCTGTCGTCAAGGTGTCATAGGTCATGGACATTCACCTTGATCTACAAACACCTGGTTATGCTCAGTTTCACAATAGTCTGTTTTGTTCATATTTTTACACACTTTTACGTGTAAAAAGACATAAAAACCCTTGATACGCTGTATTTGTGCCAAGGCCCAATTAGTACTAACTGAGTTGTTTGAATATTTATATATTTTGTATATTAACTGCATTTATTTAAAATCTGAGATCGAAAAAACAGGTTTTTTTCATTTCCGTGAGTACTTTAATGTGAAGGCTTTGTTAAGGTGTCTTGTATTCCAATGATAACAGGACCAAGAACAGGAATAGGCTTTATTTCACCTTAAGGTATTGAAAGCAGTGTTACAGTGTAATGTTTAAATACCTTTGAAGTAAGAACTGAAACAAAAACCCTATTTTGAACAAAATAACAATATTTTTTCTCAGTTTGCCTGCCATAAACATTTAATTAAGTTTGGAAACCTAGATAAATCCCTGTTTCACAGCCGAATTCTGTGACTATCCTGGCTGGTTCTGATAGAAACGCAATAAAATTTATAGGAAATGACTGTGGTCCTCTGTTATTGTGACAAATTGAACAGTCCCTGTGTTATTGTCATGTCAGCTCCTGCCCTGAGCTTGCCTAACTTCAGTATTCTACCAATAGTGAACAAACAATGCCAGCAGAAAACCTGGACATACATGCTATTCCTTTCACAGGTCTTTTTAAGATTCTTTGAAATATAATTATGAACAATATTTCATTAAGTGTTAAAAAAGACAATAAACAGTCTATTGTTGTTTTCAGGGAAATTCACATTGACTTCATTCTTATTCAGAAAGGCTGGGTTTCTATTAGGCTTTCTTGTATGTGTGTAAGAGGGGACTAGATGTCGAGCAGATTGGCGGTCCCTGCAAGTTTGAGTCACGTATTCAAACACCATGTTGTTTTGTCAGCTTTCTCATAGTGTATGTGTCTAACAGTTGGGGATTTCCCTAATTACACAGTGATCTTAACATTTAGAATTAGACATGGGCAGCAGATCATGCAGCATAGTCCCCCTTTAAGAACAGCTAGGAGAAGAGCAGTTGATAAGAGCTATTTACTGGAAATGATGTATGAGAACATGTATGTTAGTGCTGGGACAGGTAACTCAGAGTACACGGGTCAGGTGGATCCTGAATAGGACCCGGGTACCCACAGGACCCGTGGTTAGTCACATGATATATTGTTTAAGGACAGAAATTATCTAAAACACTGTGGTTACACTATATAAGTCGCTAATGTTCCCATTTCTTTCTGACAATGCACCAATTCCTTCTGACTAAAGATAAAACTTCATGCAGTAAACTTCAGTGTATGCATGACCAGATTGTTTTACACATATATCTAAATACATTTTGTCAGGGCTACGGTCAAACTTTTCCAAATCGGACAGTTTGTACCTATCTCTAGATATCTACAGTGGGTACCCGGGTAGGGTCGGGTAATAGGGAGGTGGGTACCCGGGTTGTAAATGTGGACTCATCCCAGCCCTAATGTATGTCACCAATTTCATGAATTGAATGTAGATTATGAAGAAAAGATGGGACAGAGTTCCCTCCCCTACACCTCAGCTCTGGAACAAAACGGTGCAGATTGTTGTGACTATCAGAGCTTTGCTTCCAACTATACTGAACAAAAAGATTTAGGGATCATGGATGATTTGGGGCATATTGTATTGGAGTGAAGACACACAATGGAGTGAGCACACAATTTCATAAAAAATATCTCCAATAATATTCATGACCCCTAACCATTTTGTTCAGAATACATGTATTATTATATATAAACGGGTACTTTATATTTCTGTTCTGTTGTCAGTTTCCATAAAATTATATAGAACCGGGCTCCGTCTGTCTGTCACGTTTCGTTTCCGGAGCATAACTCATAACTCATAATATTTTTTCATCAAACTTTGCAGGTCTCAGGTACATGCTGAACTGGTGCCTTTTGCTATTTAGAAATTTTAGAATTATTTATTCTTTACCTTTCCATGGCAACAAGATGGACTTAGGTTCCAAACTCATCTTTTTTTTTACAATTTCCATGACAAGTTCCACCTCGGTTAAAAAAGGTTAGGGTTTGTTTAGATTAGACTTAGGTTCTGTGAGGGTAGGGTTCGTTTCCGGAGCATAACTCATAAACCATTCAATATTTTTTCATCAAACTTTGCAGGTCTGTCAGGTACATGCTGAACTGGTGCCTTTTGCTATTTAGAAATTTTAGAAATTTTTATTTTTTACGTTTCCATGGCAACAAGATGGACTAAGGTCTGTGAGGGTAGGGTTCGTTCCCGGAACATAACTCATAAACCATTCAATATTTTTTCATCACACTTTGCAGGTCTGTCAGGTACATGCTGAACTGGTGCCTTTTGCTATTGAGAAATTTTAGAAATGTTTATTTTTTAAGTTTCCATGGCAACAAGATGGACTTAGGTTCTGTGAGGGTAGGGTTCGTTTCCGGAGCATAACACATAAACCGTTCAATATTTTTTCATCAAACTTTGCAGGTCTGTCAGGTACATGCTGAACTGGTGCCTTTTGCTATTTAGAAATTTTAGAAATGTTTATTTTTTACGTTTCCATGGCAACAAGATGGACTTAGGTTCCAAACTCATTTTTTTTTTACAATTTCCATGACAAGTTCCACCTCGGTTAAAAAAGGTTAGGGTTTGTTTAGATTTAATTATGTCATAAATTCTGCAACAGGGGCGGGGATATAGCCACGTTAGTGGCAAACTCTTGTTGAATATCAGTCAATATTGTTACATTTGTGTTATTTCAAGTTATGAATGTATCAGGATATGTGATATCTTCATGTGAACATTTGTGGTGAAGATATGTAGCTTTCACTCTTTATCAGTTATCTCCCTTTAGTCTGCTTTGTGGCTTTCATTGCGCCATTAGTTTTCACAGTTCTGTTGTCAGTTTAGTGCATCAAGGTGCATAATGTACATGCTTTCCTAATGTGTGAGGGAGGGCAAGCTGCATAATGCTTGTTCTTGGATAGATTTTACATTTACTTGTGTTACTTACCAGAGGGGGGCGGTCGGGTAGCCTAGTGGTTAAAGTGTTAGCTCGTCATGCCGAAGACCCGGGTTCGATTGGGTACAGAGTGTGAAGCCTATCTCTGGTGTCACCCGCCGTGATATTGCTGGAATATTGCGAAGGCACCTTGAATCACTGTTCAGAGTTGCGTCCCGGTGGCATGCCAGAAACCTATGATTGTGGGTTCGAATCACTGTTTGTCCCGATTATGTTTCTAGGTTTGTCAGCACCATACCCGTGTTAGTGGGTTTCACATTCGATACCTGCATCACTTCGGGCTTTCCTCCCACATTTAGCTGACATGCTGTGATATAACTGGAATACTGTTTAAAGCGGTGTTAAACCCAATTCACTCACTCACTTACCAGACGTAAATCATGTACCCTATCCAATGACAGATAAAAGAACAGGTAGTACAGATATACAGAATGAAAATAGGTAGGGTGGATAGATGAAGGACAGGTAGATTAAACAAAGCCTGATTTCAAGTAAACACTGGTCAGGCAGTTGAAGCAGGTAGGACAGGTAGATACGTGAGGTCAGATAGATAGAAATCAGGTAGGACAATGATGTGTAGACAGAGGCGTGCTAACTGTGTATATGTTCATGTTGCAGGTTGGTGTACTCGGCTGCACGCGAGGGCCATCTACCAGAGATCCTCTCCTATGTACACATCAGACAGTATACACCTCTACCGTCACTAGTCTTTACTGTGAGTAGCCAGGCAGTGCACCCTTCCACTCCAATAGTCAAGGGTATCTCTCTGTTTCATGTACTTACTATTGTAATACTACATAATTTGTGAGTAACTATACGTGTTTTACCTGATTCTGTGTTTAGAAAGTAATATGATAATTCTTACAAATACTCTGTCTCTATTACATCATTGTGAGTAACTATACGTGTTTTACCTGATTCTGTGTTTAGAAAGTAATATGATAATTCTTACAAATACTCTGTCTCTATTACATCATTGTGAGTAACTATACGTGTTTTACCTGATTCTGTGTTTAGAAAGTAATATGATAATTCTTACAAATACTCTGTCTCTATTACATCATTGCCAGACCGAGGTAGAATAGGTCTTCAGCAACCCTTGCTTGCCGTAAAAGGTGACTAACGGGATCGGGTGGTCAGGCTTGCTGACTTGGTTGGTGCATATCATTGTATCCCCATTGCATAGATCAATGTTCATGATGTCAATCACTGGATTGTCTGGTCCAGACTCGATTATTTACAGACTGCCGTGATATTGCTTGAATATTGCTGAGTGAGACGTTAAACAACAAACAAAAAACATCATTGCCAGAAATCTTTTATTTCGGTTGTCATCACACCGTTGATATCTTCAGATTTTCAACATAGGTCCTCTTAACTGTCGCTATCCATAATAAGTTGTGCAAGTAATAGTATCTTGCTTCCCAAGCCTCATGTGCATATGTAAGGCAGGAAAACCTCACTTCTTTCCTGTGTGACGTGGATCTTTTCTCAAAATGTGAATTTCTGGATTGTCTGGTCCAGACTCGGTTGTTTACAGACAACCATCATACAGCTGGAATATTGCTGAGTGCTGCCTAAAACAACAAACAAATGAACGTAATTTATAAACAAATAGCCGTAATTGTGTGTGTGATTGTATTCCAGACTCTCATTGCTATATTGATGATCATTCCGGGTGACATCTTCAGCCTCATAGACTTCTTCAGCTTCACAGCCTGGCTGTTCTATGGAGCCACAATGGCGTCACTCATTATTCTCAGATTTACACAGAAAGACAGAGTCCGACCATATAAGGTAAGGCTCAAACAATAAACAATGAGTATGGGTATCTGATCCTTTACTGTCCGTGTGTAACTGTCATGTATCATTCTTCGGTTACCTGTCCAAGGTTTACATACCTGTCAAACTCATGCATTGATGTGTGATGCATACTTCATTAGACATTAGACCCTTACGATTACAAAAATAAATCACATTTATGCAAACTGTGTTTTTCCTGAATATCTTTTTGTCAAGCCCAGTGCAAGAAAATAGTGTAGTGACCTTTATATTTGACCATTTATTATAGAAAACAACCAATATCTTAATGGTTTTCGGGGCGGTGGTTAAGGCGTTCACTTGTCACACCGAAGACCTGGTTTCAATTCCCCATATGGGTAAAATGATTGAAGCCCATTTCTGGGGTAGAAAAGGTCTGCAGCAACCCATGCTTGCCGTAAATGGTGACTATTCTTGTCGTAAAAGGCAACTTACGGGATCGGGTGGTCAGACTCCCTGACTTGGTTGATGCATGTCATCGTATCCAAATTGTGTAGATCGATGCTCATAATGTCAATCACTTGATTGTCTGGTCCAGACTTGGTTATTTACAGACCACTATCATATAGCTGGAATATTGCTGAGTGGGGCTTTAAACAACAAACAAACAAATAAAAGTTTCAAAAACTTCTTTTCACCTATTACAAACACCGCTCCACCGACACTTCCCCCACCCCTCAACATCCTCAACATCCCTTAGCTGGTCTTTCATTATGCCATGTTGCTTTGTTGCAGGTTCCTATAATAGTCCCGATCATCACATTGTGCATCTCCGTGTATCTGGTGATAGCACCGATAGTACAGAATCCCAGGATAGAGTTCTTCTACGCCTTCATGTTCATCCTTGGAGGGCTTGTGTTCTATGTACCCTTTGTTCACTTCAAACTCAAAATCAGATGTTTAGGTGAGTATGTCATTTGGCTTTTGCAGTCTCGTACCTCGATTGTGAACAATTGTTCAATTATAAAATATGATTTAACATTGCAGGATTACAAAGTAGGATTCAGTATTTCATGATTAAAGTAGTACAGTGCTGTACATGCACTCAAAGCAAGTGGCAGTAAACACTCTCAATTTTTAAAATCTATTTAAAACTTGTGACAGTTGTTTAAGCCAGTTAGAAGTACAGTAAACTATGTTTATAACGAACATGCTTATAACGAAACTGACAGACATAACAAACTGGTATTTTTGGTCCCGGACAGTTGTTGTTTATATGCTGTATATATTCTAATCTTTGTCCCTTCATTATAACTGTCGTTTACTGTATATTACTATAAAATTCAGCAGCAGTCTTGTAGTGGGTATCTTGCTTGTTGTAAGACTTTTATTAGGAATATTGTAGCCTCAACAATATGTAGCGATGGTCAGTTCCAACTTGGCCATGCGCCTTGGTGGTCTAGTGGATAGAGCATCAGCCAGGAGATGGAAAGGTCAGTGGTTCGATCCCCGGCCGTGTCAAACCATTAGACATGAAAAGATGGTACTAGATGTTTCCCTTTCTGGCACTCGGCATTAACAGGATAAAACAAGGACTTTGAGTCATTATGCTGTGTCTAAGTGATGTATCCATGTTATGCTGTGGCATGGTATCTCAGTGGGCTATCCCTATAAAACCCGGCATTAGTCCGGGCTTGTACAAACAGCCACACACATGTGCAGATTGGTATCCTCCCAAAACGTAGACCTGCCAAAACGCAGACCCGTTAAAACAACACTCGTTATGGCTGGTTGCATTAGTATTTAGTACCCTGTACCCTTAAGTAAAATGGTATCACCCGTGGGAACCGTGCAGATGTGTCTCTTCGGTTTGCCCTTATCCTGTGATCATTTCAAATCCCAGACTTCTCCCTGATTGTGATCAGTGGCTTGTATGCTCCATACCCATGCTAAAGAAATACACAATGTGGTGGCACGTTGTCCTGTGCCCAGCGCACAGGTCACAAATCAGGTCTTTGTATGTGTGACTGCAGTTCGGCAGCTTGGCTCCTGAGAGTTTGTTGGGCTTCGGCCCTGACCCACACTGAAGCACTTGTAACACATGTGGCGTCTCCTTGGGCCAGTGACTTTGTTCAAAATGTGCCTCTGTTCACCCAGCAGTAAATGGGTAGCCAGTAGGATGACATGGCAGTGATGGTTGTTAACCTTGTAGCACCTAACAGGCAGCTTGGGTAGTATGATCCCCAGGGAGCTGAGAATTAGTCTTGAATGCACATTGATCCAGTGACCAGGGTAATAATAGTGCTTTGAGCCTGCCCCTGAGTGATGTGGAAATATGTACAATATGAATAGCCTATTATCATTATATTATTATTATTATTATTATGATATAATTGAAACATACAGTTCACAGCATCTTTAGACCAAATCGGTCACTTCATACTGGGAGTGTGGAGTATAATAGGGCCCCAATAACCATGCCTGATGTAAGATTCAACTGCACTGGATTCGGGTGGTCACTGTACACTGACATTTATTCCGGACTCTTTGTTTCAGACCGAGTGACAACATTTCTTCAAATGGTGATGGAGGTTGCTCCGAGCAAGTACGAACCAGCGGAATAACAGATGTCCTTTGTGTATACTGACATGTTGTACTTCCTGTATATATCTGTACATTGTAATAGACTTGTGACTACTAGCAGCACACTTCTGACAGAGTGTGACTTAGCAGTTCCAGATTCCTGATGTAACTGCTTTATGAATCTTGAATCTTCTCCATCTGTAATTCATTGTTAGTGTCCAGAAGGAAACTACAGCATTATGATAGCTTTGGAATTTGGAATGTCCATGTTTGTCCTTGTCCTGTTCTTAGGGGAGATTGTACCCTCATCTTTACCAATAGGACCTCATCCTACACTGAGAAGGCACCATAGGGTTCAACCCAGTGTTGTTGTATGAAGCTTGTACATCATAGTTTTAATTATGGAAGTTTTAGAAATGGGGTGTAATATGGTAGCTTATGCCAAAGAGTTAACCTTTATTAAAGATGGATCAGATGTGCCATATTGCTGTAGTAGTGCATTTGTATGTTGTTGGCACTGATAGGGGAATAATGCGCTCAGTAAAAGTCTTTAGGAGTAGTCCATGCTGGAGAGTGAAGCACCAAGCACTGGCTGTGCAGGGTTGTTTGTGCCACGTGAAGAGTTGCACGCTGGTTGTTGGGAGTTGCTGGCGCCAATGGAGAAGTTGGCAGCAATGGAAGATTGAAGAGATGGGCCATAGGTGCATGTTGTATGGAGTCATTTCTGCCACTGGTGGTGTGGATCCTTGGAGCAAGGTGTATGGACTTGCACCCTGGGTCAAAGTTGTATGGAGTCATTTCTGCTGCTGGTGGTGTTGCATGCTCGTGCAAGCTGTATGGAGTTGCACCCTGGGTCAAGTTGTACGGAGTTATTTCTGCCACTGATGGTGGTGCACGCTGGTGCAAGCTGTACAGACTTCTCGCAAATGGTTAGGTGTGCCCGAGGTGCAAGCTGTATGGAACTGCTGGTGCCAAAGGTTAAGTTGCAGCTTTGGTGCAAGTTGCATTGAGTTGTTGGTGCTGACTTTGGACATTTTTCCTCTATGCAATTTGCATGGAGTTGTTGGCGCCAATGGTTGACACGTGCCCTGTGCGCATGTTGTAGTTGAGCTTTTCATTGAAACATCTTCCAGTACAGAGAGCAGTTCTAATATTTTGATCAGTGAAGTATTTTTATGAATATATTTTTCCTTTTTATCTGTAATAAAATGTGAAGTTGAACAAATCAAATGCTATATATTTCTTCCTGAGAGATAAGTCATACACAATGTATTATTCCAAACTGTCAAACTGTCTTAATGTCAGGGTCGTCACTGTGAAATGGCCAGTAGATTTCTACCATTCAGGTTCATGGATCTATAACCATGATAACCCTGTGTTTATTGTCGTTATCCCTTGTCAGACTGATCAGTCTCTGTCCTCTCTCTTGAACATTTATCGATGCATATCAATATTCTTCTCAATGATATGATACATATGATACACTTACCTAATAATTCTGTATCAATATGTATTGCTTATTAATCATCATAACATCGGATGGTCTTCATATTGGTACTACTTGCAGGGAAACTTTTGATATTGAATCAGATAGGCCCCATGAACCTTTTCCTGCAACTCTACAGTAATCACCAGTTTAGCTTTATCATATCAAGTCTAATATGCAGTCTGATCATGCATGTACATTGTCTTAAATTTGATTTCATATTGAAGAATAATTCGGTCTTGTTTTACTATTAAATATGGATAAATTCATGCACTGTTGACTTGGGTTGTAAACTGGCAAAAAGATTGTACACAGGTATCTGTTTTGTAATAGGTATAGAGATATATTTGGAGCTGAAGTGTTTGACACTGATTGTACATGCAGATCCAATTGCAGCAATGTCAAAGTCTGCATGGTCAGTGGCTGCCATCTTGTTGTCATGGATACAGGGGAGATAACAACATGAGAGAAAAATCTGCTGTTTTGTCAATCAGTTTCAAAGCGAAACATCATCTGGGAATGGATTTCTGTGTAGATTTTAGTTGATACAAAGAATAATCTAACTTGTAATATTTATTTTACCCAGTATGAAAATATTGCCATACAAATCGTTTGAAAAGTGTATTGAAGTGTACTGGTATACCAGTATCACTGTGCAGTCCTACTGTTACCAAGCTAATGAATGGTATTGTGGCTTCAGGCATTGTTTCAGCTGTATAAATCCTGTGTTATGTTGATCTCATGGTAGATCTAGCTGGTGATGGTGCAGTTGCTGGGGTCATGATAAGCTGAGTGTCACATGGTTCCTCTGGATGGGGTTAAAATTAAAAAAATATGTACTGCAATACAACTGTATTCTTCAAATGTGTAATTTGATAGAAAATCTCTCAAAATGTGTTGATATGTGCAGCTGATAATTAAAGACATATTACAATCATTGTGAAATAATGTCCGAACTTGTGTATTCTTCTATGACTGTCTGCTTTGATAGAATATGTCGTAGTTTGAAGTGTATTACCATACTATCTATACCGAGATGTCCTTCACTCACTGGCCCAGATTGTCTATCCAACCACCAATTGGTCTGTCAGCTGATTTCAGACATGACTTCTGATTGGTCTGTCTGCAGATTTAAGACATGGCCTCAGACTGGTCTGTCAGCAGGTTAAGGACATGGTCTCGGATTGGTCTGTCAACAGATTTAAGACATGACCTCTGATTGGTCTGTCAACAGATTTAAGACATGGCCTCTGATTGGTCTGTCAGCTGATTTGAGACATGGCCTCTTATTGGTCTATCAGCGGATATTTATACAAGACTGCAGATATCTCTATCAACAGATTTGCCAACTCAACACATCTTGTCTCAGTCTGTGCCGAACTAAATTGAGACTCCTAGCCAAAACTTGGCTCTTAGCATCAATTTCAGAAGAATTTAGTGTGGTACTAAATAGAATATTACTAGACTCAGGCTTCGGACTAGTGGCCAAAGTCACAGACTGTTGTCTTGTTACTCCTACTCAGGTTACGGCCACACACGAACTGCTGTTTCAGCACCAAGCACTACAGTGGTCGGTGGCTAACCCCCAGCTTCAGCCAAAGAAGGTACCAGTACACATTGTCTGTGCTGCCATGTTATGGAAGTTGTTAATTAATAATCAATTATAGAGAGTATATTGAGGAACACATGCATGTGGTGGGAAGTGTTGGTAGGGGCATGATGTCTGTGCAGGTGATCGTATACCTATTGGTACAGTTGTAACGACTTGTGTATGTACAGTAATGATGGTGCAGGAGTTCTGTCCCTTGTGGGACATGGATGTTGCAGCAGGGTGATGAATGTACAGAGAGTCTTATGGTGGGGTGGTGAATGTACAGAAAGTCTTATAGTGGGATGGTGGGTGTACAGACAGTCATATACTGGGGTGGTAAATGTAGAGACTGCCTTACAGTGGGGTGGTGAATATACAGACTGCCTTATAGTGGGGTGGTGAATGTACAGTCTTATACTGGGGTTATGAATGTACAGAGAGTCTTATACTGGGGAAGAGAATGTGCTGGCAGTCATATGGTGGGGTGGTGAATGTACAGACAGTCTTATAGTGGGGTGGTGAATGAGCAGACAGTCTTATAGTGGGGTGGTGAATGTACAGAAAGTCTTATAGTGGGATGGTGGGTGTACAGACAGTCATATACTGGGGTGGTAAATGTACAGACTGCCTTACAGTGGGGTGGTGAATATACAGACTGCCTTATAGTGGGGTGGTGAATGTACAGTCTTATACTGGGGTTATGAATGTACAGAGAGTCTTATACTGGGGCAGAGAATGTGCTGGCAGTCATATGGTGGGGTGGTGAATGTACAGACAGTCTTATAGTGGGGTGGTGAATGTACAAACAGTCTTATAGCGAGATTGTGAATCTACAGACAGTCTTATAGTGGGGTGGTTAATATACAGACAGTCTTATTGTGGGGTGGTGAATGTACAGAGGGGCTCAGAGAAAAAAAGTGACAATGCAATTTATTTATTTATTGAATGTGTATATAAAATATCATGCCATAATTACTGTGATTCAGTTGTGTGATATTTCATAATTTTGTCAGACATTGATTTAGTAGAAACTATAAATGTAAATTTGTGTAACCTTGGTTTATCTGTGGTCCTCTGAAGAAGACTAATTGTGAATGTATTAGAATGGAACTTTATTACATAGAAGCAGGTTATGGTTTTCCTGCTGGTGTCGGTGGAAAGAGTTGTGTTCAAATTGTGTCTCGTGGGAAGCCAACATTAGATAGCCAACCAATATCTTGCCAGAAATATCGCATGTAATAATGTGCTCAAGTAACACATTTCATACAAACCTTAATGTTTCTTTACAGCATTGTCTATGAAGAAGCAGCTTACACACCATCATGTTTGAACACAACACCCTTATCACATCACAGTCCAGCCCTATCCCCTAACATTTCTACCCTATCCCCACCACAGTCCAACCCTATCTCCCTAACAGTCCAACCCTATCTCCCTCACAGTAAAACCTTATCACCCTCACATCCCAACTCTATCCCCCTCACTGTCCAACCCTATCCCCTAACATTTCTACCCTATCCCCATCGCAGTCCAACCCTATCTCCCTCACAGTAAACCCTATCGCCCTCACATCCCAACTCTATCCCTCTCACAGTCCAACCCTATCCCCTAACATTGCTACCCTATCCCCATCACAGTCCAACCCTATCTCCCTCACAGTCCAACCCTATCTCCCTCACAGTCCAACCCTATCTCCCTCACAGTCCAACCCTATCTCCCTCACAGTCCAACCCTATCCCCTAAGCCCAACCCTATCCCCTCACATCCCAACCCTATCCCCTCACATCCCAACTTTATCACCCTCACATCCCAACACTATCCCCTACACAGTCCAACCCTATCCCCCACACAGTCCAACCCTATCCCCCCACACAGTCCAACCCTATCCCCCACACAGTCCAACTCTATCACCTCACAGTCCAACCCTAGCACCTCACAGTCCAACCCTATCCCCCACACATCCCAATCCTAGCACCCTCACATCCCAACTTTATCACCCTCACAGCCCAACCCTATCCCCTCACAGCCCAACCCTATCCCCCCCACACAGTCCAACCCTATCCCCCACACATCCCAACTTTATCACCCTCACAGCCCAACCCTATCCCCTCACAGCCCAACCCTATCCCCCCCACACAGCCCAACCCTATCCCCCACACATCCCAACTTTATCACCCTCACATCCCAACTTTATCACCCTCACATCCCAACCTTAGCACCCTCACATCCCAACCCTAGCACCCTCACAGCTCAATCCTGCCTACCCCATTGGTATGAATAGGTACGTAGCAAGCTAAGAGGTGACAATAGCGAATGGGTGGTCACTGGTTGATTGTGTGTCATTGTCCCCTGCCATTCAGAATTATGTACTTCATAGATGAGAACGATGATCAGCTTTGCCTTATTTTCTCAATACATTTATTTCTGTCATGGTAGTTTATTGACCTCTGCCCTTTGTCCCTGACGTATAACAAGTGAAACAGAATAAGTTTGTAGCAATTTCTGCAAATTTCATTGATGGACAAATATGCTTACTTGATTTGTCATGTACATATGTACATATCTAATGGGAGACTGCTTGTCTGATCACATGGACACAGCAGTGATAGGTAGTGAATGTCAAGGCCCACAGATCGATACAGGATGGGTACTAAACCAATGACGTAATTGGTCTATAAATTACATGTTGCTTATTGTAGATGATGTACTCTGTTGCTATGGCTGAAGAGGTATTAGCCACGACAGATAAGTACCCCAAGACCGTATCTATGTATTACAATGTACACTAACCCAAATCGGACAGCACAAATGTACTGTTCTGGAACTAGGAGTCTGTATTCCACAGTGGATAAAAATGATTCCCTTTCATCGTTGGATTTAGACGGGATATACCGTACCCAAGTAAAATCAAGCATGAAATGCCTACAGGACGTCAAGGCTTAAAGAGAGAAAGATTGATAATCGGTATAATCGTCAATGGAAAGAAATAATAACAATTATCAATATGAAAATTGTGTCATTGATAATATCTTTGTGATGAAATAAAGTTTAGATTTATCATAACAGACTTGGTATGGTCAATAATGTCAATTGCCGAAAACGGAAAGTAAATCTTTTGATATACATGTATCTCACATGTCCACAAAATAATCCTGCACAAATGTGCCTCCACTCCCAAGTGGAATGAAAGATGTTGAATTCTTTGGGAATTGTTTTGGCGTATTTGCTCAAAGTTACTTCTCTGATATTTATCAATAATTGATCAATATGTAGTTAATGATTAGCGATCTCGATGATCTGTGTCGATAGCAAGCTCTACATGATATATTCCAGTTTTGGTTAGGGTACATTTCAGTACAAAGGAAGTACCTGGTACTGGGAGTACCCTATGCTACAATAACCCCATGGGCGGATACAGAGGAGGGGTGCGCACCCCCCCCCCCTTTTTATTTCGAAAAAAATCTTTATTTCTGTATAAATTACCACCAAAGACAATAAATAGATCTTAATTGTGCACCCCCCCTTTTCAAAAAAGCTGTATCCGCCCATGAACCCCCTCCGCATTCCTATGTCCAGGTATCCGCTGCACTGACAGATATATGTCTCCTCCCTACATTACACAGACAGCTGTAGCGATATGTAAATAGGTTGTTCATTTACTTGCTGGGTGTAATCATTGTGGTACCAAGTTAACCGAATATGCAATGTGATTTTACGATGACCGGGCAGTGATACCCGAGTGTCTTGTACAGCTGTAGATAGGTAGCAGGTATGTGTGGAGTCTTGCCATGTTATTGGTTGTTTTGCTTCAGTTGTGATGGTGTTGTGCTTGTGGTTGTCATTGAACCAGATATATTATTTTGCTGACTCAGGCATTTGATTGAACTCCAGCTCCTGAGTCTTTCAGTGCCATTAGGGTAATTTTGTATTCACTTTTGTAGGAATGTGACTGCTTCTTTATAAACTACTCAACAAATATAAAGTACAAAATAGTCATCTATAGTCAAAGGTGTGTCCTTAGCAAATGTTGAGTAGTGTATGTAAGCCTTTTTTAAAGATAGGGGACAGGACTTCTGTTTTGGAAATATTCATCATGGTTTATAGTTCCAGTAACTTTGCAAAAGAGATCTGAATATTTGAACTGTTGGAATTGTTATTGGGGGCACGTGTGGTCTAGTCGTCGAGGCGCCGCGATTCACTTTGCAGAGTTGCGTCCTAGGGGCGTGTCAGAAATCTATGATTGTGGGTTCAAATCCTGGTTTGCCCCGATTATGTTTCTAGGTTTGTCAGCACCATACCCATGCTCATGGGTTTCACCGAAGTGGTAAACGTCTGAGACCTGCATCACTTCGAGCTTTCTACCCACATTAAGCTGACACTCCGTGATATAACTGGAATAATGTTAAAAGCGGCGTTAAACCCAACTGACTCACTCTCTAGAATTGTTATTATCCTCTTTTTTTTATTTCCTGATCAAGTAATAAAGTGTTCAGAATGAAGATATTTGGCTATGGGTATTGCTTTTTGTAATTATGCTGTATGAACTTGATATGAAATTTAGATATTTTCTGGAACATTTATGATAATACTGTTTCTTGAAAACAGCATGTTTTACCAGTTATGGAAACATGGGTTTAGTGCTCATATATTTTGAGTGTCAATATAACTAAGATACTTTAAGTATGAGGTGTTTGCATTTATAGACATCCAGACCAAAGATAATAACTTATTTTTCTAATAAAACTATTTGTGAGGACTTTTATCTTGTTTATGGACACAATCAGTCACTAGTCATCAATCAGATGAAGAAAGTAGCATCTTGGTCTCAGACTTGTTCAGTCACAACAGGACTTCTGATGTCGGCTGCAGTGTCATGTTCTCAGACTCGTCCACTCGCATCAGGACTTCTGATGTCGGCTGTAGTGTCATCTTCTCAGACTCGTCCACTCACAGCAGGACTTCTGATGAAGGCTGCAGTGTCATGTTCTCAGACTCGTCCACTCACAGCAGGACTTCTGATGTCGGCTGTAGTGTCATGTTCTCAGACTTGTCATGTTCTCAGACTTGTCCACTCACAACAGGACTTCTGATGAAGGCTGCAGTGTCATGTTCTCAGACTCGTCCACTCGCATCAGGACTTCTGATGAAGGCTGTAGTGTCATGTTCTCAGACTCGTCCACTCACAGCAGGACTTCTGATGTCGGCTGTAGTGTCATGTTCTTAGACTCGTCAAGTCGCAACAGGACTTCTGATATTGGCTGTAGTGTCATGTTCTCAGACTCGTCCACTCACAACAGGACTTCTGATGACATATGGTTGGAAGAGGAAAGCGTCAGATATACCTCCTGAACGATTGACATGACACAATGTCGGTCTCTTGGAAACACTACCCTGTGGTGTTCATAAAAACTTCACAAAATTTCTGTATTGATGAGGAAATTTACTTCAGTGTCTTCTGAGAAGATGGTCTTAAGGCCTCTGTTCACACACCAGACTCCTAAAAGTTCATCATAAAAATCATTCAGATTGGTATAATGCCTTCGTTTGGGCAAGGTGGGTTGTGATTCTTCAGGTGTAAATATTGAACTGAGACACTAGCATAAGCTGATGATATGAATCAGATGGCATTAATATTGTCGAGATAGCATTTGAATTTTTAAAAGAAATTAATCAATTATAAGGTTCTGGACAATAAATAAATTAAAATATTCAGACTGCAAAAAATCAGTTTTAGAGAAAAGAAATTAAACATTTGTAGGTTTACATATTGAAGGGGGAAATCTCTGGTTCAAACATTTATTTGTAATGGTTATAAAATTCCATAATCTCATAAACTACTCGAGTCGTCAGTTTTCAACAAATATCTAAGGTCCCTTACCTAAAATGGTCAGTCTCTATAATGTCTTTTCCTCAGTGGAATACCTCCCACAGGAATATATTTTACATATCAGATGATTTGTTTCTTCAGTTGTTATTGTTCATGACATCCTTGTGGGCATTTTACGAAACAGTAGTCCAGCTTCATGCCTATGTTTACTGCCTGTTTAATCATGCATTTATGGGTGCAGGTCATGTGTTTTGTTTCTGGCCTTTGTCAAACACTGAATCATGAGACTGCCAACCCCCTTTTGGTATGCTGCATTTGGAGGTCTATTTAGAGGGTATTCGCAACTCAGTATGGAAATGTTCTATAGGTTTTCGTCTATTATCAACATTCTGCCTTTGTAGAGTCAATTCTTACATACTTTTTCTTAACTCGTGTTAATTAGTATTTGGGATTCAGAGGTGAGGAAATTGGACTCAGAGGGGGGTTGGCATCCTCTGTCTTGTTTTACATACTTTAGTTTCTTTAGGTGAGAGCTGACTTACCATAGAACTAGAGTGTTTGAAGAACCTGTTTGTATCTATGTATGTACATGTATCATGAAATACTCCTTTCTGTTGGTATGATGAGTACACTTCTAGGCTACTGGTACAAGTAGCCAAGGCCACACTGTGTTTTGAGGTTTGTGCATCCACAGCTGACCACAAAAGAGATTGTTTCGTTTAGTTTAGTTTTCTCATCACTGGTTTAGGTTGATTATAAGAGGAAACTACACAAGGCAACAAAACAGCTGTTGATCAAGATAAAAATTTAATTTTACAAATGCGTAGTAGAGAGTCCATCTGCTCTAATAGTGAGAACCAATACAGAAATGTATGCTTGTTATTGTAATTTGTAGAGATAGTAAAAAGCCTGCATTTAATGTGGCATTAATGGTTTACCCTCTTTACTGACATGTCAAAAATAAATACATTTACAAATATATCTATATTTTGACCTTCCCTATATATTAGAAAGAATTTCTGTAAACTGAAAAATAACACCAGTGTGAAATTGTGGCCAAGTAATGTTTGAAACATTTTTAGATTTGTGTCAAATAATTTATTTACTAAATCCAAACTCTATTTTCATATTCTTTTGCACCATTACAATGACTCAGCATCATTTTGCAAACATTTCATGAACAAGGTCTCACAGATATAGATACTTGATAACCAAGCTGTCCGAACATTACAGCTTGCAAAAACTATTGAGTCAGGTCTACTGTAAGTATTCAGAATCAGTTCAGATGAAGATGCATATCCTCTTCAGAGAGCCATTAGCTGTGCTTGGTCTCATGGACAGAACAGGATACATTTGCTCTTAATACATGTACCCGGTTTAGTTTGTTTTTTCTGAAAGAAACCTTTGTGATAAGATTTTACAGATAAATATTAGTTTGCTATATATTTATTTATGTATATTGTTTTTGTTTTGTGGTCTATTAACTAGTCCCTCAGAGCAGCCCAGTCGGAGCCACCTGTTTGGCTGAGGCATTACAAATGGCTGTATTTATTCTGTCTGTATGCTCGTCAAACAAGTGCTCCCTCCATGTGTACAGCATATTATACTGGCAATAAAATTCAATAGGAATTTTCATGTCTTGTTGAGTTCAGTTGTGGTTTTTGTGCAAAGACTAATACTTCTGATTGTACTTCTGACTGGTAAAACATGTAAATTGAGTATTTGTAACTTGTGTGACTATCATGACTAATACATTTGATGATCTGCATGTTCTTGTTGTGTTGGTATCATTCCACAGGGACATTGAGTCTCTCTGCTAGATATTTTTGGAGACATTGCACAGTTTCTCCGCAGGTTTCCTCTGAAGCCAAATTAGATTCTTGGATACACACCCTAGAGTCTCTCTGCTAGTTTCTTCCAGACAAACTCTTGGGTCTTTCTGACAGTTTCTTGAGGTGTCCCAGTCTGGGCTAGTGTCTTGGGGAGACACCCTAGATGATCTCCACTAGATTCTTGGGGAGACACCCTAGATTATCTCCACTAGTTTCTTGGGAGATACCCTAGATTATCTCCCCTAGTTTCTTGGGAGATACCCTAGATTATCTCCCCTAGTTTCTTGGGAGATACCCTAGATTATCTCCCCTAGTTTCTTGGGAGATACCCTAGATTATCTCCACTAGTTTCTTAAGGAGATACCCTAGATTATCTCCACTAGTTTCTTAGGAGATACCCTAGATTATCTCCACTAGTTTCTTGGGAGATACCCTAGATTATCTCCCCTAGTTTCTTGGGAGATACCCTAGATTATCTCCACTAGTTTCTTAAGGAGACACCCTAGATTATCTCCTCTAGTTTCTTAAGGAGATACCCTAGATTATCTCCCCTAGTTTCTTGGGAGATACCCTAGATTATCTCCACTAGTTTCTTAAGGAGACACCCTAGATTATCTCCACTAGTTTCTTTGGGAGACACCCTAGATTATCTCCACTAGTTTCTTGGGGAGACATCCTAGATTATCTCCACTAGTTTCTTAAGGAGACACCCTAGATCATCTCCACTAGTTTCTTAAGGAGACACCCTAGATCATCTCCACTAGTTTCTTGGTAGACAGATCACATCTTCCTTCTAATCAGGGGTGGGTAGGTCAGTAACCATCTAAATCAGTCTTCCAAAAGTTTTGTCTTTAGCTAAGATCACAGTCCATTTTTGAACATTTAGTAACTTAAAAATTTAGTTTGCCTTATGGTCCATATTATATAAGTAATACAAATGAATTTCATTCTCAAAGAATATGTCTTCAAAACAATTACAAGAATATTTTGTAACTGATAAAAATCATTTTATTAAGGTCGATTTGCATTCAAAGGATTTCAACAGAATTGTGTTTCTTTTTCTAAGCATGGAAAAGGTTGGTTGATCTATTTGGCAAGACCTTGTGGCCTTAGTGGCTAAAGTGCATCAAGCCACCTCGATCTGTTCTCTGTCTCCTTGGGTATACATGTAAATTCAACAGATTACCAGTAACACAACACAGGTAGTCTCAACTAACAGGTCTAACCATGTGTGGTAGATATTGGGTGCCAAATAATTAACATTAGTTGTCATGGTAACACGCTGCTTAAAGTCAGTGTTATTACAGCCATGGTTGTTACATGCCACACGTTCCACACTCACCCGGACAAAATGCTGCAGCTTTTCTTGTAGGGCTCGGGATGAAAATGTAAACAATACATATCTAGCATGCTAAGAAGTTTAAGTTAACATGCTGAAGGAGATAAGATAAATGGACGATAGGTGATTGAAAGTTCTGTTAATTTCTTACTTTTATTTATTACCTTTTTGACCTGAAATGTTGTTTTCAGTAAATCTGAAAATGTCTGTGACCTTCACCTTTAGGGATTGTTTCACAGATTTGCCGAAACAAATAGAATTTGTAGGATGGCAGACGACACATTGAAGACATATTCAAACATGACAGAAGTCATATGATTTAGGTTGTAAGAAGTTTTGATAAGGAAGTTAATGGTATTCTCGTCGATATGGTAATCATTCTGTTGTGAAGTGGTACATGGATGGCCCAGTCAGTCTAAGTTGACACAATTCACTGTGCAGAGTTGCGTCCCTTAGCGTGACAGAAACCTATGATGATCGGTTCAAATCCAAGGTTTGCCCTGATTCTGTGTCTAGGTTAGTCAGCACTATACCCATGCTCATGGGTTTCACCAGTGGTAAAGTCCTGCATCGCTTCATGCTTTTCTCCCGCATATCTGTACCTGAAATACCGGTACTGTTCAAACGGTGTTCAACCCATCCAGCTACTCTACTATTGCGAAGCATGGAAGGTTTGATGCAGTAGTTGTCCAGGGGCAATTGAAGGTGGTCTGGTGTGGGATGAGTGAGTGAGTGAGTTTGGTTTAACGCCGCTTTTAACAGTATTCCAGTTATATCGCAGCATGTCAGCTTAATGTGGGAGGAAAGCTCGAAGTGATGCTGGTCTTAGACGTTTACCACTTCAGTGAAACCCACGAGCATGGTGCTGACAAACCTAGAAACATAATCGGGGCGAACCGTGATTCGAACCCACAATCATAACTTTCTGGCGTGCCTAAGGGATGCAACTCTGCACAGCGAATCGCGGCGCCTTAGACAACTAGGCCACCCGTGCCCCTGGTGTGGGATGAAACAGATCTGGCTGTTGACTAAGATGTTAGTTCTATTGAAATAGGGACTAGATGCATGTTACAAATGTTAGACAAGATTCGATGAACTCACTGTAGCCACAGCTGATTGTCAGTAATAAACTATTTTCCATACCAGTGAACAGCCGAGTTGCTTGTTCGTGTCACCTGAGTGGAGCCTAGTGGTCGTGGAAAAGATTTGTTTGTTTGTTGTTTAATGCTGCACTCAGAAATAGTCCAGCTTTTTGACGGCTGGACCCCGTCTGGACCAGACAATCCATTGATTGACATCATGAGCATCAATCTACTCAATTGGGATACAATGACATGCATCAGATCGCCTCTTATGACAAGCATGTGTTGGTGAAGACCTAATCTAACCCGGGGGTATTCAAAGGAATCCTATTGTTGCTGGGAGAATATTTCGAATAATGTCACTTGGCTATGGAGATGCCATATTTTTGTAAATAATCAGTGCTTGGTGGGTACATACAGCAAAAATACTTGTACTAAAAAAAAACAACTTTTCAGGTTAATATCACATGAGTATATGGCACATGCATTTTATTAAATATCTTCTTAATGACGATCATGTTCAATTATTACCAGTATTACAAAGCTTTTACAATCATCCCATTATATACATGGTTGTTTCAGTAACCTGCTGCCATTGCACATTGAGTGCTACAGAAATCACTTTTCTTGTTCACTCACATGTTTCAAACCTAAGACGAATCAAACATTTTGCCTTAAGTTATCAGAAAGTACAAAGAGAAAAAGAAATCAAGACAATACAAAATATGAAAGGTAATAAGTTTGTGTGTTTCGATGTAGTGATCAGCACATCCAGTTTCTTTAGGACTCGAACTAAAACAATGAATCATAAACCTTATTATCACAATCCTTCCTTAACTTCTTTGGTTTCACAGTGTAATCACAGTCTGGCTGTCATTCCGCCAGTCACAACCACGGACTCGCCTGTCAAGTAACTCGAGTCATCAGATGCCAAAAAGGCCACGATTCCCGAGCAGTCTTCTGTCTCACCGATTCTGAAAGACAAACATAATTCTTGTGAATACCCTACCTCTATTACATCATTGCCATAAATTCCTGTTTATGCTGAGAGCCACACTACAAATTTAAATAAATTTTCAACAGACGTCCTCTTCACTGCCAACATATCTAACAGTTGTGAGGGAAACCCTATCCCTCGTCAGAGACGCCACCGCGCACGCGCGAGGTGGGAATCACCTCACTTCTTTCCTGTGTGTACAGATGACAACAAGGAAACTTTTTTGTTGCATACATCTGTACACGTGATTGCTGTTCCACACTTACAATCCACACTAGATCATCACAAGCTTCACTAAAGACAAGCAGTGAGTGGTCCTTCAAGCAGAGAACAGGGGTATAAGAAGGCTGAAGGCTCTTGTAAGTAATTAGTTAGAGAACGGGTTGTGGGATGACGCCCATCTGTTCAGTTTGTGGGCAACATCAAATCTCTGGTGACCCCCACCCTAGGTGCCTATCATGCAAGAAAAGCAATTGCATGCAAAACTCAAGGTGCAGTTATGGTGAACCTTTGTCCAAGGAGAAGTCTGAGAAACTTTCTAAGGCATGGCTCAATGACCCTGATTATAAAAAGAACACTTGAGCGTCAGCAAAATATTCATCTGCTTCTTGTAAAAAAGTGATTAAGTCCGTTGTGACACCTAAAGATAATCACGTGGATGACAAGCGAGTGTCGGGTGGGGACGCCATCTCGCCTTCTGAGGAGAAGAGATCTCATCGCACATCCCACTCTGCCAATATAGTTAAGGAAGCGATGTACCTTTCAGGTTTTAATGTAACCAGTCACGTACATCCAAAAGCGGCTGGTAAGGTGGATAATCTAGGCTTGGAAGAAGCAACCGATCTCCACTCTATGCCATGTTTCCCCTTTAACTTAAATGAGTTCACGGAAAAAATAACCAATTCCATGTCTGTAATGATTGACAAACGTATGCAATCAATGTCTCATGAAATCTCATATCTAAAAGAATCTGTCACACAACACAAGATTCAAAAGAGATCTAAGGCTGAATATGACAGGGCATCCTCACACAGCAGACACGCACAGTCAAGCTGAACCAGATTACTACGAGGACAGCAGGAGAGTCATAAAAAGAGATCGAGAATCATTCAATCTCTTAGATCCCCTCCCTACCACGCACATCATAGGGTAGATCGTGAATCACGGACATCACATCGCAGTGTGCACAGAAATACACACAAGTCACCTTCTAGCCACTATGATAGAAGAACTGACAACAAAACTCGTGCAAATCAAGATAGAATTCCCAAGTGTGCTCCATCCACTACAGTCCAGTTATACGGGCTGAGAAAGCGCAGTGGATGTTACGTCACAATCATACAGTTATAGAACATGTGATTCCCGCTCCGCTAGCTATAGATCAGATGACTGGGATATATTCTACCCCCAGCCATATCTCCTACCTCCAGCGCAGCCTGAGCAGGGGGTGCGGCTCTATTGCTAACACTGGTTCTTCATGCAATGGGGACTCTACTACCAGGGATAGTTACAAGCCAAATAATTATTCCATTAAAGATATCATTGCAGAACTTTGTAATCTGATGCCGGCCTTTAAACCAGATAACAAAGACAAAACGGTGTGTGTGTGTGAAAATTTCAGAATACCTCATGAACTCAGGGTAAGTTGACCTTTGTACTTAGTTTGCTATTGGATACTAGAAAAGTCAAGTGGCAACACTGAAATCATAGATCTAAAGGATACAAGTGATATACGGTTTCTTCATGATAATCTAGGATGTATGATGTACTACCATGGGAGACCTCACGTCCGGACTAACATCAAAATATCACTATCCAAAAGGGCATAATAGAAACTATGTCATGAGGTGATATGAAATCATAGAAGACATATATCGCAAACGAGGTCAGTGTATGACCTTGATGTCATCACCGGAAGTGACATCATAATATGTCTAAGCATCACATTTGTGGCTAAATATATGTATATTATGTTCATAATATGACGTTTTGTCTATGTCTAGCCTTGAAGTTAGGTCATTAGACATATCCTGTTTGGTCCCTTTGTATTCCCACTTCACAAAAGCCAAATATCTAAGAGATGCTAGATACCAGATCCCACCGGTCCCTCTGGTGTATACTGGCTATGGTGTACTGGAGGTAGGGTATTCACAAGAATTTTCTAACAATAGTTATCATTGTGTATAATTCTAAGAATACTACCTCAATTACATCAGGAATTAATCCCTCCCACCTCCCCAAATATCTGCATCTAGTTGATGAGGGTCATGGGTTGAAAGAAGTGAGGTGATTCCCGCCTTGCGCTGCGCTGTGGCGTCTCTGACGAGGGATAGGGTTTCCCTCACAACTGTTAGATATGTTGGCAGTGAAGAGGACGTCTGTTGAAAATATATTTAAATTTTTAGTGTGGTTATCAGCATAAACAGGAATTTATGGCTATGATGTAATAGAGGTAGTATTCTTAGAATTATACACAATGATAACTATTGTTAGATTTTAAGGCACCACAACCTCAGAGTCGAGCTGTCCGGCCCCCCGTCACCAGAACCGATTCTCCGGTCATATAGCTAGCGTCGTCCGACACCAGGAACGATACAATCCCAGAACAATCCTCTGGTACACCAATTCTGAAGAAAATTAAAACAATCGGACAGGTCTACCTCATGACAATCAGTGTTCCCAGTGGTGACTCATGAGTGAGAGGTTAGCTATTTCAAGCAATGCCAGAAAAGTAAGGTGAAATGGGGTTTAACATCCTGTCACATTCAAGATTATTGCACTTATATAGCAACGTGGTGTGGCTGCTTGCACTCGTCCAGTTTTATATTGCTTGCCCACTAAGATACCATGCCTCAGTTTAACATGGATATCAAGCTTGGACACATTCTACTGAGTCAGACAGTCCTTCTCTTATCCCCTGCATGACAAGTGCCAGGCAGGGTAATAACAAGTACCATCTTTTAACGTCTTCTGGTATGGCGTAGCCAGGGATCGACCCACCAACCTTCATCTCTCCACATGGACGCTCTATACACACAGGCAGTCCGCTACACGTAAACAAGAAGCACTCACTGAGGATTCTGGGAAAGAAATTTCTTCTCGTAACAAAAAGTATTGACAGCCCACCATGAAACAGCTGATGACTGCTGTAAACAACATTCACTCAGTTTGACACTGTGAGAGGATTGCCTTGTAGCTGCATGTCATGAGACTTACCGTCGGAGTGGGATTCCTTCCAGCGCTTTGTCAAGGGCAGCATCACTCTTCCATAACTGAAGGTAATGAAACACAATCAAAACAGTCAACATTGAACCTTTTACTGCCCTAATGAACAGATCACCTAGACAGGAGATATAGCAGACCTGGCAACTCACTAAGCATTTAACCCTTTACTGCCCCAATGAACAGATGACCTAGACAGGAGATGTTGACGACCTGGCAACTCACTAAGCATTGAACCCTTTACTGCCCCAATGAACAGATCACCTAGACAGGAGATGTTGACGACCTAGCAACTCACTAAGCATTTAACCCCTTACTCCTCACATGAACAGATCACCTAGACAGGAGATGTTGATGACCTGGCAACTCACTAAGCATTGAACCCCTTACTCCTCACACGAACAGATGACCTAGACAGGAGATGTTGACGACCTGTCAACTCACTAAGCATTGAACCCCTTACTCCTCACACGAACAGATGACCTAGACAGGAGATGTTGACGACCTGTCAACTCACTAAGCATTGAACCCCTTACTCCTCACACGAACAGATGACCTAGACAGGAGATGTTGACGACCTGACAACTCACTAAGCATTGAACCCCTTACTCCTCACATGAACAGATGACCTAGACAGGAGATGTTGACGACCTGTCAACTCACTAAGCATTGAACCCCTTACTCCTCACATGAACAGATGACCTAGACAGGAGATGTTGACGACCTGTCAACTCACTAAGCATTGAACCCCTTACTGCCCCAATGAACAGATGACCTAGACAGGAAATGTTGACGACCTGTCAACTCACTAAGCAATGAACCCCTTACTCCTCACATGAACAGATGACCTAGACAGGAGATGTGGACAACCCGGCAACTCACTAAGCATTGAACCCCTTACTCCTCACATGAACAGATCACCTAGACAGGAGATGTTGACGACCCTGGCAACTCACTAAGCATTGAACCCCTTACTCCTCACATGAACAGATCACCTAGACAGGAGATGTTGACGACCTGACAACTCACTAAGCATTGAACCCCTTACTCCTCACATGAACAGATGACCTAGACAGGAGATGTTGACGACCTGTCAACTCACTAAGCAATGAACCCCTTACTCCTCACATGAACAGATGACCTAGACAGGAGATGTTGACGACCTGTCAACTCACTAAGCAATGAACCCCTTACTCCTCACATGAACAGATGACCTAGACAGGAGATGTTGACGACCTGTCAACTCACTAAGCATTGAACCCCTTACTGCCCCAATGAACAGATGACCTAGACAGGAAATGTTGACGACCTGTCAACTCACTAAGCATTGAACCCCTTACTCCTCACACGAACAGATGACCTAGACAGGAGATGTTGACGACCTGACAACTCACTAAGCATTGAACCCCTTACTCCTCACATGAACAGATGACCTAGACAGGAGATGTTGACGACCTGTCAACTCACTAAGCATTGAACCCCTTACTGCCCCAATGAACAGATGACCTAGACAGGAGATGTTGACGACCTGACAACTCACTAAGCATTGAACCCCTTACTCCTCACATGAACAGATGACCTAGACAGGAGATGTTGACGACCTGGCAACTCACTAAGCATTGAACCCCTTACTGCCCCAATGAACAGATGACCTAGACAGGAGATGTGGACGACCTGACAACTCACTAAGCATTGAACCCCTTACTCCTCACATGAACAGATGACCTAGACAGGAGATGTTGACGACCTGGCAACTCACTAAGCATTGAACCCCTTACTCCTCACATGAACAGATGACCTAGACAGGAGATGTGGACAACCCGGCAACTCACTAAGCATTGAACCCCTTACTGCTCACATGAACAGATGACCTAGGCAGGAGATGTTGACGACCTGGCAACTCACTAAGCATTGAACCCCTTACTCCTCACATGAACAGATCACCCTAGACAGGAGATGTTGACGACCTGTCAACTCACTAAGCATTGAACCCCTTACTGCCCCAATGAACAGATGACCTAGACAGGAGATGTTGACGACCTGGCAACTCACTAAGCATTGAACCCCTTACTCCTCACATGAACAGATGACCTAGACAGGAGATGTTGACGACCTGGCAACTCACTAAGCATTGAACCCCTTACTCCTCACATGAACAGATCACCTAGACAGGAGATGTTGACGACCTGGCAACTCACTAAGCATTGAACCCCTTACTCCTCACACGAACAGATGACCTAGACAGGAGATGTTGACGACCTGGCAACTCACTAAGCATTGAACCCCTTACTCCTCACACGAACAGATGACCTAGACAGGAGATGTTGACGACCTGACAACTCACTAAGCATTGAACCCCTTACTCCTCACACGAACAGATGACCTAGACAGGAGATGTTGACGACCTGGCAACTCACTAAGCATTGAACCCCTTACTCCTCACATGAACAGATGACCTAGACAGGAGATGTTGACGACCTGTCAACTCACTAAGCATTGAACCCCTTACTCCTCACATGAACAGATCACCTAGACAGGAGATGTTGACGACCTGACAACTCACTAAGCATTGAACCCCTTACTCCTCACATGAACAGATGACCTAGACAGGAGATGTTGACGACCTGTCAACTCACTAAGCATTGAACCCCTTACTGCCCCAATGAACAGATGACCTAGACAGGAGATGTTGACGACCTGGCAACTCACTAAGCATTGAACCCCTTACTCCTCACACGAACAGATGACCTAGACAGGAGATGTTGACGACCTGGCAACTCACTAAGCATTGAACCCCTTACTCCTCACACGAACAGATGACCTAGACAGGAGATGTTGACGACCTGACAACTCACTAAGCATTGAACCCCTTACTCCTCACACGAACAGATGACCTAGACAGGAGATGTTGACGACCTGACAACTCACTAAGCATTGAACCCCTTACTCCTCACATGAACAGATGACCTAGACAGGAGATGTTGACGACCTGGCAACTCACTAAGCATTGAACCCCTTACTCCTCACATGAACAGATCACCTAGACAGGAGATGTTGACGACCTGACAACTCACTAAGCATTGAACCCCTTACTCCTCACATGAACAGATGACCTAGACAGGAGATGTTGACGACCTGTCAACTCACTAAGCATTGAACCCCTTACTGCCCCAATGAACAGATGACCTAGACAGGAGATGTTGACGACCTGACAACTCACTAAGCATTGAACCCCTTACTCCTCACATGAACAGATGACCTAGACAGGAGATGTTGACGACCTGGCAACTCACTAAGCATTGAACCCCTTACTGCCCCAATGAACAGATGACCTAGACAGGAGATGTGGACGACCTGACAACTCACTAAGCATTGAACCCCTTACTCCTCACATGAACAGATGACCTAGACAGGAGATGTTGACGACCTGGCAACTCACTAAGCATTGAACCCCTTACTCCTCACAATAACAGATGACCTAGACAGGAGATGTGGACAACCCGGCAACTCACTAAGCATTGAACCCCTTACTGCTCACATGAACAGATGACCTAGGCAGGAGATGTTGACGACCTGGCAACTCACTAAGCATTGAACCCCTTACTCCTCACATGAACAGATCACCCTAGACAGGAGATGTTGACGACCTGTCAACTCACTAAGCATTGAACCCCTTACTGCCCCAATGAACAGATGACCTAGACAGGAGATGTTGACGACCTGGCAACTCACTAAGCATTGAACCCCTTACTCCTCACATGAACAGATGACCTAGACAGGAGATGTTGACGACCTGGCAACTCACTAAGCATTGAACCCCTTACTGCCCCAATGAACAGATGACCTAGACAGGAGATGTGGACAACCCGGCAACTCACTAAGCATTGAACCCCTTACTCCTCACATGAACAGATGACCTAGACAGGAGATGTTGACGACCTGTCAACTCACTAAGCATTGAACCCCTTACTCCTCACATGAACAGATCACCTAGACAGGAGATGTTGACGACCTGTCAACTCACTAAGCATTGAACCCCTTACTCCTCACATGAACAGATGACCTAGACAGGAGATGTTGACGACCTGGCAACTCACTAAGCATTGAACCCCTTACTCCTCACACGAACAGATGACCTAGACAGGAGATGTTGACGACCTGACAACTCACTAAGCATTGAACCCCTTACTCCTCACATGAACAGATGACCTAGACAGGAGATGTTGACGACCTGACAACTCACTAAGCATTGAACCCCTTACTCCTCACACGAACAGATGACCTAGACAGGAGATGTTGACGACCTGGCAACTCACTAAGCATTGAACCCCTTACTCCTCACATGAACAGATCACCTAGACAGGAGATGTTGACGACCTGACAACTCACTAAGCATTGAACCCCTTACTGCTCACATGAACAGATGACCTAGACAGGAGATGTTGACGACCTGTCAACTCACTAAGCATTGAACCCCTTACTCCTCACATGAACAGATCATCTAGACAGGAGATGTTGACGACCTGTCAACTCACTAAGCATTGAACCCCTTACTCCTCACATGAACAGATCACCTAGACAGTAGATGTTGACGACCTGGCAACTCACTAAGCACTGAACCCCTTACTCCTCACATGAACAGATCACCTAGACAGGAGATGTTGACGACCTGGCAACTCACTAAGCATTGAACTCTTTACTCCTCACATGAACAGATGACCTAGACAGGAGATGTTGACGACCTGACAACTCACTAAGCATTGAACCCCTTACTCCTCACATGAACAGATGACCTAGACAGGAGAAATAGCAGAGCTGGCAACTCACAGCTTCACTGAACTTGGTCTTGATGAGTCCTGGGCACACCACGTTTATTCGGATGTTGTCAGCAGCTAGTTCGGGGACCATTGCCTTGCTGAGACCCAGCAGTGACGTCTTACTGACGGAGTAGGCTCCCAGCAGCTGTAGACACATGATGTCATGACTCACGATAAGTAGTGCTCCATACACCACAGGCACTGTTCACAAAAAGTAGTGCTCCATACACCACAGGCACTTTTCACAATAAGAAGTGTCCATACACCACAGGCGCTTTTCACAAAAAGTAGTGCTCCACACACCACAGGCACTTTTCACAATAAGTAGCATGAGTAGTGCTCCATACACCACAGGCACTTTTCACAAAAAGTAGTGCTCCACACACCACAGGCACTTTTCACAATAAGTAGTGCTCCACACACCACAGGCACTTTTCACAATAAGTAGTGCTCCACACACCACAGGCACTTTTCACAACAAGTAGTGCTCCACACACCACAGGCACTTTTCATAATAAGTAGTGTGCTCCACACACCACAGGCACTTTTCACAATAAGTAGTGTTCCACACACCACAGGCACTTTTCACAAAAAGTAGTGCTCCACACACCACAGGCACTTTTCACAATAAGAAGTGCCCATACACCACAGGCACTTTTCACAATAAGTAGTCGCCCATTCACCACAGGCACTTTTCACAATAAGTAGTGCTCCACACACCACAGGTGCTTTTCACAATAAGTAGTGCTCCACACACCACAGGCACTTTTCACAATAAGTAGCATGAGTAGTGCTCCATACACCACAGGCACTTTTCACAATAAGTAGTGCTCCACACACCACAGGCACTTTTCACAATAAGTAGTGCTCCACACACCACAGGCACTTTTCACAATAAGTAGTGCTCCATACACCACAGGCACTTTTCACAATAAGTAGTGCTCCATACACCACAGGCACATTTCACAATAAGTAGTGCTCCATACACCACAGGCACTTTTCACAATAAGTAGTGCTCCATACACCACAGGCACTTTTCACAATAAGTAGTGCTCCATACACCACAGGCACTGTTCACAATAAGTAGTGCACTATATATTACTGAGGCTACAAAGGGTGTTAAATACATGCTACTCACACTAAAAGGTGTTAAATACATGCTACTCACACTAAGGGTGTTATATAGGGGGTAATCACACATTAAAGGGTGTTTATACAGGGGATACTCACATTAATGGGTGTTATATAGGGGATACTCACATTAAAGGGTGTTATATAGGGGATACTCACATTAAAGGGTGTTATATAGGGTACTCACATTAAAGGGTGTTATATAGGGGATAATCACATTAAAGGGTGTTTATACAGGGGACACTCACATTAAAGGGTGTTTATACAGGGTGATACTCACAATAAAGGGTGTTATATAGGGGATACTCACATTAAAGGGTGTTATATAGGGATACTCACATTAAAGGGTGTTATAAAGGGGATACTCACAATAAAGGGTGTTATATAGGGGATACTCACATTAAAGGGTGTTATGTAGGGATACTCACATTAATAGGTGTTATATAGGGGATACTCACATTAAAGGGTGTTTATACAGGGGATACTCACATTAAAGGGTGTTTATACAGGGGATACTCACATTAATGGGTGTTATATAGGGGATACTCACATTAAAAGGTGTTATAAAGGGGATACTCACATTAAAGGGTGTTATAAAGGGGATACTCACATCAAAGGGTGTTATAAAGGGGTACTCACATTGAAGGGCACATATCCAGCAACAGAGCTGATGAGTACAATGGATCCCTTGCTGGAACAAAGCAACGTTAGACTCTGGAAACAAGCTCCATCAGTATAGCGCATCCTGAACTAAAAGTGTCAGCTAGCACCAACCTGGTTTATGCTTTAGCCAGGTTTACACTGATTACCCCATCTGAGCACATCACGTTGTTAGGGTCTTCAAGATATTTCCACATAGGTTTTGAAGTGATTCTTTACAACATAAACTATTGGCAGGCATAAATCTTACCCTTTCTCTTTAATATATGGCAAAGCCTCTTTGCACAGAAAAAATGTTGACTTGACATTAACTTCAAATATCTGAAAGGAAACAAACACACGCATTCAAGATTCAGATTGATTACTATTCAATACTAAAGGTTTTACTTTTAACACTTATAGCTAGATGTATCATGTATCATGAGTGAGTGAGTGAGTGAGTGAGTGAGTGAGTGAGTGAGTGAGTGAGTGAGTGAGTGAGTGAGTGAGTGAGTGAGTGAGTGAGTGAGTGAGTGAGTGAGTGAGTGAGTGAGTACCAGAATCTCTACTTTACTAAGAAAGTGTTATCCTGAATATAACATTGTTACATTTAACCACTTTCTAACTGGCATTGTGTGTTCAATATGTAAGTAATCTTTATAAGTGCCCCTGTAAAAGGCCAAACATTCTCATACAGTGATATTTTCTTGTGTAAATGACACATATTGTACAGAAAACATGCGTGTCGAAGGGGTAAATAACTGCCAAGTAACTATTATCGACACAAGGACACATCTGACCAGTATGGACACTCACCTTGTCCCACGCTTCAGGGGTTGTCTGAAAGAACAACAGACAGTCGTAGGTCAATTAATACTTATACAAATACCATATGCTGAGATAAAAAAGTCCTCAAGTTCAAGAACTGAATGTAACAAGATTAAGAGTGAGTGAGTGAGTGAGTACGGTTTTACGCCGCTTTTAGCAATATTCCAGCAATATCACGGCAGGTGACACCAGAAATGGGCTTCACACATTGTACCCATGTCGGGAATCGAACCCAGGTCTTCGGCGTGACGAGCGAACGCTTTAACCACTAGGCTTCCCGACCGCCCCTAACAAGATTAAGAAGAGGATGGGATGCAAGGGGGGTGATGGTTTAATTACATACAAGCTGTGGTACCCGTGAAAATCCAGGGTAGGATAGGTCTTCAGCACCCCATTCTTGTCGTAAAAGGCAACTATGCTTGTTGTCAGAGGAGACTAATGAGGTGGTCAGGCTCGCTGACTTGGTTGATGCATGTCATCATATTCCAGTTGCATGGATCGATGCTCATGATGTCAATCACTGGATTGTCTGGTCAAGATTTGATTATTCACAGACCGCCATCAAAAAGCTGGAATATTGCTGAGTGCGGCGTTAAACAACAAACAAACAAAACATACAAGCATTGGGGCGTCTGGAAGGGAGACAAACACAGAGAGTAAGTGAGCGAGTGTTGTTCAACACCACAGGCAGCAGTATTCCAGCTTTATCAAGGCAGCCAGTAAACGATGGAATCGGGACGTGGCAAATAATGCTAGGATATTATACTCTCAAACCAGTTGGTCTTACAACCAACATTACTCCAGAGTATAAGTCAATGACAAGAAACGAGTGTATTGAGTGCAGGACAACTAAGCTATTAATAGACATGGGAAGGACCTCTCACAGCCTGTGAGGAAAAGACAACAAACGTCACAGCAATCATGCTTATGTTACTGTTCTGTTTACTATCCATTCTGCCATAATGAGTAAGCCACGTATGTTGTAATCATACTTATTTCTACAATTTTAATGCCGGTCCAAACAGCAAACAGCAAGTGAAGATGATAGTCCAAGTAATATTCAATCTCATTAAAATCAGACCTTAGTTCTCGGTACCGCTAAACAATGATCTGAGGACATCCCATTAGGGGTCACGTCAGAATGACCTTTCATCCAACCAATCAGTGCGTCACTTACCAGATTATGAAAGTGACAGTTGGAATGTGATTTCAAATCATGCAATCTCGAAAACTTTAACATGGGGTATTCCGAACGATAGTTACGGGTTTAACGACTGAATCCTTACAATCTAGACCATCTATTAGCCATTCCAGAATGTTTTTATGTTCAGGTTTCAAATTTGTAATCGAGAATATGTCAAAATATGTCTCGAAGCGTAATCGCCAATTTGAAATTTGTGCCGTAAAGCACGAGAAAGCTGCCTTCTGATTGGTCATTCCATTGGTCGGTCAAAGTTCGTGCAAGGTCGGTCTGACGTGACCCGTAATGGGATGTCCTCAGATCTTTGTTTAGCGGTAGCGAGAACTAAGATCTGATTTTAATGAGATTGAGTAATATTTTGCAAGACAAACATCAGTAATATCCAGTAAACTGAAATATTGTTTACTAAAGATTTCTACTTACCTCCATGATAGGCCCGAATATTGGGTTGATGGCTGCATTGGAGACTAATATGTCGATCCCGCCGAACGTCTTCACAGTCTGTGGTGAGATGAAGGGAAACACACCTGTCACAGCTGGTCAGGTAGGAGGGAAATGGTCTATGGTGACCAACCATTTCCTATTCAGTCATTTGTACAGAAATTGATGAAAAAATAAAACGGCCTCAGGTTTTAAAACAACATCTTCCAGAGGCAAGGGCATTAACTGACTATAAGGGTCAGTAACTAGGCTTGATCGTAGCACAACCAGTGGCTATTATGAGTTATGTCTCTTCTATGTCCCTCCTATTGACCAATCAGTCACTCATATCACTTGCATTTGCTTCAAAGAAAATGGTGGTGCCCAGTCAAGGCAATCAGATCAAATTATCAAGATATTGTAATTGGTCTAACCCTGCGAAGTGCATCAAATCACTTGAGCACCTTGATTTAAAACATGAAAAGATTTACAAAATATCTTTCGACACACAGTTGGCATTACACATGTTTTGCAAATCCTGCAGTGGACCAAAATCTGCATGTTGAAATCCATGTTGATTATGAACCAGATGTCTAGTTCGCTACACAATTTTGATTGGACTATACAAAGACTCGTTAGTCCTGCTAAAATGTAACTCCCGAATTCAAACCTAGTTTGGCAAGGGTGGAAACTGGAGTTTTATCATCAGTTAACTCCCTTGTCTTGGGAAGATGTTAAAACAAAAACTGATTACTGTATCTTGCATGGTTCCAGCTTCCAGAAAGATACATTGTACATGTTGAAACCGTGACAGAAAAAAATATTCGGAAGACTTGGCCATGTGTGCCCCCTAAACTTGTAGCAAAGATATGACGATGAATCACCATCCTAAACCTACCTCCTGAATCAGCTTGGCTCGGTCTGCGGGCTTCCCAACGTGACATGTGACCCCGGCTACGTTGAGGTTCTCAGACTGGAGTTGCTTTACCGCTGCATCCACATTGGCTTGTTTCCGGCTACTCACCATCACCCTGGCACCATCTTGACCGAGTCTACGAGCCACGGCAAAACCAATGCTGCAACACATATTTACATTTTTTATTTTTGTTTGTTTAATGCCTCACTCAGCAATATTTCAGCTGTATGACGACAGTCTGTAAATAATCGAGTCTGGACCAGACAATCCAGTGATTGACATCATGAGCATCAATCCTCGCAATTGGGATATGATGACATGCATCAAACAAGTCTGCGAGCCTGACCACCCAATCCTGTTTGTCGCCTATATTAACAATGTACTGATCTTTTAGATTGATGAACTCTTGTCTACAGTCTCATTTAGGAAATAAACAACAAGTGGGAGTTGTTTATCGTACAATAAAACACTGAAGGGAGAATAAACCATGAGTTGCGCAGCAGTGTTTTATTGTGTGGTAAACAACAACGATGAATCGTTCATTTCTAATATGAGATTTCAACAGAATGTGATGGCTGGAATATTGCCGATGTGACGTAAAGCATTAACTCACTCACTCACTCAACAGAATGTGCGGCCTCATAATGGATGTTCATAATATGTACAAGCTTTAAAAAGATTTACCCGTATTTTAATAATGATGACTCCCTCAATAGAATTCGACCTTGGCAGGCCAGACAAGTCCATTTTATGCACAGGTGGGTATTTCCCACATATTCTCACAATCCTCACGTCAGTTTACCTGCGCCTTTTCTCCCAAAACCGATTGTCATATCTCTCTCACTTTTGGTTGCAATCATTCGGGCAATCATGTTTATCTGCATTGCCCAGCTAAATCTATTGGGAATAACTCACTACACACTTCCCTCTCAAACATAACGTCGTCCAATTTACATCATCAAGTTGTGAGCGCATGTTCGAATCTCCAGAAATGACATCATGATAGAACAATGTTTTATCATGAAATAAACCATGCTTCGTTCTTCATTGTTCTTTGCAATTGATCGCGTAGCTGTCTTATATATTGCAATAACCATCATTCTTTGTCAACCCTTTTCAATTTTTTTCCATAATCTAGTTCTGAAAAGGTTAAGAGAATAATAGTATATGAAAAATGTATTGACTAGAATCAGTGCAAATAACAATAAGGGAAATAGACTTGAGATGTTCTACTTGATATATTTCATATTTCGGTCAGAGCAGACTTCGATCACAACATTGAGAGACAACATGGATTTTTAAAATGAAATGCAATTTCAATTTTTTTAATGATTAAATTATGACTTTGACTGACTGTCTACTCGTCATACCCTTCTGTAGAAGCTGTCACGATGGCAACCTTGCCCGCTAGTTTCCCACTGCCTGTCGAGCTTGCCATTCTCATCAATATACGAGGGGCCACGGAGATAGGACGGAACACACGGGACCACATCAATCTTAATTAAACTTCACGTTGTGATGCTGAAAATAAATAACATTAACCATAAATGCATTTTAAAGAGAGTTCCTTTTATCAATACTTAATAAATTGTTTATGAATAGTACTACTGGAATCATACTAGTTTCAGGGAGCTGCTGCGGTTGTTTGTTTGTTTGTTTGTTTGTTTGTTTATACACTCAGCAATATTACAGCTATATGACGGCGGTCTGTAAATAATCGTGTCTGGACCAGACAATCAAGTGATTGACATTATAAGCATCAATCCAGGTAACTGGGATATGATGAAGGGAAGCTAATATTCTCGTTTATATGACTCTGGTTCATAAGAATGTTATTTCTGATTATGCTTGAGTTTTCAAATATGCCTCCAGTTAAGATGCTATAAAGGCGTGCTGTTTTGCATGGCAGTCAGTAACAAGTCAATAAGTCAGCTATATCACGATGACGTGTAAATGTTGTTTGTTGTTTTGTTGTTTAACGCAGCACTCAGCAATATTCCAGCTATATGACTGCAGTCTGTAAATAATTGAGTCTGGACCAGAAAATCCAGTGATTGATATCATGAGCATCGATCCATGCAATTGGGATCGATGACATGCCTCAGCCAAGTCAGCGAGCCTGACCACCCGATCAAGTTAGTTGCCTCTTACAAGCATTGTAGTCTTTTACGGCATGCATGGGTTGCTGAAGACCTATCCTACCCCGGCTCATCACATGTAAATAATAAATCTTGGCCAGACAAACCAGTGGTTGCCATCATGAGCACAGCCCCATGCCACCTGTGTACAATGACAAGAAGTCAACTATGTCATAGAGTCTGAAATTCAATCCATTTATGTCGACTCATTCTACAAGCATATAGGTTATGTGGACTGAATCTAACCCGGAAAACCTACATGGTACAGCCATAAAAAGGATATAATATAGTTTGTCATCTGTTACACTATGTTCTACAGTATTACACATCCAAGTGAATTAAACACTGGACAGTTGATTGACAAGTCAAACATTGGATACTGTGACCACCATTTATACGTGTGTCCTAGAACACATTTACCTACGCATGGCATACAGTCCTATTGATGTACGTATATGCTCCCTCAACTATATGAATATAAACCTCTGTTAGATATGCATTCCAAAGTCACATGTTGATAAAAGATGACAATCGTCCGCACACTGACTTTTTTCTAAACTATTATTTCAAACCTCTAAGACAGCATCGTGCGTCCTGACCCTGGACCGTTACAGTTGGACTTTGATCACAACATGACACTCGGTCAAGTTCAACCCTCGCAGAATTAGATCTACCTGCACTAGATAGTTTTTCTTTAGTATTTGAGTTAAAAAATGCTCTGTTTCTAAGTGACAACCATATGCAATACATGCAATCGATTTATTGGATCATACGTTTACAAAATAGCTTCTTCATGTGTATTGCTAACAGTGAAAGTTACTAACTGAAATTCAGAACTAATGTTGAAGCTTGATCACCAAAGACTCCGCTGCAGTGTATTAACTTGACTGCATTGGTTCATCAGTATTCGGATCTGAGTCCTCTGCACGGAGCATACATAAATCCACACAGCGACATTTCAACATCATCTACATTGCTTTTAAACGTCTGAGTGTGATGTAGAGCCCAGCGGTTGTTTACGGTTCGAGCGGCAAGCTTAGTAAGCTGGGTCCCGTCTGTTCATATCACAATCATACTATTTTAGATAGACAGGAGCCCAGTTAGAGTCATAAGCTGATTCCCGTGATGTGAAGAGAGGGAGCCCAGCTGAAAGTGTACCTGTAACACGTATTTCTATTGGTTGAATATAAATAGATTTACATCATAGCTAGACTTAGGAACTTACGGGTTACTTTATTGGTTCTTCTCCATGCGGTCAATCACAACACACGGGAAATGCATGTCGGTACAGGTTAAGCCATGCTTTTAAAGCTCTTCACTTTCCGCGAAGTCTTCAAAACAATAACAAGCAGGGTAGGGGTAGGACGCACTGTCACAACAATGCGGACTGTTTCACAGAAAGAATTACCGGGATCTGAGAACGACAAACCGAGTGGGTTCACGTAAACATGTTTTTTTTAATAAGGAATAATGTTTTATCGGGTTATTGTGTCCTGAAATCGATAAGCTCTTTGTCAATATACCGGCAGGATGCTGACAAGACAATAAAATGTTTGCTGACGGGCCAGAATCTTTATGGAACTAACAAGAAACCGTTCCTAATTTATGGCTCGGGGTGTTGAAGAGGATTTCAAGTATCAAATTTCATCACACACCTGCACACACCAAATATTGTATACATTGTACTTGCATTTTAGTAAATTTGTTGTCTTTTCAAAATGGGGACTTATGATTTTATATTCTATGTTTATAGATGGCATCACGAGACAGCATTCACGGGAAGACGTGCCACCAAAATCGAAATACACAGTATGTACGCAGTGTGTTTTGCGAAATACGTCAAAGGTTACTCAACATTTAAAGTACCATATTCCACCTTTTAGAAACTGCAATACTTGCTGGCCACTAATTGATGCCGGTCTCATGCTTTGTCCGGAAAATAGTACCTGTGTCGTTTATACAATTTGGGGCCATCATTTGATGAAATTAATGATCCCTATGAAATTAACTTGCAGCATGAAATGATTACTCCCTTCACTAAATAGACCGCCTCCGTGGTCTAATGGTAGAGCGTCCGCCCGGAAAGCGGAAGGTCCGGGGTTCGATCCCCGGCCGCGTCATACCAAAAGACGTTAAAAGATGGTACTTGTTGTTACCCTGTCTGGCACTCGGCATTAAGGGGCTAAAACAAGGACTGGTCGGCTCGGAGTCCGTATACTGTGTCTGAGTGGGGTATTCATGTTAAACTGCGGCATGGTATCTCAGTGGGCTAGCACTATAAATCGGCATCAGTCCGGACTAGTACAAGCAGCCACACAAACACACACACGTACATGCACGTCGCTATTTTAGTGCAATAATCTTGGACGCAACGTTAAACCCCATTTCACCTCACCTCACCCTTCACTAAATAATGCCCGTTTCTTGCTAATGTACTGTGGAGTGTGGGATTCAGTAAGATGGTGAGTTGCCGCTGTGCCAGCAATAAACAGAGGTAAGGTGGTGTGACATGGGGTTTCAACTACTTTTAAGTTCTATCTATTAACGTCTTTTGGTATGACTCGGGGGAGGATCACACCCCAACCTTCTGCCCTCCAAGTGGACTACTACCACTATACCACGGAGGTGGTGCGAAATATCAGAATAAATGAAGGGCCTCTAAAAGATGCTGAGTCAATGGCTTGTGCAAAATTAATAGAGGAAATACGGTACCTATATTGTTTCGCTCTTAGACAGTCTCTACAAGTCATGCAGTGTTAGAAATGGCTGAAGTCAAAGTTTGTTATCATTTTGTTTTCATTTCATAGTTAATCGGAAACCCACACGAAAAAGTAAACTGTGGTTTGCTGTACAATGAGGTGACTGATATGCATGTACGTGCGTATTTAGCGATGCATGTGAAGGTCTAAGAACCACCTCAAACATTAGACAAATGTACAGTACCAAGCAGCTAATCAGCTTGACCACTGATTGGTGTAATGATCTCAAAACACACACTGTCATATTTGCATAGAGCTCTGATTTTAACCAAATTTCTTTGTTCTCTCAGATTTGCATAGAGCTCTGATTTTAACCAAATTTCTTTGTTCTCTCAGATGTGCATAGAGCTCTGATTTTAACCAAATTTCTTTGTTCTCTCAGATTTGCATAGAGCTCTGATTTTAACCAAATTTGTTTGTTCTCTCAGATTTGCATGGAGCTCTGATTTTAACCAAATTTCTTTGTTCTCTCAGATTTGCATGGAGCTCTGATTTTAACCAAATTTCTTTGTTCTCTCAGATTTGCATAGAGCTCTGATTTTAATCAAATTTCTTTGTTCTCTCAGATTTGCATGGAGCTCTGATTTTAACCAAATTTCTTTGTTCTCTCAGATGTGCATAGAGCTCTGATTTTAACCAAATTTCTTTGTTCTCTCAGATTTGCATAGAGCTCTGATTTTAACCAAATTTGTTTGTTCTCTCAGATTTGCATGGAGCTCTGATTTTAACCAAATTTGTTTGTTCTCTCAGATTTGCATGGAGCTCTGATTTTAACCAAATTTCTTTGTTCTCTCAGATTTGCATAGAGCTCTGATTTTAACCAAATTTCTTTGTTCTCTCAGATTTGCGTGGAGGGAAACATTGGAAGTGGAAAGACAACATTGCTTGATTATTACAAGGACTACAGCATGACTGAGGTAAGACGTCCACGGTCATACTGAGCTACTGGTATAACTCCTACCTAAGTTAGGAAGAATGGCAAACACGGACCTGATAGGTATAGTGAAGCGCTCAATCTCCTTTATCATGATGTGCATCTTTTACCACGATTTGACTGCTATCATGCAGAATTAGAAATTGGCACGAGCTCAGTAGTCCTTGCCAAACTCCTCAATAGTTAAGGTATCATATCGACAAGTAGAAATTTGCCATTATTATCATTATAAGGACTAGTGGACTAAAACTGTTAGTTTCTATCTCTGTCATTTTGATCATGATCCGTCAATGTTTCAAACTGCAAAGACGTTTTGTATTTTACTGATATTAATAACAGAACCAAGAAACATGATCAGATGATAAAGAGAAAAGTTCTTTAATTCTCAGATTTAAATTTTATACTTTTATCGGTGTATATATACCTCCAAATTTAAGAAGGGATGGTTTTAGGATAGAAGGATTAACTAAGACATTCTGATAATGAAATGCATCTTGCCATGGAATGCATGAAGCAATTGGAATGTAGGATGGACTTACCAATATTAAGGTACTGGGTAGAGCTGTAACTTCAAATCTGAAATGATTTTGTGGTCAGACTTTGATCAGAATAAATCGATTCATTTGGCCTACATGAAGATCTGGAGTAGAATTGGTCTTCAGCAATCCATGCTTGCCGTAACAGGTGACTATGCTTGTCGTAGGAGGCGACTAACGGGATCAAGTGGTCAGGGTCGCTGACTTGGTTGATGTATGTCATCGATCCCAATTGTGTGGATTGATGCTCATGATATTAATCACTGGATTGTCTGGTCCAGACTTGATTATTTACAGACCGCCATGATGTAGCTGGAATATTGCTGAGTGCGGCGTTAAACAACAACAAACCAACCAACAAACATTTTGATCATGGTAGTTATGGATTGTCATGATTGAACTGAAGTTATTGACCTGTTTTATTTTATTATCTTGTAGGTTTTTCAAGAACCTGTCCACAAATGGCGGGATATTAAAGGACATAATGCACTGGTTAGTTTATAACATTGTAACAATGTTCAGAATAGTGGTGTAACATGTTTATTCCTGCAAGACAATGGGCATTGTCCATGCTGTTATGTTCCTATTAATCATTGCAATGAAGTGTTAAAATATTTGGTATCAACGTTTATAGAACTATGAAAATAACAGTGTTGCACAGGAAAATGTTATAAGAGACAATGACTAAAAGAAGACTACTTTTCTTTTATGGTACGACACAACTTTTTAGAACATTCTACGACTGCCATACTTCACCATTCTGTAACAGGGGGTAGGGGTAGCCTTGTGGTTAAAGAATTCACTCATCACGCCAAAGCCCCGGGTTCGATTCTCCGCATGGGTACAATGTGTGAAGCCCATTTCTGGTGTCCTCCGCCATGATATTGCTGGAATATTGCTAAAATCAGTGTAAAACCATACTCACTCACTCACTCACAACTCGCTCGCTCACTCAGACTGCCATGCCTGTATCGGAGTGGTGGATATAGACCGGGGTAGAATAGGTCTTCAGCAACCCATGCTTGCTTATCGTAAGAGGCGACTAACAGGATCGGGTTATCAGACTCGCTGACTTGGTTGATGCATGTCATTGATCCCAATTGCGTGGATCAATGCTCATGATGTCAATCACTGGATTGTCTGGTACAGACTAGGTTATTTACAGACCGCCATCATACAGCTGGAATATTGCTGAGTGTGGCGTAAACAACAGACAGACAGACTGGTAGATGCATGCATGACCACTGTGTGTATTGTGTTCCAGAGTCTGATGTACAAGGACCCGGCACGGTGGGGGTTAACGTTCCAGACCTATGTCCAGCTGATCATGCTGGGCATCCACATGGAAGCCCAAGAGAAGCCCATTAAGATGATGGAGAGGTCAATATTCAGCGCCAAATACTGCTTTGTGGACAACTTGCACAACAGGTATGTGGCTCAGTGACGGAGTGAGATGGCACAACGCCTCTTCCCAAGGCAAGGACTTTAACTAACTGTAATATTTTTAATCAAGGTGCTCAAGTGATTTGATGCTCTTTGCGGGGTATTACTATAACGATCTTGATTATTGATCAGATCGTCAAGATAGGGTGCCGCCAATTTGTCTGAATCAAATACAAGCGATATGAGCGATAGAATTTTGTTGGTCAAACGGAGAGACATAGAAGGGACATAACTCGTAATAGCCAATGGTGGTGCTACGATCAAGCCTGGAACTTCCAGCCTAGTTCGGCAAGGGTGGAAACTGGATTTTATAGTCAGTTAACGCCTTTGCGTCAGGAAGATTGGTTTAACGCTGCTATGAACAGTGTTCTAGTTGGCTCAATCAGCTTGGCAATCCGTGCTATGTTGGTGTTGAATGAAGGTGTTAAACCAATGTTTCCATTTTATTCATTTGTATTTTTGTTGTAGTGGGAAAATGCCGGACATTGAACATATTGTGCTGACGGAATGGTTTGATTTCATTGTGAAATCTCAGGACTTTAAAGTAGATCTCATTGGTAGGTAATTGTAATTGCACATTTGATAGAATCAGTATTCTTGCTGTCATGTGTAAAATGTGTGTAATACTCTCTATACTGTACTTTACATACTTAGTGGGGAACAGAGGGCAAGGATGGCTCAGTCGTCTAAGGCACCGCGATTCGCTGTGCAGTGTGGCATCCCTTGGGCACGCCAGAAACCTATGATTGTGGGTTCGAATCCCGGTTTGCCCCGATTATGTTTCTAGGTTTGTCAGCACCATACCCGTGCTCGTTGGTTTCACCGAAGTGGTAAATGTCTGAGACCTTCATCACTTCATCACTAACTGGAATACTGTTAAAAGCGGCGTTAAACCCAACACACTTACACTCACTCAGTGGGGAAGTTGTTTAAAAAGGGGATTTGTTGCACATTGTTGCTTGTTGAACAAAACAAATAAATTGATTGGGTGATCAGACTCAGTAGCTTGGTCAATTGCATTTTCTTGTGTCCTCTTGGTGTGGATCGTTTGCTCATAGTGTCATCAATGGTCTGTCTGGTCCAGACTCGATTATTTAAAAAACGCTGTGACCCGTGAAGATCCGGGGTAGAATAGGTCTTAAGCAACCCATGCTTGCCGTAAAAGGCAACTTCGTTTGTTCTAAGTGGCGACTAACGGGATCGGGTGGTCAGGCTAGCTGACTTTGTTGATGCATGTCATCCCAATTGCGTTGATCGATGCCCATGATGTCAATCAGTGGATTGTCTGGTCCAGACTCGATTATTTACAGACCACCGTCCTATAGCTGGAATATTGTCGAGTGAGACGTTAAACAACTAACAAATAACAAAACAAACTGCTGTCTTATAGCTGGAACATTCTATGTGTTCCAGTGTACCTGCAGACCAAGCCGGAGACGGTATATGAGAGAATACAACGTAGACAAAGACAGGAAGAGAAGAATATCCCCCTGGTATGTAGAACACTGTCTCGATCTGGTACTGTCTGCCATCTTGTATAGCTTCATGTACAACACTTCCAGTGGAGATACAGAGTACAATTTCTGGAAGCAGTACTTAAACTGTTACAATGTTGTAAACACGTCACACAACCATTGATTGAGCAGTAATCTTGTTACACTGTTGTACACAATCATTATGTCTCCCCCAGAATGGAGGGAGACATATTGTTTTTGGCACGGTTCCCGTCGGTGTCGGCGTCGGCGTCGGCGTTCCCACCGTTTCCGGACCATAACTCAGAAACCGTTTAATATTTTTTCGCGAAACTTTGTATACACATTAACCCAGCACTGAAGTGGTGCCTTTTGCTATTTAGAGATTTTTGACATTTTTATTTCTTCTCGTTTCCATGGAGATAACTTGATCATAGACTCTGAATGGGGGTAAGCTTGGTTTCCAGGTCCTTAACTCGGAAACCGTTTAATATTTTTTCGCGAAACTTTGTATACACATTAACCCAGCACTGAAGTGGTGCCTTTTGCTATTTAGAGATTTTTGACATTTTTATTTTTTCTCGTTTCCATGGAGATAAGTTGAACATAGACTCTGAATGGGGGTAAGCTTTGTTTCCGGACCATAACTCAGAAACCGTTTAATATTTTTTCGCGAAACTTTGTATACACATTAACCCAGCACTGAAGTGGTGCCTTTTGCTATTTAGAGATTTTTGACATTTTTATTTTTTCTCGTTTCCATGGAGATAACTTGAACATAGACTCTGAATGGGGGTAAGCTTGGTTTCCGGACCATAACTCAGAAACCGTTTAATATTTTTTCGCGAAACTTTGTATACACATTAACCCAGCACTGAAGTGGTGCCTTTTGCTATTTAGAGATTTTTGACATTTTTATTTTTTCTCGTTTCCATGGAGATAACTTGAACATAGACTCTGAATGGGGGTAAGCTTGGTTTCCGGACCATAACTCAGAAACCGTTTAATATTTTTTCGCGAAACTTTGTATACACATTAACCCAGCACTGAAGTGGTGCCTTTTGCTATTTAGAGATTTTTGACATTTTTATTTCTTCTTGTTTCCATGGAGATAACTTGAACATAGACTCTGAATGGGGGTAAGCTTGGTTTCCGGACCATAACTCGGAAACCGTTTAATATTTTTTCGCGAAACTTTGTATACACATTAACCCAGCACTGAAGTGGTGCCTTTTGCTATTTAGAGATTTTTGACATTTTTATTTCTTCTCATTTCCATGGAGATAAGTTGAACATAGACTCTGAATGGGGGTAAGCTTGGTTTCCGGACCATAACTTGGAAACCGTTTAATATTTTTTCGCGAAACTTTGTATACACATTAACCCAGCACTGAAGTGGTGCCTTTTGCTATTTAGAGATTTTTGACATTTTTATTTCTTCTCATTTCCATGGAGATAAGTTGAACATAGACTCTGAATGGGGGTAAGCTTGGTTTCCGGACCATAACTCGGAAACCGTTTAATATTTTTTCGCGAAACTTTGTATACACATTAACCCAGCACTGAAGTGGTGCCTTTTGCTATTTAGAGATTTTTGACATTTTTATTTTTTCTCGTTTCCATGGAGATAAGTTAAACATAGACTCTGAATGGGGGTAAGCTTGGTTTCCGGACCATAACTCGGAAACCGTTTAATATTTTTTCGCGAAATTTTGTATACACATTAACCCAGCACTGAAGTGGTCCCCATTAGTTGTTTGAAATTTCTAGGAGTTCTATTTTTGTCTCTGTTATTTAGTAATGGAGGGTGGGAATGAAGAGATGGGGTTTAACGTGAAGTAAACGAATGAATGGGGGTTAGGGGAGTACGAGTTACGAGTAAAAACACTTTCTAGTTGATTCTATTTGTGAGCAGACCCAAGAAGAATCTGGGGTAGAATAGGTCTTCAACAGCCCATGCTTGCAGTAAAAGGCGACTATGCTTGTCGTAAAAGGCGACTAACAGGATCGGGTGGTCAGACTCGCTGACTTGGTTGATGCATGTCATCGATCCAAATTGCATGGATTGATGCTCAGGATATTAATAACTGGATTGTCTGGTTCAGACTCAATTTTTTACAGACCGCCGTCAAATAGCTGGAATATTGCTGAGTGCGGCGTAAAACATCAAACCAACCAACCATTTGTGAGCAGACAGACTTGTGGAGGTTGTTTTTTGTGTTGCACGTAAAGACACTGCTGTTGTTACCTTATTGTAAGGAGACGCTAACATTGTTGTACACAGGAATACCTAGAAGCTCTACACAAGCAGCACGAGGACTGGCTCATTCACAAGAAGTACCCCTGCCCTGCTGATGTTCTGGTATGTCATCGTATCCCAATTTCAATTTCATGATATTAATCACTGGATTGTCTGGTCCAGACTCAATTATTTACAGACCGCCGTCATACAGCAGAAATATTGCTGAATGCGGCGTTAAACAACAAACCAACCTTACAGTGATCATTGTTTATTGAATGCAACTTGAATGTTAGCTTGTTCAAGATGAGTGAGTGAGTGAGTGAGTATGATTTTACGCCGCTTTTAGCAATATTCCAGCAATATCAAGGCGGGGGACACCAGAAATGGGCTTCACAGATCGTACCCATTTCGGGAGTCGAACCCGGGTCTTCGGCGTGACGAGCCAACGCCTTAACCACTCGGCTACCCAACCGCTCCTTTGTTCAAGATGAAGACTTGTTATACATATGAGTCCAAGTGTAAGACAACATGATAAACTGTAGTTTCGACTTATTGACTCATATCTGATATTGGTAAATTTTGCAGGTTTTGGACGGGAACCCCGATGCGAACGGCATGGTGAAGATATATGAGGAGAACAGATCACAAATCCTTAAGCACCCCTAGCAAGAGGTCAATTTTCACAATCTCAGTGGAGAGACGCTGATGTATGACAGTGTAGAGGCGACAGTCATCTGGACCCGGTTGTATCAAACTTTAATGATGCATTAACGTGTCATTAAACCTTCATTAACTAATGTATCATTAAATCCAGTTGTACTAACGTTTTAATGACGTCGTGGTGTCATTAGCGCGTCATTAACTTAATGAAGGTTCTGGGGCATCATTAGCGTGTCATTAAAAACAAACATGGCAGCGAACATATTGTTTGAACACTTAGGAGGCACAAGGAAAGACCGTGTTTTCAGAAAACGAGCTCAACACCTCGAATCCATGAGCGATGAAGAAGTAAGGGCCCGCAACCGTTTTGGGAAGGCAAGCATTAGATATATCTGCGATCTTGTGAGAGATGAATTACAGCCCAAATCTGCAAGATCGCACGCACTAAGTGTTGAACTACAGGTAAATGTTTGATAATTAACACGTCGTCACTAGAAACTCAGCTAGTTTGAAATAAACATATAATTATAGCGCCAAATTTATAGCGGGCAAATTTATGGCGGCAATCTTTACAATGAATGAAAAGCACTTCTACGTGGGTCAGCTCACTGGTCTGTGTTGGTAAAGTCATATGTGCAAGCCTAATGATACCAACCTTGTAAATATATTTCACAATTGAAAGTAATGTAAATTCATGGATCCCTTTCACTTCACTCCAGAAAGATACGTTTTCAACTTGGCGTTGTCAGCCATGATCAATTTCATAAGGGGGAGTTACTCTAATGACTTAAACTAAATGTGTCGTGCACACTGAAGAGAACAGTTTTGCGTGTTCGATTCCGGCCAAAAGAACATTTTAATTAATTAAAGCATGCACATCTTATATCAATAATTAACACTTTACTTAGTGAGACATAATGAAAACGCAGCCAAAGTTTATTACCTGGCCGTCCGAGAGGGATATAGGCGACATTAGAAAGGAATTCTACAATATATCTCGATTTCCTGGAGTCATCGGATGTATCGATGGGACACATGTACGGATACAGGCTCAGACAGCGAACCTGCCTTTGTCAATAGGAAAGGCTACCATTCGATCAACGTTCAAGCAGTGTGTGACAGCCAAGGTGTGTTAAATAATTTTTTATAATAAATCAAATGTCACTGTTAAACCTGTGCATGGAGCATACACGTCCTCCCTTCAAAGTCATAAGGACAATATGTTTACGACCCTGACACCATTCACGTTGTTAAACGAAATAGCTATCAGACAAATCTTTATAGTATGATATGATTTCAGCATTTGTTGTTTAACGCCGCGATCAGCAATGTTTCAGCTATATTGCAGTGGCTGCATCATGAACCAAGTTCGATGGTAATATTGACTTATATTAATATTGACCACATTTGTCTCGTTCTGTAGGTAAATTTTCTTTCTTTCGTGGGTGACGGTGCTACACAACTTACTGTTAAGTATGGAGATGTGTTTCTCCACCAACTCGGCAATAAGCTGAATTTCGGAGCTGTCGAAATTCTTGTTTCTATTCCTAGGTTTAGGTGGATACGATGCCATTTTGACAGACAACCGGAAGTAACGCGTACGTGTTTACGTCAAGGAATTGTGGGAAATATTTAGGGGAAACACCGAATTTAATGACAGGTTAATGAAGACACTTACATTAAGGCGTCATTAGATAATGATATGCTAATAAACGTTTGATACAACCGATTTTAATGATGCCATTAACTAATGGTGCATTAAGCATTTAATGTATCATTAGGGTTTAATGTAGCCATTAGTTAATGAGGCTTTGATACAACCGGGTCCTGTACATAAGCCTAGTGTATGTGCTTAAGTGTGGGGCTCATTGTGTGAGTGGGGGCACGGGTGGCCCAGTCGTCCCAAGGTGCCACGATTCGCGTCCCTTGGGCATGCCAGAAACCAATGATTGTGGGTTCGAAGTCCCGGTTCGCCCCGATTGTGTTGCATCATACCCGTGCGCGTGGGTTTCCCCAAAGTGGTAAATGTCTTAGACATGCACCAAATGTAGTAACATAAAAACGTCTACCTCGGATGAATTCTAAATCCAAGGACCTTCCACAGTCAACGATTATGGTTGTTTGTGAGTAAGACAGGAAAATATGCACATCAGGGATTAGGCCCCCGACAGTCTTCCAGGATGTTATTTTTCTGCTGATTCTAGGTTTGTTGTTTTGCTCTGTAGATGAGATTGATTTCATGGTAGGACAGTGACTTCTACATGGGCTGTTGGTGCGTGGGCAGAGTTTCCAGGTCTGACACTGCCTGGATAACAGTGATCCTACAGAGACATGTTTGTGCAATCATTATTAGTAGTGGGGGGCATGGGCATGGGCATGGGTGGCCTGACATACCACTGTTTCCATATTAAGAATGGAAGACAAGGGGTGCTAGTCAATACCATCATGTTAAACTTAATAGGAAATGTGTCCATGTACTAAATGGTCTATAGTAGAAGACCTCACAAGACCCACTTCATTATGTCATATCATGACTTAAATGTATCTGGGGGCATGGGTGGCCCAGTCGTCTAAAGTGCCACGATTCGCTGTGCAGAGTTGCGTCCCCTGGGCACGCCAGAAACCTATGATTGTGGGTTCGAATCCCGGTTCGCCCCGGTTATGTTTCTAGGTTTGTCAGCACCATACCCGTGCTCGTGGGTTTCACCGAACTGGTAAACGTCTGAGACCTGCATCATCTCGGGCTTTCCTCCCACATTCAGCTGACACGCCGTGATATAACTGGAATACTGTTAAAGGCGGCGTTAAACCCAACTCACTCACTTACTCACTCACTCACATTATTAGTAGTGGGACGATACACCTATGCATTATGATTTGTTACTTCTTGATACAAGTATCGATCACAATCACACAGTAAAAAGTATTGATTCTTACCTTAACTGTATTCTTCAATAAATGTTACGCCCAAACACTAATTACTAGTGAAAATGAGTAGTGAAAATGGCCAATGTTGTTGACAAAAAGATCAGTCTCTTGCTGAACTTGTGCCTTTTGATGATTTGATATATTAAAAAACACTGAACAGTATTATTTTTTCTTCACTGAACTGAAGGTCTCCAAAAGCAATGAACCAAAAGTGGGGTAAAGTAGCCAAATTCCATTTCTTATTGCACCAAACCAGGGGGATATGTCATCTCCTAATGACTCCTGTTCCTTTAAGCCAATGCTTTATAAAACAATCAGCAGTTAGTTTCAGTTACTTCTACCATTCTACTATGGTCAAAGGGAGATAATTCTCATAACGCAATTCAGGGCTACCAGCCTTTTGCTGCCATCGCCATCAGCCATATCAAGGTAGTAATCATCTCATATCAGACAAGTGGTTTATTTCAAATAACTAGATTTCAGGAGATAGCAACTTGACTTGAGGTTTGGACTAAATCTCTGACTACCTGTGGCTTTGTCCATCCTTGGTGCCAACCCTTAGCTGCATGCTTCTTGTCAGTTGTTTGGTTGACCTAGACTCACATTTATTCCCAGAAATACAATTGTCTTACATAAAAATATATATCGATAAAATATAAAGGAAAATCCAAATGGAGCCAGAAGACGCAATAGGTTCAACCCAGTTGTTTGTGGAGATCATGTTATTGTATGCAAGCTGGTGTTTTGTGAAGCTTTTTGCATGAATTGAATATGTCTCATTTACATGTTTTAATGTATTTTATTGTTTTATTTTGTTGCATGTCCTATATGCATTCTTGTAGATTTTTTGTATCTGTTCTTTTACTTCTTTGAATGGCATTTGGAAGTGATGCACAAAAGGAAGAGAATTAATGAGTCATCTTCTTTATCATGAAGACAAGTTTCAGAGTATATAATGACTGTGTTAGGCGAATAAATGCTACAGTGATTAAGTGAGTATGGTTTTTACGCCGCTTTTAGCAATATTCCGGCAATATCACGGCGGGGAACACCAGAAATGGGCTTCACACATTGTACCCATGTCGGGAATCGAACCCGGGTCTTCGGGGTGACGAGCGAACGCTTTAACCACCGAATAAATGCTATAAGCAGAGAACGTATATATGTGTACCTGTAAGAATAACACCAGTTAATAAGATATCAGTTGTGAAAACCTAACAAGGAAACCAATAGTTTATTGGTGCTGATAGGTGATTAGCAATGGACAAATAGAAGCCATAACAGTTAATTAGCGTTGATTTTGCTGGCGATGAACAACTGGAAGCCAGACTTAAGTTATCACTGATCATTTTTTCGCTGCTTACCATTTTCAGTTGCTGAAGTTTACAAAATATGTAACTTTTTAGCTTGAATGCCTGCCAGGAAATAAGGGGATAGATAAATGACAGATGTGTGGACCAGTGTGTTTGTCATGAACTGTATTGAGCTGTATGGGACCATGGGGGTGTACAAAGCATATTTACAGCGTAGCATGTTTATACAAATTATGTTTATACAAATTATGTGAATGGCAAACTTGATTGACTAGAGTGTTGAATGAATGCTGAATAAAGAGTATCGAAATAATTTGTTGACTTCTCTCTTGTTTCACAAGTAAACTGGTTCCACTGTTGGCACGCGACGCAAGCTTAGTGCGATTTAGCTGTCTTCTAGTTTAGGTTTTTAGGAACCCAGTCTATTTCACAATAATCAAGTCATTGTCTGTGAGTCTTCAGCAAAGCAGTTTGCATTTCTCCAAATTACACTCGGTACAACTGTCTAAGTTCAAGGCCGTAGTTAACTTTCTTTGACAGGGGAGGGGCAAATATTTGTACAAGTATCACTAGTCCCCAACTTGTATTTTCATGATTCTAATTAAAACTGTTTTCTATAAAAAAAAAATATCCACGGGAGGCAACTGTAATTTCTGTGGTTCAACATTGTGTTACCGCGTACGCACATGACAAGAAGAAGACCAGTCCACATTTTCAGGATACCGAGCTCTTCCCAGGGAATCCACGGAGGCGCGCACTGAAGGAGAGCTTAGCAGAAACTGGTATCGTTGTTTAGTTGCGCGATCACCCAGTTACTAAAACTCCTTGCAGCGTTTCACACATGAACTCTACAGAACGTACTTTACTATATCATATGACTGCAAATGAATTTGACACAAACTACACATATACATAAACTAATGTGTCCATCACAACATTTACAACAAAGTGCGTTAGAAACCGGTGTATTACGACTGAAGTGTCAGAGGTTATTGAGCAGAACTATAAATGGCCTTAGATACCCCTCACTATCAGAGTTGGGGATGTAGCTCAGTGGTAGAGCGTTCGCTTTGCATGTGAAAGGCCCCGGGTTCGATCCCCGGCATCTCCACCATACTTTTTTTCTTTTATACGCTTGTAATATTAAATACCACATACACTTCTTGTTCCACAACTAAATGTCTCTAAAATCTGACACAAAAAGGATACCACACTGCGTTCGCTTCCACACCTGGTCCACAGGGTGTGTGAAATATCCACAACAATATTATGGAGCCACTGTATTCTTTCTACTTTCGGAGAGTCAAAGAAATCATGTGATGCAGCTGCTTTGAATTTTTTACTCACCCGTACCGACAATTTAGAAGTCTCGACGCTGATTGACTGATTACAAAGTTAGAGTTCACGTGATAACTGATAAAAAAAAAACGCGAAAAATCATGTTCAAAACAGTAAAATATTTATATTTGGGACCTTTATTTCGAAACATAATTTTTCAGAACAAATCCAAAACATTTACTGTTACGTTTGGAAGCTACTGATACCCACAGAAGAGATGAGGCGTCCTGCGTTGTGACCCAAATACATTTAAATGTGTGGCACCGCCCAGTATATACACTCTCTAATAAAGAATAGGGAATGTTAAAAAATAACAGATAATGATAGAAAAAGGGTGAATAATTTTTTTTTTAAAACAGGACGAGGTGTAACATGACAATGTACAGAACGGTGTCTTGTAAGGGTGCAAAAACTAAGAAAGACAACGGGGTTTCTTGATGAATGAGTGAGTTGGGTTTAACGCCGCTATTAACAGTATTCCAGTTTTATCACGGCGTCTCAGCTTAATGTGGGAGGAAAGCCCGAAGTGATGCAGGTCTCAGACGTTTACAACGTCGGTGAAACCCACGAGCACGGGTATGGTGCTGACCAACATTGAAACATAATCGGGATGAACCGGGATTCGAACCCACAATCATAGGTTTCTGGCGTGCCCAAAGGACGCAACTCTGCACAGCGAATCGCGGCGCCTTATACGACTGGGCCACCCGTGTCCCCCTTGATCAATGATGGACCATGCTCATACTCTCGTCTATACCGCGTGGCATGGTCAGAATCAATCTTCCAATGACATTTTTGGAAGGTCTTGCCCACTCCTCTCAGTGCCAGGCCCAGTTCGGCTCAAGTAGCGGATAGCCTTTGACGTCGATATAAACATGACTTCCGATCATCGATCATCGATCATATCCCATGCTGGCGTGTTCCATGATTTGTTTGTTTTTTGTTTAACGCCGCACTCAGCAACATTATATTCCAGCTATATGACGGCGGTCTGTAAATGATCGCGTCTGGACCAGACAATCCAGTGACTGACGCCATGAGCATCGATCCACGCAATTGGGATACGATGACATGCATCAACCAAGTCAGCGAGCCTGACCACCCGATCCTGTTAGTCGCCTCTTACGACAAGCATAGTCGCCTTTTATGCGGTTAAGATCAGGTAACCATGCATTTCTAGATAACAATCGTGGGACACTTTTCCACTTGTTTGCTGTGGGACATCGTCCATGACAACAACAGAATGAGGGGCCATGTTGGGTATTGGTTTTTCCCTGCAACCGTTTTACAATATGTTCAAACTTCATTCGTCTGTTTGTTGTTTAAAACAGCACTCAGCAATATTCGAGCTCTTTGACGGCAGTCTGTAAATAATCGAGTCTGGATCAGACAATCGTAATTGACATCATGAACATCTATCCATGCACGCTATTGGGATATGATGACATGCATCAACCAAGGCAACGAGCCTGACCACCCGATCCTGTTGGGTTGGTGCAGAGCTGTTACCCGGATCTTCACGGGTTAGCAGGTGTGCAATTTGCATGACTCCTACTCAAAAAATGCGTATTTGTACACTCTCAACACGCCTGTGTTTACCAGTCTTTAGTGAGATGATGGTCGGCTGATGGGATCAAGGAACCTTGATGTCTCATAAATGGTCGGCCTGAATCGTACATTTTCTGATGGTTTTATTTTAGGTTGGAGGTAAGGGCGATGGTTTGGTGGCCGAGAGGGGATATCACTTCCTCGCCTTCAATTAAGGTCGCGGGGAAGCTGGAAAGCAATAGTACGAGGCGAGAAAACAATAGAGCGAGAAAGCAATAGAACGAGGCGAGAAAGCGATAGAACGATACAGAAAGTGATGGGACTGGTCCACTAGATCGGCTGGCTGCGGTGTTGGTGTATGTAATATGAGTGAGTGAGTGAGTATGGCTTTACGCCGCTTTTAGCAATATTCCAGCAATATCACGGCGGGGGACACCAGAAATGGGCTTCACACATTGTACCGCTGTCGGGAATCGAACCCGGGTCTTCGGCGTGACGAGCGAACGCTTTAACCACTAGGCTACCCGACAGCCCCTTATGTATGTGATATGAGATGGCGGATTGGAGTTTTATTTGGTGTTCTGTGGTGCGGAGGTTGAGGAGGTTGAGGAGTCTTGATGTTCCTCCGATGTATGTTTCACCACAGCAGCACCGAGTCTTACTGTGTCTGGCGGCAGGGGTTGGCTTTCTTGTGGCCTTGGTGATTGTCTTCAAAGTGCGTATTTATGCTGGCGTAGATGGTGTCTTGTTGGGTTGTGTGAATTTGTAAGAGTCCTATGTAATTTTAATTTTCTGATGCCGGGCTTGTCCTGAATGGCACTGTCTAGTGTCTGGGTGATATTTCAGAGTTGATGGTTCTGCTGACGAGTGTAGCTGGGTAACCGCAGTGAACACATGCTTGTTTGTTTTTTTAACGCCGCGCTCAGCAATATTCCTGCTGAATGTAAATAATAGAGTCTGGACCAGGAAATCATGAGAATCGATCTACGCAATTGGGATACCATGACATGCATCAACCAAGTCAGCGTGCCGGACCACCAGATACCGTTAGTCGCCTCTTACGACAAGCATAGACGCCTTTTACAGTGTCAATGAAAGAGCGTCTGCATGAAATGTAACTTCCCTCATTTCCATGAAGATATTTCCATGTGCAAATGTCAACATGCAGGTGGCTTAAAGGAATAAATCCTTCACTGTACATGCAAAGAAAACCGATGAAATACGGCATGCATGGGTTGCTGAAGACATATTCTCTACCCGCATCTTCACGGGTCGTGAACACATGTCTAGGAATGGATGATCTATAGTTCTTGGTGTTGACGAGATTTTCTCTGCGCTTTAGGTGAGGTGTCTGTGGTGGCAGTCTCGATCTGTTGGCGGTGGTTGTACTTGTATTCCTGCATTAGTCAATATGGGTGGGGATTCTCGTATACTTTGTTTTGAACTTCTTGTCTTTCTTGTGGGCAACGACGTCTTGGGAGTCATGTTCGCCGTTTAATTCAGACCCACGATATATGTTCTAGTAAGTGTGATTGAGTATGGTTTTACGCCGATTTTAGCAATATTCCAGCAAGATCACGGCGTAGGGCACCAGAAATGAGCTTCACACATTGTATCAAATCATTGAGGAATCAAACCGTGAAGACACCCCTTCTATCAAACCATCTAGAGTTCGATCCCCGGCTGCGTCATACCAAAAGACGTTAAAAGATTGTACTTGTTGTTACCCTGTCTGGCGATCGTCATTTAAGGGGCTACAACAAGGACTGGCCGGCTCGGAGTCAGTATACTGTGTCTGAGTGGGGTATTTATGTTAAACTGTGGCATAGTATCTCAGTGAGCTAGCACTATAAATCGGCATCAGTCAAGACTAGTACAAGCAGCCACAAAATAAATCTTGAAACCCCATTTCACCTCACCTCACCTCGCCCTTCTATCAAAGATGTGGAGGGCTTTCTTTTTCGTGTCAGCGTCAGTCAATGTTGAATTCGACTCTTCAAGGTTTTAAATAAGACAGAAAATGTTTCATAGATTGATAATTTATTTACACAATTTTCATATCAAACTCATGCTGACCTAAGAGAATTTTACAAGCACATAATTGGAAATTTATTCATACATGGACATACAGTAAATGACGTTTATAACGAACGCTCATAAGGAACTGACAGATATAAAAGGTGTTTTGATCCCCTCAATTTGCTGAATATATGCTTATAACAAACTACGGTTATAACGGACAAAAATTAGTAGTCTCTTTGAGTTCGTTATAACCGTAGTTTACTTGATATCAAGAACAGACAAAATTATGTCAACCTTCAAAGTATAGTTGTAGCTGTGAGTGAAGTGACACAAAAATTAACAGTCTTAAGTCTATATTTCAATGAAACAATTAACAAACGCAATATTTCTGAACAGTTACGTTTGACAGTGCCACCAGCTGATGTATAATGATGCAGACAGGTGGTATAAAACAACATTCATTCATTCATTATGATTTCCAGAACTTGCTATGTCATCATAATCCACTTCAGACGTGTCTCGACTCGACACTATGTTAAGTTTGTTTTAAGCTGCGACAACAATATTATGCTAAAGAGGTAGGTGTACAAGCAACTGCAACCTTAGCAATAGCACTGAGGAGACACAACCTTGCAGACAAATCTTTCATCCCAAACTGACTTCCACAGGAGAGATCGCTTGTGTCAGATTAAGGAGATCTCCTTGGAGGTAAGAAATTGCATCACAATGCTCTGCAGACTATTATGACATCACCGGTTACATGATGTCACAATCAAATGACATCACTAACCTCTATGCCCCTGTAGTATAGTAGCTGTACTTTTATCATCCAAAACTGGCTCCCACAGGAGATATCGCTTCAATGAAATTACATCACAATGCTTTGCAGACCATTGTGACGCCACTGGTTACCATGACGTCACAATCAAATGACATCACTAATAGCTTTGCTACTGAAGCTGTTAGCAGTACTTTTTTACACTAAAGACACTGCTAATTCCTGTCAAGAAATTGAAAAAGCTGGAAGAATGATGTTGGATGATAAATAAAATCTCACCCATGTGTCTTGATATCAAATATATCAACAAGTTTGATAAAAGTGGAAAAAATCCTCGGCAAGCCTCAAAATTTTTCCACTTTTATCAACTCATGTTGATATATTTGATATCAAAAGACACTTGGGTGAGATTCTCTATTTTATACCCGAGACACCTGTTATTACTGTTTACGAACAGGAAATTTGGAAGAATGATTTTGGATGATAAACATAACCTCAACCTTGCCTCTATTGATATCAAAATCAGCACTCGGCAAGGCTCGGGAGTTTAAACATTTATCAACTCGTTTTGAGATTTTCACATAGTGGGTAAAAGGTGACCCTGATCTGGGCTGCATAAGTATATTACATGCAAGCAGGTATTTCCTGTCTTCAAATGAATGGACAGTACAAGTCTGCAATGTTTCCACAAACATCAATATGCTTCAGATTCGCGGTAAACAAGTCTACTCATATCAGGGGTAAATTTAACAACAAATTTGTGTGTAGCAAGCAGGGCTTTCTCCCTTTGAAAGTTACTGGCCCTTCTCCATGCTGGCTAACAACTAAATGGTGGAGGCCGCGAAGTGGCTGAACATGAGTTTATTTAGAATTCTTACCTCAAAAACTTATTTTCCCGCAACCGGCGACTAAATCTGGGTTTCCATTTGCCTCATTTCATGGAGATTTATGAGCAAATAAAGAAGATGTTGAGCACAACATTACAAAAATGCATCCACTTGTCATTTCGCCGAGATGATCCAATTAAAAAAATTAAACATAGGGGTGGAATTTTGACTAGCCAGGTGAGTCATCTACTTTACATTTGAGCAAGCCCACTGAAATTTTAACTGGCCACAGGACAATGGGCCAGCAGTTATATTGCCCCCTGCTACTTAATATCAAACATGGTAATCTGTGAGTTGCAGTGTATGTGAAGTCACAGAAATATTCCAACCCAACCACAAATAACTTAACAATATATTAAAACAGATCTGTATGGAGTATGTTCACTGTATGGCTTTGGCCTGGTTCTGTATTTTGCCGGTCAGGGACTGCACATCGATGTTCCGGTCGATCTTCAAGTACTTCCCCTTCTTGATCTGCACCATTGTCAGCCACTCGGGAGCAATCTCCAGCAACAACTTGACATGGGCCTCAATTTCACCTACACAAAAGAAGAGGCAAGCTTTTTCATGAGTTGTGTCAGAGCTTGTGAAAGCTGACCCCATCACCGGGTACATCCATTAAGTCTACAGGGCCATGTTTCATAAAGTGAAGTCAGCACTAAGACTAATGCTTTCCTATGCTTTAACATAGGCTTATGGCAGTTGTAGTCAAACATGGTCCAGCACATGAGTGAGTGAGTGAGTGAGTTTGGTTTAACACCGCTTTTAACAGTATTCCAGTTATGTCGCAGCGTGTCAGCTTAATGTGGGAGTAGAGCCCGAAGAGATGCAGGTCTCAGACGTTTACCACTTCGGTGAAACCCACGAACATGGGTATGGTGCTGACAAACCTAGAAACATAATCAGGTAGAACCGGGATTCGCACCCACAATCATAGGTTTCTGGCGTGCCCAAGGGATGCAACTCTGCACAGGGACTGATGATTAAAAAAAAGTGCATTAACTAGATTCAGTGTAAAAACGAAGTCCTTTCAAATATTCCCCAACTCTGTAACCGTGTCAGTGTCCAACTCTGGATAACTTCGGAAACGATGGATAAGGTTACAGAAATATAGGGCCTGGGTATTTTTTGAATGAGTAAATCATCCAGCCCGGGCATCTGAAGTATTGTGAAATTAGAAATATTCTCAGTCACATTAAGAACCCTGATATATATGTAGAAGAATTTATCAACGATACTTTCACACATCAGTGTCAGCAAGGTAAGAAACCGAGACTGTGGACTTACCAATGGAGACAGATGATCGGAAGCTATCTGCCAACTTCTGGATCACTGTTTCTTGAGGAATAGAGGGCTTCTTCTCTGTCACAAAATAACTACAAGTGTGTTAAGGAAATAACACTTATTTGACATCATAGTCACTGGTGTTTCACATGTTTGTTGTTTAACGGCGCACTCAGCGATATTCCAGCTATATGACATCTGTAAATAATCAAGTCTGGACCAGACAATCCAGTGATTGACATCATGAGCATTGATCTATGCATTTGGGATACAATGACATGCATCAACCATGTCATCAAGTTTGATGCTGTTAGTCGCCTTCAATCTCATTAAAATCAGATCTTAATTCTCGATATACAAAGATCTGAGGACATCCCATTACGGGTCACATCAGACCGACCTTGCACGAACTTTGACCGACCAATGGAATGACCAATCAGAAGGCAGCTTTCTCGTGCTTTACGGCACGAATTTCGATTACAAATTTGAAACCTAAACAAAAGAACATTCTGGAATGGCTAATAGATGGTCTAGATTGTATGGATTCAGTCATTAAACCTGTAACTATCGCTCGGAATACCCCGTGTTAAAGTTTACAAGGTTGCATGATTAGAAATCACATTTAGACTGTCACTTTTATGATCTGGTAAGCGATGCTCTGATTGGTCGGATGACAGGACGTGACCCCCAACTAAGATCTGATTTTAATGAGATTGAGTCGCCTCTTACAACAGGCATGGCTTGTTGAAGACCAATTCTAACCCACATCTTCACAGGATCTTATCGGAATCCCCATGAGGAAATCATAGGGTGCACAAAGTAAGATGGGTGTTTGAGAACCAAAGGATACGCTCTAACAATTCGGATCATGTCTGGCAGACGATTCATCATTCTCTTTTTCTTGTCCTCGGCTGGATTCCTTGTCAGCGCCGCCTCCAACTTCATGGCCTCCTTGGCTCTGATCTGCACACAAGTTTACTGATGATACATCAAAGTTTACACATGTTTCAATAAAGTATATTGCTAACTACATACAAGTATTGGGATAACAACACCATCAAGCGTGGTTAACAACCTAGGATTGAACTATAACTTACCTAGGATTGAACTATAACTTATCAGAACCTTGTCCCAACAAGATATTTAATTCAAATTCCTGATCTAATGATCGATCTTGGGAGGTTTACTGGCAATTTAACTACACAACAAGTCAGTTGAATGCCAACAGAATGCAAAAGACTTTTTAGTCTGCAAGCCCTAACTTGGCTATTTTCAATAGAATTTAATACTGACTATGATTAGCTGAGCTTACTAGACCAAACAGAACTTCACTAGACTCAGGCTTTGGACTAGTTGCTAAAGTTGCAGACTGACAGTGTAAAATATTACATGCCCTATCAGTGGCTATTGGCATATTACTGGATTGTCTGGTCCAGACTCGATTATTTACAGACCGCCGTCATATAGCTGGAATATTGCTTAGTGCGATTTTAAACAACAAGCCAACCATCATTGACCATAGGAATAATAACACGAGACATCAGAAGACGACATATCCTCCTGGTCTAGTGCAATTCTCTACTTATACCTCACTTTTGGTTCACTGCCACTGGATACATTCAGATCAGTGAAGAGAACAAGTAATGCTGTTTAGCATATTTCAAAATCCCAAATCATCAGAACGCACTAGTTCCTATATATCTACACAGAAAGTTTCAACAAGAAATACTTAATGGTTACGAATTACAAAAAATGGACAGACATGATCATGGCTGTCTACCGCCTCCCGTTTTTCAAACTAGGGCGATAACAAACCTCATATCAAGGACTGACCCAAGAACACAAGACATGCTCTGGTTGAAATTACCCCCAAACATCCCTTGGTAACCCCAGATTATAGCAATGTACGTTTGTACCCACCCTCTCAAGCAGTGACGACGGAACACCCTTCATGGCCGGGGCAGCATTGGAGGTCGGGGCGTTCAATTCTTGTTTTATTTCAGTTTTCACTGACGATGGTGAGTTTTTGGCCACATCAGCAAGTGCTTGTTCCACCTAGGAAAAGACGACATTTTGTCATCACATCTAAACGACATAAATTGATAACCAATCACTGGTCAGGAAAGAGGTGAGGCGAGGTGGACAGGACAACAAGTAGTACCATCTTTTAACGTCTTTTGGTATGACACGTCTGGGGATCAAAGCCTGGACCTTCCGCTCCCTGGGGGATCTTCTACCACTAGACCACAGACATTAGAGGGGGTCTGGGGAAAGCCTGTCTTACTTGAGAAAACGGGAGAATATTGTAACAGGGAAACTAGGTTTGAGATTATTGGCAGAATTCGCCAATTTAATTCACAGCATTCATACCAACCTAAATGAACTCGAGGACAATGTTTCACACACGTTCATAATTACTTTCAAAAGAACACTAGAATTTTGTTAGCATCATCCTTTCTTAAGTCAAATATTCTGCTTGATAAAACTTGTATCAGTCAGATTCTCTAACCTTTGGAATGAGCTTCCCCCTGGTGTGCTCAAGGACGTCTCTTGCAGTCTGGTACTTGTTGACATTGGGAGGCTCTGGCAGGGGAGACAACTCAACCTCAGGTACCTCATCCACGTGGAATGTTGGGTGCCATCTTGTTATCTTACTCTCTGGTATGTTCAGGGGACGAGACAGATTGGCCAAGAATTCCTGCAGACATGGGGAATAGTTGTTCACGTATCAAATTTGCATGGCATTAAAGGTGGGAATTTTTTTTATTATCATAAAATACCACATGAGAGCATATTAACACTTCGTGCAAAAACTGTATAACATAGAGGTTCATAACATTACACCTGTGTAGGCAGGTTGTTGGGTTAAACTAAGACATGTCGCCTCTTTCTTTAGTGGGAATCAGTGAGATTCACTAATTTAAGATGTTACAATAGGCATTAACCTTTCGACCTGTGAAGATCCAGGTAGAAAATAGTTCTTCAGCAACAAATGTTTCCCATAAGGGGTGACTAACGTGATTGGGTGGTTAGTATCTCGGACATGGATGATGTATGACATAGTATCCCGATAACATACATCGATGCTCAGGATATCAATCACTGAATTGTCTGGTTCAGACTTGATTATTTACAGACCACAGTCATATAGATGAAATATTGCTGAGTGCGGTGTTAACAACATGGAGCGTGTGATGTTTAATGTCACATTCTGCAAATAATCAAGTAATATTGAGGCTGCTTGTTGACAGGGATGAGAATTGGGGGAGCGAGCACCCAGGACAGTGTTCCACTTACCGTATTCAACCTAATAAGCGCCCACGGCGATATTTGCTAATATATTGGCTAGTGAACAATCCCAATTAGCATCCCTTCCGATTGATCAATGTACACATGACTTATTTATTTGTGTATAATGCGCACTCGTGTGTTATATGCGACCTTAATTATGGGCAATTAAATTCTGGGTAAATATATCTGTCGTGTTTAATACACACAGACTTTTATTTTGTATCATTTCAGGCTGTCAGGATAAACCACAAAATTTACAATCTTTCAACTCTGGGTTTTTTCTCTCCACAATTTTATTCTAATAAGAGCCCCCTATTTCAAATTTGAGAGCGCCCTGGGCGCTTATTACGTGGAATACGGTATATCATAATGTCTGCTGTACCTGATGATGGTGTCTGACAATGGATATCAGGTTGTTGTGGAACGTCTGCTTCCTCTGCAGGAGCTGTGTAGCGTTGAAGTTCAGTTTTCCATCTTTGTTCCCCGACTTCAGACAGCCACCTGTGGAGCCATTCACAAAGGTTAACAGGCACTCAAATACACTAATGCAGGTCATACATTTAACATGAGGTGGATCCAGGATAAAGACGCTAATTTTTCATTTTCTTAATTTGGAAACCTTTATTCTCCAAGATCCATCCTTGTATTCATCATCCAAAACTGGCTCCCACTGTAGATATCACTTGGATGAGATCAAGCAATATCTACATTGTAGATAAAACTGGAATGAAATTGCATCACAATGCTTTGCAGACCATTGTGAGGTCATTGGTTACCATGATGTCACAATCAAATGACTTCACTAATGGCTCTGCTACTGAAGCTGTTAGCAGTACTTTTTACTTACTTACACTTTACACTTAAAGCCCCACCCTGACTATAAATAGCCCGCAAGGTGGCGGTGTTTCAGTTTCGAACAATGACTGACAATGTAAACACAACCGAGTGTCGGGAGACGTTTTTTGAAAACCATAAGGGAACCAGATCACCATTGACCGTCAAACTTAGTATCAACTTGAATGACAAACCATGGATACAACAAATGGCTCCATATCAAGACATAAGTCAATAGATTTTCTGTAGTTTTATCATAAAAAATCGAATCGATCGTGTTTGGCGTCTGCATCAATCACAGTGGGCGGAGCTTATTTACGGTTGCGCTATAAATAGCAAAGCACATGGTCGTGTGTACATGTGACACATTCAATGCATTTGTGGTCAAAGTGAATTGTGTTGCATATTTTTACGGCTGAACTTCAGTTTCGGTTAATGTAACAGTAATGATATTTAAATACGAAATTGACGACGCGATTCTTTCAGTTCAATCCGAAAATTACAGATATTTGTTTAGTTTTGGTCATTTGTATTCAACAGTTAGATTTGTGCCACACAATAATTAGTTAATATTTATAAAACCTAAATTATTACACCGATTTTTCAACTAGTGTTTAGGAAGGGGCCTAATTTGAAGCACCAGAAGTTGCGCCAATATTTCTCAGCTTGACTTCAATAGATGAATATGTCACGTGTATCAACATAACAATGCACATAAGCAACTGGTTAATAAGTAACGAAATATACCTGATGTTTTGACCTACTAAAGGCGTATCCAGATAATATTGTACTTACGATAAACGAAAACTCCAATACACATATTCCAAGACAACTTTAATTATGAATTTCCTTTTCTTTCACAGAATTTTCACATTTGATCATTAGATCCACACTTGTCCCATGTATTTTTTGTTCGGGGTATTTGGATACACTTCGCGCACAAGTTTTAAAATATAATCTGGGATCCCTTTCCCGTTTTGTCCACACCGATCCTTCATCTGCTGCAATGTTTATTTCCGTTTCTTCAAGTCCAAGTATCTACGATCTCTCCAAACACTTCGTTTATTTAGCTCAGTCCAGAAGCAATGTGTTCGAATCGACGAATTTCTGCAACATGGTGGCCGCATCATTCCCTAACTGCGATTGCCTGTGCCGTGTCACGCATGGTTGACAAAAGAAGTGTGAACATACATATTCGGCTTCATCTGGTTCCACAATGAAATCTAGCTGTGACACTGATTCACTAATCCCAAGAATCGGCACTGAATTTATCAAAGTTTCTGTTGCAATTGCAAGGGCGGGAAGAGAGGCGCCATCTTGTCGATTCGAGTTGTGAATCGGAATGATGTCATCTTGAATTGGAACTTTCTCCACAATTAAGTCACCAATGTCATAATCGAAATTACCTAAGGCTCCCTGATTATCTCGAACAATTCTTCGTCAAATTAGGCTTCACATGAAAATGTTTTGTTGCTCATATTGAAGACAAGCGAAATTGCAAAGTTCTTGACAGTTGTAAGCAGCAACTCGATGCGCTCATGGGGCGTGGTTGCTAGGAGATCGCGTGGTCAGAAAGGCGAAAATAAAAAGTTTTAGAAAGTAATAAAAGAAATACCCAGTGCAATCCAAAAGTACCATGTACAGGATATTTAAAAAAAAAATATTCACGAAAACAAATCTTTTCTAAAAATGCAAAATAATTTATTAATTTATCCCAAGGTCGTAACCCTGATCACGTGGTGGGTATTTGGAAGGAATCTTTGCGATGACGCCGTGAATGAGGCCGTGTGTATTACATTGTTGAAATCAACTGCCCAGGAATGTTGAAGCATTGACATTATGACAGATGTTCGTCATGGATGGAGAGAAAAAAGTATCTGAGAGAAACATTGTTGCTTTGAGCTTCGAGACAAAACATGTGTTAATGCCGAAGAAGCCAGCGACCTGAATGTAAGCTTGATGAATGTAATGTTGAAACCCATTTTCACGCACATGACAGAATTAATGTGAACAAATATTAATCTGAACACCGTTTTGAAGTCTGTCCGTATTTGAATATTTCTATCTCCATTCCGACGTGAAATAATATAATGTCTTCGTGTCTCAATTTCGCTGCCGCTGTGGAAAATTGCGCACCGATCTAATAAAAGAAATACTACTAGATCTACAATTGCACCGTCATAAAAGAACCAGGTCAACGTTATCTTTTTTCCGTTGTTTATTAAAAATTCGTTTCCGAAGCAAAGCGAATCGATCTACATCATAAATTAATTCATAGACTAGTTTCTAGTACCAAGTGTTGAACCTTTTTTAAAAATGTCATCAAATAACTTACACAATTATTGAAAGACATTTTTTTATAAGTCATATATTGTATTTCGTCCGCCCGGTATCTGATTGTTTAGTTGAGGCTTGAGGGGAGAAACACATACACAAAATATGGATGGCCTTATGCAAATGACACTTGGCATGCCAATCAACAGGGATCTGGGTCACTGGGACCCGCCAAGTTTCACGGATCGAGTTACTTCGGCATGAGGAGCTTCATCGGACAAGTAAGACTTTGCCAAAATACATAGATTGCTACTGGGCAATGAAAAAAACGACAAGAAACTACTTTGATCACTTGAAAATATTTTTGACCTTTTACCAGGTTTTTTTTACACGATCGTTGTCATCCAGATTCCAAATGAGGCAAGACGAACAACACAACGAAGAAAAACATTGTTGAAATCACCGATTGCCGTATATATTGTGAGAAATGCTATTTGTAAACTGCAGATATACCGTACACCACAGGATAGCGATTGGTGCCCCAACACATATTATGTTCTTCATTTACACTGCTCATATGCATCACGACAAACGTATTTCGTTCTAGTCCAGAGATCTAGAACTATAATTTGTGTGCTGGATAAATCGTGGACATTCCACGGTATCATTTTATGAAGATGTGAAGACGACATGGCAGGTATGTTTTGAAACCAAAGACGTACGCGTTTGTTGAAAAGTCTTGGAATCGTTTGGTAGATATTTATATTACCATTAAAACTTACGTCCTTGTTGTCAAACGACCCACGTGGGTGGGTGTTTACATGACGTCACCCGTTTACGCATTAAACCAATGAAATGTATGTGTTATCATGACGTCATATAGACCTGTCAAATCACTTTTATAAGCTCCGCCCACTAGAGTGCGGTAGTTACTACCGCAGATGGGGCTTTAAGACACTGCTTATTACTGTCTACAAACTGAAAAAGGTGGAAGAATGATATTGGATGATAAACAAAATCTCACCCTTGTGCCTTTTGATATAAACAATATCAACACTTGTTGATAAAAGTGGAAAAACTCCTCGGCAAGCCACAACACACTCGGGTGAGATTCTCTATTTGATTACTTGTCAACTTTTCATTGGTTCCTCACCTCTCCAGCAACACAGTATATTCCCTTGTGTGTTACACTGATAGACATAGACACGTAATTATGTAGAGTTCTCATGCAAAATCATGATGAAAACAGGCTTTTGGTCAACTCAAATTTGTCAAAATTAGTCTTGTCTTGTTCAAGAATACCAAAGATTAATTCTAAGCATATGAAAACTAATCGGTGTATGAACCCATTTCCATGCTGGACACTCACCAGGATTTCCGCTTAAGTTGGCCTCGACGGTCAGCTGATAGTCACTCATTTTCTTCCCATAGCATGGCACTCTTTCCTGGCGGTAGTGGTAGCCACTTGGGTAAACATGCTTTATCTGTTTGACGTTCCTCTGCTCGAAGTTCCTGCAACAGGTAGACAAAAGTGAGACACTGTCAAATCTAGTCATTTATCAGTGTCAAATAGACAGCCATATAACAGACCCCGTATATTCTACAGTCATCTATAACTACAGACACTGTCAAATCTAGTCATTTATCAGTGTCAAATAGACAGCCATATAACAGACCCCGTATATTCTACAGTCATCTATAACTACAGACACTGTCAAATCTAGTCATTTATCAGTGTCAAATAGACAGCCATATAACAGACCCTGTATATTCTACAGTCATCTATAACTACAGACACTGTCAGCTGCACGGCACTTGTAACAGAAGAGGTTCAGTAATTTATGCTTCTGTTCACACTAGAGCTGTTACGATTCACTAACATATTCGGTGAATAGAACCGTATCCATTTATGAATTGAATTTGTATTTGTGGCCACTAGAATCGAATATTTATGAATATGGGATCATGTGTATTTACATACCCAGTACCTAAAAATATCCATAAAAACATAGTTTATGATATGCATAGATTTCTTTCAAAGACAACACTCTGATAATATTTAATTTGACAGTATTGTGGTCACTGGTCAGTCACTTTTGAGCTGATACTAGTAGCCGGATAAGTGCAGTATATAAATGTTTAATACATTGATAATATACAAACCATGTCAAATAATTTATGTTCTCTATGTTTCACTCAATGTAACAAATAATACATCAACTGCTGACCTGTTATTGTATTCATGAATTAATATTTATATTCGTTACCCTATATTCATGATAAGAATCATATTTGCCTCAAAGTGTATTCTTTGCAGCCCTAGTTCACACAAAACTTGAGCAACTTAATTGAAGGTAATTTAAGGGTATGATTACACTTTTCAAGCCTAAAAGCAAGTGTGTTTTCAGGACAGATTTTTTAGAATTTACCGTATTCGACGTAATAAGCGCCCAGGGCGCTCTCAAAATTAGAAAAGGGGGGGCGCTTATTAGAATGAAATTTTGGTTAAAAAAAAAGAATTGAAAGATCGCAAAATTCATGGTTTGGCGAACGCAGAAAACGACCTGTGTCCGTATTTTATAAATACATATCTCGTACAAATAATACCATGTGCATTCTTGTACGTATTAACTTAAAAATGAGCATATTTGTGATAACGCAGCGCCACATTTTACGATGCTTAAAATAGATCATCGGCGCCATTGTTCGGAAGTACAGGAAGTACAGGAAGTACCGGTAATCAGCAGGTAAATTTGAAAAATATAATATCAACATGCGCTTTGTGTTTGTGATTTTCAAAAACAGATGTTAATGTTAGTGTTTGATTATGAATATCCTTTCACATGTTATTTGAAAATTAAAAGCTGTCTGACACCGCGAATGCACAATTTGACCGACTGTGTCAGCGACACCTCACCTGTGCCATCTCCGCTTGAATCACCTGGTCACATTTGGAAACAAGACACAAATGTGTATTTATTTCTTTCGTACATTAGTCGTTCACTTTCATTATCAATCAGGGGAAGATAGACATTTCATCTTTATCAGAACGGAACAGACATTTAAGTTGGTACTTGATAATCTCTGCAGAGACCTGATGACGTTCTCTTCACTAATTGGCTTAATGTGAAAATTCCCACGCCTGTCTATCCAATCAGCAAACACCTCAAAACTGAGGGCATTGAATACATTAACAGCTGATTGACAAGCCGAGATGTTTGATAAACAAAAAACAACAACACTGAACTCAGAAAACTGTATAACTTTATGAAACAACAATGATGCTGCTTTCAACTGCACACACAGAAGAAATACTGCCTTATCTTTGTTGTTTTACGCCGCACTCAGCAATGTTCCAGCAATATGACGGCGGTCTGTAAATAATCGAGTCTGGACCAGACAATCCAATGACATTCACGAGCATCGATCTACGCTACTGGGATATGATGACATGCATCTACCAAGTCAGCCATCCTGACAACACGATCCGGTTAGTCGCCTCCTACGACAAGCATATATATTTGGCTTTTACGACAAGCATTAAACATGATAAACGAGAAAACTTCTGAAACTGGAAATAACAAACACAGTCATTCTGGGATTATGAATTAATGTCCCATCAATCTGTCACTTGAATTCTTTTTTTAACTGCTCAAGGATAGAGGTTTCAGTGACATGGGGAATCTGGAGACTCGTACTCGTCTCCGCTTTCGACATCTTCGTGCGCATCCTCTGGGTCACTCCATTCATTTACGGCGTCCAACTCCATGCGTAGATTATCCTGCTTTTGTTGATTGGCTTCAAGCTCCCCAGGTGTCGGCTCATCAAATCCATCAAATGGGTCATCGGAGTCTGAGTCGTCTGCGAAGAGAATGGCATCTTCGGCCCCATCCAAGGAGTTGCTGATTCCACATTTAAGAAATGATTTCCGGACTGTGTCTGGAGACACAGAACTCCACGCCTGCTTGATCCATTTAAGGACCAAGGTTTTTTCTGGGGGCTTCCTGTTGTTTCCCTTCGTCAAAACAGGCTTGGCATTGAAGAGCCAGTCGTCGTACTGGTCTCTGTAGGCATCTTTGAATGGCTTGTTCCACGACACATCGCACGGTTGGATGCGGCTTGTGCACCCACCGGGGATTATAGCAAAATCGCTGTTGTAATCACGTGACAAGGATTTCTTTATGGCGGGGGTACGATGTGCTGAGAAAGAATCCCAGACAAGAAGCCTACGAGTTTGAGCATTTTGTCGCCAAATACGGTGCAACCAAAATTGCATTACAGCCTCGTTGGCCCAAGCTTTGGGTGTCATCATGACGACTACGCCAACAGGGACGTCTTTGATGGGACGAACACCTTTTAACAGGACAAGTGGGGGCATTTTAGTACCATCCGCATATGCAGCCAAACAAACAGTTAGTCTAGTTTTTTCATGTCCTGTGCTTGTCATGGTAATGGTTTTAGATCCTATTTCCTCCAAAGTTGAACTGCCAGGCATATCGACCCACACCGGGGTTTCATCCATGTTTGCGATTGCAGAGAGCGGGTAAGACTGACGCCTCCTCATGTATATGATGTAGCGAAGAAATGACATCTTGTCACTCAGTATAGCTTCACTTTTTTTACCAACATGTGTCGCTCTACGGAAACTGATTTTATTTCTCTTCATGAAAGATCTCAACCATCCGCAACTTGCTTTAAACGATTGGTTTCCACCATCCCTGTGCAAACGTAAGGCCTCTTGCTTTAATGCTTTCCCTGTAACACGTGTGCCTTTACTGCGACGATCTCTCATCCATGTTAGGACCTTATTTTCAATGTCAGGGAAATCTATTTTTCGCCCAGCCCCAGATCGACGTTTACGTTTGGCTTTGTCACCCACAGTTTGCAATTCTTGCTTCTGTTTTAGCCATTCTCGCACACGCTTTCTATCGACCCCAAAATGTTTTGCTGTCAATGTAATGTTAGACTTTTCAGCAAACTGTATCACTTTTAATTTGAATGAAATGTCATAAGAGCAAAGTCTCTTCCCTTTGTGTGATGACAGATCGTCATTCATGCTTGCAAAGTGACCGTTACACTTACCACGATTTTGCACCTAGTGACCTCGTAGTAAATGTGTAATGAAGCATGATTGGTTAATATAGTAATCATGTGACTAATATTTATTACCTGTCCTGCGCAGTCGTTACTATCAATAAAACAAGCATGGCCGATATTTACAAGTTTGACAGCTCGGTTAGAGGATTTCATGTTTATCGTGATATGTGGCAGCCCAATGAAGGAGAAGTATTATCAACCAAAAGAGAACCTGAAAACCCATCCGATAAATTTGCGGTGTGTGTTGTTAATGGTGCGTGTGTTTTGGGACATTTGCCCCGGGAACTGAGCAAGACACTTTCGCGTTTCATAAAGCATGGCGGTGTGATCACTTGTGTCATCACCGATCCAGAATATCAACATTCAGAAATCGCAGGAGGCCTCGAGATACTGTGTCAGCTACGCTGCTTAGGTTCACCAAGATTAGTTGCCCGACTGAAACAAGTTCTACAGTCAGAATAAGTAAGTTTTTGTGTACATTGGTCAATCGGAAGGGGGCGCTTATTGGGATGTTCACTTGCCAATATATTAGCAAACACCGCCATGGGCGCTTATTAGAGCAGGGCGCTTATTACGTCGAATACGGTAGTATATTTTATATCATAGTAAACGTTTACATCCAATTTTGCTACTAACATATGAAAGTTGACCATACACATGCTTAAATATCAACACATGTTATGGACTAATCATTTCTATATTGTCAGCATAGCAGAGGTAAAGTTACAAGAAAGCGAGTGAATGTTCCGTCATCGGCCAGGTCATACAGGGTGTGTGTTTGTTGTTTAATGCCTCACTCAGCAATATTCCAGCTATATGAAAGCGACCTGTAAATGATTTGAGTCTGGACCTGACAATCGATAGATCAATATGGCGAGGAACGATCCACCCCTTCATGGTACACTCACTCACAATGAACCGAGTCACTGACTCTGTCCACTGATCCATCATAACCAGCATAGGGTGCAGGGGGCTAGCTCCACACTGGGGTCACTTTCCACGCTTACATAGCTACATGCGTGCTTGCACTAGTCCGGACCGATGCCAATTTTATATTGCTAGCCCACAGAGATACCGTTTAACATGAAAACCCCACTCAGACACAGTATACTGACTCCCAGCCGACCAATCCTAGTTTTAGCCCCTTAATGCCGAGCGCCAGACAGGGTAACAACAAGCACCAGGCAGGGTAACAACAAGCATCAGGAAGGGTAACAACAAGCATCAGTTGCATGAGGCAATGGGGACCTATTTGGGAGATAATGAATAATTCACACCATGTTCATTACATACATGCTAAAACTACATACCTCTTCGTCATGGTCTGCACAGCCACTTTGAGTTTGGAGAAGGTGCAGATCTCAGAGCGGTTGTGCATCATACTGACAACAGTGTCCATGCCGCGGAACATCTCCATCAGCAGCTTGTACTTGTAGGGGAGGGTCAGGGTGGGGGGAGCGGGGTCAGCTAGCGTGTGATGACGCACATAAGCTGGGGCCTTGGATACACTAAAGAAAAATAACAAATAAGAAATTGACTTGGCCAGGTGCAGCAAGCATTTTGCACAGGGTTATGGGGTACCTGTGATACTAGAAGTCTGTGCACATGCTGGGGTATTTCAATAATAATGCCACGCTGTCTTTTTACTTTAATATTTTGTTTATTAATACATGTCAGTCACAAGAAAGAAGTAAATAACAAATGCAATGAGACCCCAAATAGAATTATATAGAAATTTGCAGCGTCATGTCAACAATTTGGCGTTTTGTAGCTTAATTTGCAATAAGATGACAATTAAATATGTTGGTTGGTTGGTTGTTTAACGCCGCACTCAGCAATATTCCAGCTATATGACGGCGGTCTGTAAATAATCGGGTCTGGACCAGACAATCCAGTGATTGATATCATAAGCATCGATCCACTCAATTGGGATCGATGACATGTATCAACCAAGTCAGCAAGCCTGACCACTCGATCCCGTTAGTCGCCTTTTACGACAAGCATAGTCGTCTTTTACGGCAAGCATGGGTTGCTGAAGATCTGTTCTACCCCGTAATCTTCACGGGTTCCATTAAATATGTAAAACCATGGTTACAGTAAGTGGAAGACAGAAGCTTAAATCCAGCCAGTGTTCAAACATTGCCCCTAGTCTATAACCAAAGTCTACTTCCTGTCAGATTCTACTTATTTCAGTAATAAGTTAAGGCCTGTACAGGTACATACTTTCCACAGATTTCTACAGAACAATGAACAGATTGCCTCACCTCTTCACTGGACTGCTCTTCACAGGGCTTTGCTGGACCACAGGCTGCTCCACTTCAATTTCAATGTTGTCAAACTTCTGGAGTTTAGGGAGCGGTTTCTTCAGCTGGTTTATTTTTCTGTTCATGTCCGACAACTGGGACTTCAGCTCCTCCATCTTGCCACATTTCTTCAGTCTGGCTCGGATCTCAGCTTTGATCTGCTTCTGTAATAGTGGTCAAATTTAATCATACATAACACACAACTCTCTTCATCTCAACAAATACCTCAGTGTCCAAAACCCTTAAGGTTGAAAGGAAACAGCGAGCCCCATGTATGGGTTTTGGTTCCCGAGGTGACGGAGTCTGTAGGTGCAGACTCTTGAGGTAATGATGCTTGTGACTCATGCACCAGGTTTAAATAAAAACATCAATTTATTTTATTTAAGAGTTTTTAATGCCACATTCGGCAATGTTCCAGCTGAATGACGATGGCAAGTATATAAATCAAGTCTGACCAGAAACCTAGGTATCGATACTATAAGAAACTATCTCTGTTTTCAGAGTATGTTGATATGCAAAGTCACCAGGTCCGACCAATGATCTATTTGGTTGCCTTTTCCGACCAGCATAGGTTGCCCGGGGCCTATTCTAACCCAGAATCTCAACAGATTAGTAAATAAACTCAAGTAAATCAGATTGAATCAAACACTAAGAGTTTACAAGATGAGGGGTAGGTCGTAGGGCTGCGCCAGTGTCACAAGTATCAGGTCAGAGGAGATTGTTAACAGCCATCACATAAGGTGACCGCTTTCCAACATGTACTGGACAAGTTTGTTTGTTTGTTTAACGCCGCACTCAGCAATATTCCAGCTATATGATAGCAATCTGTAAATAATCAAGTCTGGACCAGACCATCCAGTGATTGAAATCATGAGCGTCGATCCACGCAATTGGATGACATGCATCAAACAAGTCAGTGAGTCAGACCACCTGATCCTGTTAGTTGCCTCTTACGACAAGCATAGTCGCCTTTTGCTACTGGAAACGTCAACCCTTTGATGGTAGATTAGCGTAGTAATGTATCACAATGGGCATAAACATGACGGGTTTATCTAGGATTCCAAACTACAGTGTTCTTGGCATCCAAAACGGAAAAAAAACCTGATATTTTTTAAAAGTGGATTCTTTTTAACATTCTTACTTTCATAAAATCTGAAGAATTGTGAAAAGTGTAATACAATATGAGAATTTTTACTGTCATTTGCTGCAGACCTGGGGCTGAATATCTGCCTCTGAAAAGGTCTGAATAGGCTACGTATGAATGTATTTGGTACATACCTCTTTAGTCTTTGCATCCCCTTGGCCTGTCTGCATCAGCTTCTTGCACTTCTCTATGGCAGCCTTCACATTGGGAGACGTTGGGATGCTGGGGCTATTGGACTTTGTAGGAGTTTTCAAGGTATCTGGTGTCACAGGAAGTGGTGATATCATCTTCTCAGGCAACTTCATGGATGAAACAATTGAGTTCATATCCACTTCAGACTGAAACAATAAGTTCAAAAATAAACCCTTCCATTCATTTCCTTGTGCAATTATAGAGGAGACACATGCCAACAAATGAGAGATGTCATTTAGGATGTATAGACAGCAGGCCCTCCTATCTATTTGAATAAACATGTTGAGCATAGATTCCGCGTTGAAGGCATAAGTATTTATAATGTAAACGAATAAATACACTATCAGATTTGACGGCGGTCATTGGTGGAATATGTGCACAGCCTCTATGGGAAATTCAGTCAAATGCAGTGGACTAACTTCGGCAGTAGCTGATGGTAGTTAATTGACAAAACCTTTTCTGGAAAAACAGTGTGGGAGAAATGGCAGTGATTTAACAAATAAGCGACAAGAGAAGTTATGTCTTTTGGTTTGTCTGACTCGTAGTATTGATCTGCTGTCAGTTCCAATAGCGGCTGTTTGGTGATTCCAATGAAGCGTGTTACGATGATAGTTACTGCATTTATATCATGTGTATATCGCAACTGAAACTATTCCTTCGCATTTGGTAGCTATACACATGATATTGATTACATTAATTCTGATAATGCCTCTTTTTATTAAAATAGATAGGACTATGTGCATGAAGGGTGTGGGTTTCATGGTGTAGACTGAGGAACGAAGGAGAATGAGATATGACATTCTGTCCAATTAATTTATTAAACTGCTTTGTGGCTTTCCAAACAGTGTGATCGAGTGCCAAAATCTGCTGTATCACTATTAAAAACATCTCATTACTCAAACTTCAAAACAATCTTACCGTCTTTTCAACATTTGATTTCTGGCTCATCTGTAATCGTTTCCTTGCATGGCGTTTGGTAGGAGCAGCTGATTCTTCTTGAGTTTCTTTCTGTGGGGTATTTTCTTCAGTAATACACTCATTTTGAATTTCCTTGCGTGATCTGCGACTTGCCGTATCTGCACTAAGACGTAATTGTTTCGTTGGAGTACTGTCTGGGCCGTCGTGTTCATCCCAGGCGGAAGGGACTGCTTCTGAAGTTTCATCTTCTTGAAAATTAAAAGACAATGGCTCGGTGTTGTTTTTGTATTCATTGAACGTGGAGGAGAAAATATCAGATATTTTACGCTGACAAGAATCGTTTTCAACATTTTTGCCTTTCCTTGCGGATTGCCGTACAGGTTTTTGATTACTTTTCGCCGATGCAACAGATTTCACCCTCTTGCTTGTTTTTGTTTTCTGAGAGTTGGTTTTCGTGCACTCCTCTTTTGACTCTTCCGATTGTTCTGAAATCTGTACATTTCGATTAACTGCCTGTTTTAAACTTGAAATGTCATCATCTGTTGTGGTGAGTTCCACTTTTCGGCGTTTTGTGGCATTGCTGTGGCGTGACTTCTTTTTGCTTGGAAAAAATTCACTAACCCGAGTCTGCGCCATTTTGGATGATTTACTTTCCCGCGGTCCCTGTCACGTGACGTCTTTTCAGCACGAGCAATTAAACTTAGGTATAACACTATTTTCTTTTATAAAATCAAATGAAAATACATAGAGTGGTTATTTTGTTAAATAAAAAGTGATTTGGTAAATAATTTCAAGGTGCGTCCCACGTGATCTACAAAATGGCGGAGAGCCTGAATCCTTTCGAAGAAACTGATTATATTGAATCTGAGATACAAAACACTAGCACTGAAGAGCCTGTAATCTCTGAAGTGCATGTAACTCCAGAGTCAACAGAAGTGTCCTGGGATGCGATTGCCACTAAACTTTTAAAGGACAATTACATTTTGACAGCTCTCGAGTTACACACTGAGCTTGTGGAATCAGGAAGAGAGCTTCCTAGATTGAGAGACTACTTCTCAAATCCTGGCAACTTTGAAAGAACAAAAGAGGACACGCCCTCGCCGACATTACGTAAGCGCAGTTGACGTTTATTCAAGTGTGTCTGTTATGTCAGTAAATCCGTTTGAGATAATTGTCTCTCACAAGAGAACGGATAATTACGACTACAATTAGCATCCTAACTCACTCAGCCAAGGCAGTTAGTGTCTAATTAGACTTCGGATGAGTCGTGCCATTCCAGAAATAGATCTACGTCAATTGACGCTTTTGAGAGAATTGAGGGATGAAAATAACTATCTTCACTTTCTGAATATGTGTGTGCAAAATACCAGTCTTTCTAAAAAATAATAAATGAATTGGAAGTTCATTATGTCCAGTTCTGTGTCAGCTTTAGATGAATTAAGTTCCAGAAGTGTCAAGTAATATGCTTTCCTGTGGCGTTATTTTGAATATTTTAAAACTACTTTAAAGTAATGAACATTGCCATTTTTCCATTTATGTTGAATTAGTATCACAACAATAAAGTACAGTGTTGCTGTCAAAATCAAAATATTTGATTTAATAAGCTAGTCAGGGCTACAATTATTTTTCCTTTTTATTTCAAATAACATTTTGTTACCAATTGCTTTATCGTGTAGTATTATTGTTTCCTCATCAACAAAATCCAAAATTGAATAAAACTACATGTATTCAATATTTTATTCAATCTCATGGAGAAATTACAGTCCCATGTTTAGTTCTAACCTTATGTTGATTGAAGTGCTTCTTGACATCATGTTAACTTAGTGTCTATCAGTGGCAGAAATTAGCTATCATTTGATTTTCAAGTAGTACAAACTTTTTTTATTGCAATGCATGGCATATCCCTGAAAATTTGAAACTTGCGGATTCCTCTTAACATGCTTACTTCAGTGTAGGAAATCTGGAAGTCTTTTTGAAAGTATCACCTATTACGTCTAGTGTTTACCATTTTACCAGCTGTTGTATCATGTTATTGACTTAGGTATAGACACTAGGTATTGTACTATTGTCTTTCTAAAGTATGAATACAAGTACTGAATATTTGTATAACAATAAATTCTGAATGTTTCTGTTCTACACAAGATTTCTACAGTGCATCAGTGGTGATCTTTTGCACGTTGACCTGTGTCATATAAGATCATGAAAAGCCCAAACCAATAATTTTCAATCTGTATTCATGAAATGAACTTGAATTTAGTGTAAGGTGAATGTGAATAGTGTGTATAGAATTATTAAGAATATATCTGACCTATGTGATTTCACTTCACAATTTAAAAGTGTGTTTATGTTTTTACATTATCAATTTGAATTTTTTTAACATGCCTGATAACTACTGTTATTACAAGAGGTTTTAATGACACTCAAATGATCACATGATTTTCAACCATTCATAAATGAAGTTATTTGATTTGTACCTATTTGTTAGATCTGCTAATACCTTGGATACATTATAAGGAATTCATTTCACAGGGCTGGGGTAGACACCATGAATTAATTCAATTTGTCCACAGATTATTTTGGACCAGTAGTTCTGATTTTTGGAGAAAACAAATAGTCCTAACCAAATTTTCATTAATCTGTGGACAAGCAGACAAATGTCTGTGTCTAACTCAACTCTTCTAAACTCACAACTCATTTATTTCTCGGAACTACCCACAGACTACATCATCTTTTGATGTGATGTAAATATGATGAAACATAAGGAAACCATTAAATTTTGGATCAGATTAATGGGTATCATGACATCTTACTTATGAGCAATGAGACACCTTAAATCTCACCAAGCACCAGATACTGACAGTAGACAGGGCACATTATACAAATACCGTATTCAACGTAATAAGCGCCCAGGGCGCTCTCAAAATTAGAAATAGGGGGCTCTTATTAGAATATTATTTTGGTGAAAAAACAGAGTTGAAAGATAAATTTCGTGGTTTATGCTGACAGCCTGAAATGTTTATGTACGACAGATATATTTTTCCAGAATTTAATTGCCCATTATTAAGGATGCATATAACACACGAGTGCGTATTATACATGAATAAATAAGTCTTTTGTACATTGATCAATCGGAAGGGTGTTGATTGGGATTGTTCACTAGCCAATATATTAAGAAATATCGCCTATTAGAGCGGGGCTCTTATTATGTTGAATACGGTTGATAAAATATCTCAAACAGTACCATAATGTAGCATTATTTTTAATAAGTAATAAGTAGGTCTTGTGTACATTGTTCAATCAGAAGAGGTGCTAATTGGGATTGATCACTAGCCAATATATTAGCAAATAACAATTAGTGGGGCGCTTATTACGTCGAATACGGTACATGTATACTATTGTGTGTGTGATGTAATGGCTGTGTTATGTAACCATGTTCCGTGTGTTTCAGCTCGGACTTCAAGTGTACAGACCTTTGATTCCCTGGACTTTGCCCGCTACTCTGATGATGGGGAAAGACAAGTTGATGAGAGAGTGGCTGGTACGTTGATGTTGGAAGAATGTGATCAGGAAGAATGAAGAAACTGGTTAATCATCTCTTCCTAACATTGATCTCAGTAGATGAATAAATTTATATAAAACCTGATGAATGTAGGTTCATGCATTGCAATTTATGTACAGAGTTATGTGCCCTAGTTGTAACAGGATTTGCTGATCATGGGTTTGAATCATGCTCAGGTTTGCCCGGATTACGATTCCATCAACTACTGTAGTTGTGTATATATATTCATTATATATCTAAATTGAATAATTCTATAATAAATCATTTACTAATATTAATATTTTTTACCTGTTTTTAGTTTTAGAATTTGAATTGCGAAAGGCACAGGAGACAATAAAATCCCTACGAGCTACTCTTACAAGGGAAGCAGGTAAGTAGATGCTGCACTCACTAATATAACCTTTTACCTGAAGTCCATTTTTTTCTATGGGATATTCATTCAAGACAAATGATCTTGGGGCCATTCTATTTCATGCAATGTTTCTAGTTGTCAAAAGAAATAGTTTGGTTGTTAACAGGAACAAAACAAGATTTGTTGTCTAAATAATAATGCTGTTTCTTTTTGTTTCTTTGGCAGCTTCATAACTGACAAGGGATGATTTCTTGCACCATTTCCTCACAAGTTTTACACTTATCATCAGCATCAAATAGACTTTAATTCTTACCTTTGATGTTCTGAATTTTGGAAGAATGAAACGAACATTATCACTTTAAGTTTTTAGAATATGTCTTTGTTTTAGATGGGTACTGAATGTGTTGCCTTGTTTCAGAAAATGAGATTGTCTCCCCGGACACAGAGAAGCACCTTGCAGGTGGCATATGTGTGGAAGACAGCATCAAGCCTCTCGAACAGCGAGCACTCAACTTCCTCGTGAACGAGTACCTCCTGCTCAATGACAACAAAATCACATCGGTCACTTTCTCAGAAGAGAATGAGGAGCAAGTAAGTCAGGGTGATCTTGAGTGTTTTGTGTTCTAGGAACTGTAGCATGTGTGGTGTTCAGGGAACTGTAGCATGTGTGGTGCTCAGGAAACTGTAGCTAGTGTTCAGGAAACTGTAGCTAGTGTTCAGGAAACTGTAGCATGTGTGGTGCTCAGGAAACTGTAGCTAGTGTTCAGGAAACTGTAGCATGTGTAGTGTTCAGGAACGGTAGCATGTATGGTGTTCAGGAAACTGTAGCATGTGTGGTGTTCAGGGAACTGTAGCATGTGTGGTGCTCAGGAAACTGTAGCTTGTGTTCAGGAAACTGTAGCATGTGTGGTGTTCAGTTAAACTGTAGCATGTGTGGTGCTCAGGAAACTGTAGCTTGTGTGGTGTTCAGGGAACTGTAGCATGTGTGGTGTTCAGGGAACTGTAGCATGTGTGGTGTTCAGGAAACTGTAGCATGTGTGGTGTCTAGGCAACAGTAGCATGTGTGGTATTCAGGAAACTGTAGCTTGTGTTCAGGGAACTGTAGCATGTGTGGTGTTCAGGAAACTGTAGCATGTGTGGTGTTCAGGAAACTGTAGCTTGTGTTCAGGGAACTGTAGCTAGTGTTCAGGAACTGTAGCATGTGTGGTGTACAGGAAACTGTAGCTAGTGTTCAGGGAACTGTAGCTAGTGTTCAGGAACTGTAGCATGTGTGGTGTTCAGGAAACTGTAGCTTGTGTTCAGGGAACTGTAGCTTGTGTTCAGGGAACTGTAGCTAGTGTTCAGGGAACTGTAGCTTGTGTGGTGTTCAGGGAACTGTAGCTTGTGTTCAGGGAACTGTAGCTTGTGTTCAGGGAACTGTAGCTAGTGTTCAGGAACTGTAGCATGTGTGGTGTTCAGGAAACTGTAGCTTGTGTTCAGGGAACTGTAGCTAGTGTTCAGGGAACTGTAGCATGTGTGGTGTTCAGGAAACTGTAGCTTGTGTTCAGGGAACTGTAGCTTGTGTTCAGGGAACTGTAGCTAGTGTTCAGGGAACTGTAGCATGTGTGGTGTTCAGGAAACTGTAGCTAGTGTTCAGGAACTGTAGCATGTGTGGTGTTCAGGAAACTGTAGCATGTGTGGTGTCTAGGCAACAGTAGCATGTGTGGTATTCAGGAAACTGTAGCTTGTGTTCAGGGAACTGTAGCATGTGTGGTGTTCAGGAACTGTAGCATGTGTGGTGTTCAGGAAACTGTAGCTTGTGTTCAGGGAACTGTAGCATGTGTGGTGTTCAGTTAAATTGTAGCTAGTGTTCAGGAAACTGTAGCTTGTGTTCAGGAAACTGTAGCTAGTGTTCAGGAACTGTAGCATGTGTGGTGCTCAGGAAACTAGCTAGTTTTCAGGAAACTGTAGCATGTGTGGTGCTCAGGAAACTGTAGCTTGTAGCTTCGGAGAACTGTAGCATGTGTGGTGTTCATAAAACTGTAGCTTGTGTTCAGGGAACTAAAGCATGTGTGGTGTTTAGGAAACTGTAGCTAGTGTTCAGGAAACTGTAGCTAGTGTTCAGGGAAATGTAGCTAGTGTTCAGGAAACTGTAGCTAGTGTTCAGGGAAATGTAGCTTGTGTTCAGGGAACTGTAGCTAGTGATCAGGAAACTTGTAGCTTGTGTTCATGGAACTGTAGCTTGTGTTCAGGAAACTGTAGCATATGTGGTGTACAGAGAACAATCATACCACTGGTGTCAATACAGCTGCTAATGTGAATATGAATGTTCATGAACAATATATTAACGTTGGTGGAACAACATCCTGGTCCACATGCTCCACACACAATTATCTTCACCAACTACTGCCACATGGTGTAGCATGTTTGCTGTTACCAGATCATGCAATAACCTTAACCTCCCAGTCTTAGAAATAGTTTTGTAAGAACAGTGGAAACCTTATTTCACCAGTATTCCAAGTTTGTAGCTCGTCCTGCTTGAACGTTTACTATGTTTTCATGTTGTATCAGTTTTATTCAGTTCCAATTTGTAGCAAAATTGAAGCATTGAGAACTAGTTCAGAATTATTGTCCTCAAATGCTACTTACTGTCATTGTATTTTTACTCAGCAAAGTGTTGTGGTCTTGGACTAGTGTGAATTTCAAAGGCTGTCTTCCCCACAAATGTAAACCAGTTTTCCATGTGTGTATAAGGACTTCGAGGACTGGGATGATGTGGGCCTCAACATACCCCGGCCTCCAGATCTCCTGCACTTGTTCCGTGACTATGGCAACCATATCATGCCGACCAAGGAGACACAGGAAGTGGCTTGTGAGGCAGATCTGGAGGATGAAGATTTCCAGGAGCGACAGCAGGACTGGCAGCTCATCCGGGAACAGATGGTGAGCAGCGGATATTGGTGGGGGGACATCGCGGATTGTTGGGGGTGGGGACATCGAGTATTTTGAGGGGGACATTGGGGATTGTTAGTGGGGACATTGGGTATTGTTAGGATGACATTGGGGATTCTTGCGGTGGGGGGAGGGACATCAGGTATTTTGAGGGGGACATTTGGGATTGTTAGGGGGACATTGGGTATTGTTAGGATGACATTGGGGATTGTTAGGGGGACATCAGGGATTGTTAGGGGGGACATCAGATATTGTTAGGAGAACATTGGGGATTGTTAGGGGGAAATCAGAGATTGTTAGGGGGACATCAGAGATTGTTAGGAGAACATTGGGGATTGTTACGGGGACATCAGGGATTGTTAGGGGGGACATCGGGGATTGTTAGGAGGACATCAGAGATTGTTAGGGGGACATCAGGGATTGTTAGGGGGACATCAGAGATTGTTAGGGGGACATTGGGGATTGTTAGGGGGACATCAGAGATTGTTAGGGAGACATTGGGTATTGTTAGGGGGGACATCAGAGATTGTTAGGGGGACATCAGAGATTGTTAAGAGAACATTGGGGATTGTTAGGGGGGACATCAGGGATTGTTAGGGGGACATCAGAGATTGTTAGGGGGACATTGGGGATTGTTAGGGGGGACATCAGAAATTGTTAGGGGGACATCAGAGATTGTTAGGGGGACATTAGAGATTGTTAGGGGGACATTGGGGATTGTTAGGGGGACATTGGGTATTGTTAGGGGGACATTGGGGATTGTTAGGGGGGACATCAGAGATTGTTAGGGGACATTGGGGATTGTTAGGGGGACATCGGGTATTGTTAGGGGGACATTGGGGATTGTTAGGGGGACATTAGAGATTGTTAGGGGGACATTGGGGATTGTTAGGGGGACAATGGGTATTGTTAGGGGGACATTGGGGATTGTTAGGGGGGACATCAGAGATTGTTAGGGGGACATTGGGGATTGTTAGGGGGACATTAGAGATTGTTAGGGGGACATTGGGGATTGTTAGGGGGACATTGGGTATTGTTAGGGGGACATTGGGGATGGTTAGGGGGACATTGGGTATTGTTAGGGGGGACTTCAGAGATTGTTAGGGGGACATTGGGGATTGTTAGGGGGGACATCAGAGATTGTTAGGGGGACATTGGGGATTGTTAGGGGGGACATCAGAGATTGTTAGGGGGACATTGGGGATTGTTAGGGGGACATCAGAGATTGTTAGGGGGACATCAGAGATTGTTAGGGGGACATTGGGGATTGTTAGGGGGACATCGGGTATTGTTAGGGGGACATTGGGGATTGTTAGGGGGACATTAGAGATTGTTAGGGGGACATTGGGGATTGTTAGGGGGACATTGGGTATTGTTAGGGGGACATTGGGGATTGTTAGGAGGACATCAGAGATTGTTAGGGGGACATTGGGGATTGTTAGGGGGACATTAGAGATTGTTAGGGGGACATTGGGGATTGTTAGGGGGACATTGGGTATTGTTAGGGGGACATTGGGGATGGTTAGGGGGACATTGGGTATTGTTAGGGGGGACTTCAGAGATTGTTAGGGGGACATTGGGGATTGTTAGGGGGGACATCAGAGATTGTTAGGGGGACATTGGGGATTGTTAGGGGGGACATCATAAATTGTTAGGGGGGCATTGGGGATTGTTAGGGGGACATCGGGTATTGTTAGGGGGACATTGGGGATTGTTAGGGGGACATTAGAGATTGTTAGGGGGACATTGGGGATTGTTAGGGGGACATTGGGTATTGTTAGGGGGACATTGGGGATTGTTAGGGGGGACATCAGAGATTTTTAGGGGGACATTGGGGATTGTTAGGGGGACATCGGGTATTGTTAGGGGGACATTGGGGATTGTTAGGGGGACATTAGAGATTGTTAGGGGGACATTGGGGATTGTTAGGGGGACATTGGGTATTGTTAGGGGGACATTGGGGATGGTTAAGGGGACATTGGGTATTGTTAGGGGGGACTTCAGAGATTGTTAGGGGGACATCGGGGATTGTTAGGGGGACATTGGGGATTGTTAGGGAGACATTGGGGATTGTTAGGGGGACATCAGAGATTGTTAGGAGAACATTGGGGATTGTTAGGGGGACATCAGAGATTGTTAGGGGGACATCAGAGATTGTTAGGGGGACATTGGGGATTGTTAGGAGAACATCTGGGATTGCTAGGGGGACATCATGTATTGTTAGGGGGACATCAGAGATTGAGATTGTTAGGGGACATTGGAGATAGATTGTTAACATTTATCATGTTTATGCATCCCTGCATAACAAATCCCTGAAGAACACAGAAATGTATTGTGATGTATTGTGATGTTTTGTATGTCAATAATGTTTGTTTTGTTCAGGAGAGCAAGATCTGTGAGCTTGAGGACCAGGTCCAGATGATTGCACAAGAAAATGATGTTCTGTCCCAGCAAGTCAGTATCCTCAAGATGTAAGTTGCTCCAGCAGCCTCTGATGTCCCTCCACAGTCATGGACACAGATGGCAATTAACTGTGCAGAAATGATTCCCTTGGGCATGCCCGAAACCTATGATCATGGGTTTGAATCCCAGTTAACCCTGATCATGTTTCTTGGTTTGTCGGCACCATTCCTGTGCTTGTTGGTTTCACAAAGTGTTAAATGTCTGAAGACCTACATCACATCGGGCTTTCCTCTCGCACTAAGCTGACACGCCATGATATAACTTGAATACTGTTCGAAGTTGGGTTAAAACCAACTCACTCACTCACTCACTCACTCACTCACTCACTCACTCACTCACTCACTTCACAGTCAGTGTTTAACTTTCTCAAATATATTTTGATCTGAGTAATGATCTTTAGTTATGTGTCTGGTACGAAAAGATGCTTGGCTTGTCATTCATTCATTCATTCATTCATTCATTCATTCATTCATTCATTCATTCATTCATTCATTCATTCATTCATTCATTCATTCATTCATTCATTCATTCATTCATTCATTTGTTGTCAGGTCACCTCTGAAGAACACACAGTTGAATCACTCCACACCAGTAGGGCACAAGGTCGAGCCCACCAAGACCAGTCCATCGACACATAATAACCAGCCAATGAGTGACGGCCATGACGACTCTCAGCCAATCACAGATCCTAATGTGGAAGATGTGTCTGGCCAGTCGGACTCTATGAATCTCGATGCGTCTGCCATAACGCAAAACCATGTAGGAGAGGACACTGATGGAGATGTGCATTCAGGGGGAGATAACTGTGCTGCTTACAGTGATAGGGTGGATGGGGTTGGTCAGCAGTCAGAAGATGGAGATGCTTCCCTCACAGAGAATGTGATAGACAGGTGAGGGACACCTTCGTAATCTAACAGGGTTGTCACATTGGTTCTGCATATATGCAGGGATGGGAATTTCCTGTGGAGTTCTGTGGATTTCATTTCATCCGGGGTCACTTTTGTGATACATGAAGTTACAATATATGCTTGTTTGCTTGTTTGTTTGTTGTTTAACGCCACACTATCAGCAATATTCCAGCTATATGACGGCGGTCTGTAAATAATCGAGCCTGAACCAGACAATCCAGTGATTGATATCATGAGCATCGATCCACGCAATTGGGATCGATGACATGTATCAACCAAGTCAGCAAGCCTGACCACCCAATCCGGTTAGTCGCCTTTTACGACAAGCATAGTAACCTTTAACGGCAAGTATGGGTTGCTGAAGACCTATTTTACCCCAGAATCTTCACGGGTCACATGAAGTTAGGATATATGCATATAGTCCCCCAGAATCCTGGCTAATTTTCAGTATTTTTGAAAAAACAAACTACCTGGATGTGTACCCAGGTACCATTCTGAATCTTCTTGTTCCTATTTACCCGTGAATATCCGGGTTAGAATAGGTCTTCAGCAACCATGCTTGTCGTAAGAGGCGACTGTGCTTGTCGGAAGAGGCAACTATGCTTGCTGGAAGAGGCGACAAACAGGATCGGGTGGTCAGGCTCGCTGACTTGGTAGATGCATGTCATTGTATCCAATTGCATGGTTTGATGTTCATGATGTCAATCACTGGATTGTCTGGTCCAGACTCGATTGTTTACAGACCGCACTCATATAGCTGAAATATTGCTCAGTGCGGCATTAAACAACGAGCAAAGTGTTTTTCCTGTTCTACAAGGCCCAGATTTGCATCGACTAGACTTTCTAACCATTGTTACACATTGTGAAATGGCCATCTCCACTCATGCCATGCATACAGGCCAAACTAATACCATTCAATTACCACAACTGTAGAGTAGAGTCTCCTGCCGGTGTACCTTGAGTATGAGGTGGTTTACTCTCCCAGCCAAGATGGACCATCAGTGTCCAACATAACAAACATTTAATTTTGAAGTAGATTGTTGCAGCCAAGATTTAGCAGTGGTTATCTCTGACACATGTGTTTGTTTTCCAGGAAAATGTCCCCGGCATTTAGGAAGGCTTTGCAGGATCTGGCTTTCCATGTTTCCAGGGACAATAGGATTGTTGCTGAGGTACTAGGCCATGAAATTCATAGAAACTGTTTATCCAGAGTTCGTTGTAAACACTGTTCAAATTGTAATTGCACAGATAGAGTATATTTAGAGTGACTACAGGGCACACTTAGACATCCTAGTTGGCATGTTTATAAAATGCCCTGTTTTGTTATAGTTAAGCATGTTAAGGAATGACACCAGCTTGTGGGTCTTGGTCACAATCAGTCGTTTCGTAATAGGTGTCATCGACATTGTTTCGGTTGATTGACTTACACTTAATGATCAGGAAGAGACAAGGTATTAAATTATTACTGGGTATTCTTGTTGCGGATCTTTAATCCCAAGGGTACATATAAATAATTAGTGGTGGGACGATACACTGATGCATCAGGATGTTTTACTTCTTGAGACAAGTATCGATCGGGGAAGTCTGGTAGCCTAGTGGTTAAAACGTTCGCTCGTCACACTGAAGACCCGGGTTCGATTCCTGACATGGGTACACTGTGTGAAGCCCATTTCTCGTGTACCCTGCCGTGATATTGCTCGAATATTGTTAAAAGCGGTGTAAAACCATACTCACTCACTCACAAGCATCGATCACAGTCGCACACTAAGTAAAAATATTGATTCTTACCTTCACTGTTTGCTGTCATAACTGTTACACCGAACACTAATTAGTAGTGAAAGTTAGTAGTGAAAATGTAAATATTTTTATCCATTGCGCCATACTTGACACAGCCAACTGTGAATCGTCAGTGTGCCAGGTATTTGGCCATCCTGTCCATGAAAAAATGGCTTAGGGACCAGAGACAAAAGCACATACAAGTATCATGATACGTATCAGATATCACAGTTGGTGTATCATCATGGTCCCAGTATATATCTTTCAATCCTTGATATCTGTCTCCTTTAACATGTTTAAGTTGTTAGTTTCTTCATCCTATATCTCTGTTTCACAGATGTCTAAGATGAGTGAAGGGGAAGGAGTGGTATCCATGTTGGGCCGGTGTCTCCCCCATATTGTCCCCAACGTCCTCCTGGCCAAGAGAGAGGTGAGGCACTCATGTCCATACTTGGTTTTGTAATGACTTGACTGACATGGAGTTTGGGCAGTCACAGTGGATGCTGAGAGTTGATGACAGTTTGAATTGATGACACTTTAGTATGATACACAATCTCTTTGAAATCAGATCTTTTAGATACTGTAACTGACTACATCAAGATCTGAGACACCTCCATGCAAGGTCTCGTGAACCCAGTGAACTTTGACCACCCAGTTGAAAAGAAGGACAAATGGGTTCTTCAGCTTTCTGAAACTATTTAGCTTCATTTTTTCAATGCCTCGATTTGTATATTTTAATCTCTGCCACGGAAGACTGCCACAGAACACAGATATACCCTCCATTGTAACTCTTTTGGGTGTAGATGTCATGGGTCTCACGAACAAAAGGTACCGTATTCGACTTAATAAGCGCCCTGCTCTATTAAGCGCCCACGGCGATATTTGCTGATGTTTTCAACTTAACCTTCTAATCACCGGTACTTCCCGTTTCGAACAATGGGCATCTACGATGATTTTTGCTCATTGTTAATGTGGAGTTGCGTTGTCACAAATACGTAGATGTGTAAGTCAATACGTGCAAGCATGCACACGGTATTATTTGTAAGAGACATATACATTGTATATCTAAAGGGGTAAAATACTGAGGGGGATCATTTTCTGTGTTCAACAAACCGCAAAATTTACAATCTTTCAATTCTGTTTTTTTCCACCAAAATCATATTCTAATAAGCGCCCCCTATTTCTAATTTTGAGAACGCCCTGTGCGCTTATTATGCCAAATACGGTATATAAAATATCACCAACAGTACCATAATGTAGCATTATTTTTTCTCATTTGGATTTCTTCAATCATATATGTTTTCGAGATACAGAACTCTGCAGCTTCACTGAATGCCTCACTTACGCATTCTGACATTTTAGAAGTCCCCTAACAGGACCACCAATGAAGGTATCATCAGATCTTTACGCAGAGAGTTATAAGAGTCAAAGATCAGATTTAAAATGAGAGCGATGTGATATGATTCTAGATGGATCTATTTTCACTTTACAGATCAACCTGTTATTGAAAAATGCAACCTAATATTTAGGTCTACATGTTGATATCATATCGTCTGTGAACTTATTCCCACTGCGCATGTCCGAAGTGGGCTGCATGGTGTATCTTGTGTTTGTGGTAGAACACTTGCCGGCCAGCGTGACAGGTTGTCTTGTGTACGTTGGTACCAAGCTGAGAAGAATGGAGAAGCGAATTGTCTACTGTGGTTGGGGGTTTGTTTAGATTGGCATTAATTCTGCATAATACTTATTGTATTTGAAAAACATTAATTCACAACGCTACGGAGGAACTTCACTGAAGTCAGTCTTTTGTGCAGATGATGTTAATAGTTTGTGATGTCGTGAACAATGGATGATGCTATACCGTATTGTTCTCAGTAATCAAGCATTGTCATGTCATATCCAATCAGCATGAGAATGGCCAGATTCATATGTGCAAATATTAAAAAGTTGTTACCCTCTGTCATTCTACCTAGATTTAACATTGTTTTTCTGCCAGGGGCCCACACAAGTCGATCGTAGCTCTACGACTTTCATAAATCTATGATTAAGTATGGGAGTTACGATTGTCAAAGTGATTATTTTGTGGAGCGGGCTGAGGTCTGTTTGTAAGTGATGTGTACTTGTGTTGCAGGAATTGATCCCACTCATCCTGTGCACGGCCATGTTGCACTCGGACTCGAAGGAGAGAGACCGACTTCTCAACATTCTCTTTAACCTCATCAAGAAGCCAGATGATGAACAAAGGTTGGTTTGTAGAAGAGTTACACAATGTTTTCAATCATCTCATCTTACACTGTATGATAGTCAAGATAAATAAAAAAAATAGTCCACCATTACTTGACCTTACAAGGCCTTCTCCACATGCGTCATTTCTGAGGGCTGGAAGGTGTTGATATTTTAGGGAGGTTGACCCTCTGTGATACTTGCTTCTCTGACTTGACTGAAATAGGGATCAAAGGTCATAATGGCTTAGTATTAAGATGGATGGGTGACCACTAAAGAAGATGAACTCTGATATGTGACTTTGAGAGCCCTGGTACCACTGATAGGGCTTCTCACAATTGGTTTACCATCGAAATGTTCCCAGGGTACAAAACAATATATTGAGTTGTTCCCAGATTTTTGTTGCTGTATTGTTTTGTGCCCAGACCATATCTAAGTATACCCAGATTTTGGTTCTCGTTTGGCAGCATGAGATGTTTACGACATCAATCAACCCACTTTGTAGCATTAGGGGAGATAACTCTTTAGTCCAATGTTGGACTTAATCTCAAGTATCTAACAAAAACGTCTCAAGAAAACGTTGGTATACTATTTCAACATACAGAAAGTTCTTGGGGAAGTGTTGTGAGAGCAGGAAAGGTCACTTTGTTGACTGCCGTAAAATGAACAGGGACACATAGACTATCGTGACATTTCCAAAGTTGGAGTACACTTGGATATGGTCTTGTTACAATCAATATGGCGACAAAATCTGGGTACAACTCGATACAACGTTTTGTACCCAGGGTACATTTCGAAAGTAAACTGATTGGGAATTACCTGTAAGCCCTAGCACCCTGACAACTTGGTTCGTTGTGTCCACCAGCGGTCTGCCTGGCCAGAATAGATCAAACGACCTTGTTATGAAGCTGTGATAAAGCTGAATCTAAAACACCATTTTCTGACCCCAAGTACTGAACTTAACTTATTAGTGACTTTATGTATGACTGTGTTTGACTAAAATTTGATATTTTTTTACTTCTCAATTAACATCTGATTTTCACCTTCTCTTGTCAACATCTGCTATGGTAATGTGTGTACTTTCAGACAAATCATCCTGACAGGGTGTATAGCATTTGCTCAACACGTGGGTCCGACACGCCTGGAGACGGAACTATTGCCTCAATGCTGGGAACAGGTAGGGGAGATAACTCTCAGATGGTTTACAAGATCAGTGTTCAATGTGGAAGAATGATGAATTATTGATGTCATCTTAGGTGGCTACCATATATATTTCTCATGTCAAGGTAAAGGATTCTGGGGAAGAGTATAGTTCCCCAGCGACCTGTGCTTGTCGTTAAAAGAGACTAAATGTTTTGAGTGGTCAGACTCGGTGATTTGATTGATTGTTTCTCATCGTATCTCTATTGTGTGGATCAATGCTCATGATATCAATCACTGGATTTTTTAGTCCAGACTTGATTATTTACAGACTGCCGTCATATAGCTGGAATTTTTCTTAGTGCGGCATTAAACAACAAACACAATATACTTTTCCCTGTGGGGATTCTTGTTTAGAACTGGTCCCCAGCAGCCTATGCTGGTCGTAAGATTTGTTTGTTTGTTTGTCTGATCCAGACTTGATTATTTACAGGCCACCCTCACATATCTGTAATTATTAGACTGTGGTGTTAAACTACAAACAAACACATCCATATACTTTTTCATAGTTACAAGCATACAAAAAGGACAAGCAATATAGATGTATGTTAAGCCATGTGAGGCTTGAATACAATAGTCCCAGGAAGTCAGATGCAATGATTACTGTGGAGAGTGTTGAATCATTTGCACGGACATATTTATGAAGCAAGCCATTGTATTGGGGTGTGTTTGTTTCAGATCAGCCACAAGTATGTGGAGAGAAGACTGCTAGTGGCAGAAGCTTGTGGAGCTCTGGCTTCATACCTCTCGGTAAGCTCAGAAACAAACTCACAATCATTTTGTCGAAGTTGAAGTTAATCTGTTCATTTATTCTGACAAAGAGATATGGGAGAAGCAATTTTAGCTTGGTTGCTTATATTCTACCAAAGTTGCAGATGTATACTGGACTACACTTTTTTAAGGTTTATGGATTTTTGGCCAAAAAATTCAGGTTGGTAGCTCCAAATTGTTTTATCTTTGTCTATAAGTAAAGTGTCTGTCAGTTTTCTCGTTACTAATCACGTTTATTTGTGCAGCATGAAATCCGCAGCTCGTTGTTGATGTCCATGCTGACGCAAATGCTGCGTGACGACAAGGATGACGATGTGAGGGAAGCTGTGATCAAGAGTCTTGGACTTCTCACAGGATTTATCTGTGATACTGACAAGTTTGCTCAGGTAGGGTAATAGTTTAAGCTATAGCATATTATATTTAATCCTGTATTTGGGGTGGGATATTGGAAGGGAGTTTGTCCGTTCGTCTGTCCTTCCCTCTGTCTTTCTGTCTGTCAGGTTCTCAAAGGGGACAAACTATTTAAGTTAGAGAAATGAAATTTTACACACTGTTATTACTGGTCATGATCTTAAATGAGTTCGAAAAGTGGTGACTTAAATTCTATTTCTACAGAGTTGTGGCCCTTGCTCCATGCTTTTCAAATTCGTGCATACTGTGTGCAATAGGGACAAGTTTTCTCAGAAACTACTGAAATTAAATGAACGTTTGCAGACTCATATAAGAGATACTTGTCAAGACTGAGTTTGAAAATTAATGCCATAAGTTAATGTCTTTACACTTAGTGTAACTTAGTGCAAAGTGTCTGCAATTGGGACACGTTTTCTCAGAAACTACTGATGTTACATGAATGAAACTTTGCAAGCTTATCCATGAGATTCTTGTCAAGACTGAGTTTGAAAATTGGTCCTGTAAAAAGCAATTTTCCATTGTTACTTCTCCTGTTACATGTTTTAGATTTTGAGCATACACAGTTACAGCTATTGATCCATGTTATTTTACGCCATACATAGTGTCTGCAATGAAAGACTGGACAATTGCTGACTGAGGTGTTAAACAACAAGCACCTGCTGAATGTATGATTATTTGACAAGGTCAAGATTGAGTTCTAAATGAGATGAAGAACAAAACAATTTTCTTCACATGCAATTTTGTTTGGGTGAATTTCTCAATTTTTGTGAATTGCTTCATAATGTTGAGTAGACTGATTTGTTGATGTCCTTGTGAATGAGTATGGACCAGGTTATTTTCTACCAAACTTTTGTGACAACATTATGAACTATCTTGAACTGAAACATTGCATTCTATTCCAGGGATCTGAACTACTAAAGATAGGGTTGCGCGACTCGTCCGAGAAAGTCCAACAAGCCACGCTTCATGTGTTCCTCCCATCGTTCGCTGCCTGGGCGTATGAGCTGGGTCGGCTCGAGCATGAACTCCTGCATTCTGTGTTGCGGGACCTGGAGGAAATAGTTAAGGCACACCTTAATTTCAGGCCTCGGGCCTGTTTAGCTTTCCTGACACCTGACTCAAGTTGTAGCTCATGTAGCTGTAGACAGGTCAGGCTTCAATCATGGTCACATGGTCAGGTCACATGGTCTGGTCACATGATCTGGTCACATGGTCTAGTCACATGGTCAGGTCACATGGTCTGGTCACATGGTCAGGTCACATGGTCTGGTCACATGGTCAGGTCACATGGTCAGGTCACATGGTCTGGTCACATGGTCAGATCACATGGTCTGGTCACATCAGGTCACGTGGTCAAATCACATGGTCTGGATGCGGAGTTTGGTCACGTGGTCTTGTCACATGGTCAGGTCACATGGTCTGGTCACATGCTCATTGTATCAAATATTTGAATTTATTAAAGTGAGGAACCCAACAATGATTGTATGCCTCTTTGATCTATGGTATATAGGGGGCTGTAGGGTAGCCAAGTGATTAAAGTGTTGGTCTGTCACACAAAAGACTCGGGTTTGCTTCGCCACATGGAAAGCCCATTCTTGGCATCCCCTGCAATGATATTACTTGAATATTTTAGAATGCATAAAAATCCAACTCACTCTGGTAGACCCATACCGAGTTTACTAGTTACCATGTTCAAAATCTGTATGCATCAGCCACTGGGTGATGGACTTGCTGCGAGTATCTGCATAATTTCTGAAGTGGTGGGACGTTTTTTGCCCCATTTTGTTTTAAAGCAATTTTCACTGATTGGATGATTAAAGATTGCTTCAGTAGCTCCTGCATACTATAAAACAGTGAATGAAATAATATAAATCACCTGAATTTATAAAAATAAGGACTTTTAAGAAAGTCCCAATTTTGAACAAAATTAAGCTTTTGTCCAATCTTTTCTTAAAGCAATATTCACTGTTTGATGATTAAGGAATGCTTAATCATCTCCTGCGTAATATAAAATATAAGTGACATGCTACATCTTTGAATTCTGTACATGGTTACCATGTGCGAGACCCGACCACCATGTGGGCCTATGATTGAGCAGGACTTGTATTTCACTCACTCACCCTTTCATATGCTTCATAAATAGTTCTTACCTTTTAAGCTTTCTTAATATTAATTTATATTTTTTCATCTCTTGATCAATAAATATTGAAGTTATTAATCATGATTAATTTATATGCTAATAATAATTGACATTTTATTATCTTGTTTGTGTGACATGTAATGTGTTGATTGTTGAGTAATCTATATAAACATTCCCACAGTCATGTATCCAAGTCTGTCTGTAACGTCAAATACCAGATATGTGTTCAAATATATCAGCACCATCATCGGCCACCGTCTTCATCACAGACTCATCTTGAGAATCAACACAACAACTTGAGTCAGGAGTCAGAGCTATTGTGGCTTTACATTTGTTTGTTTTATTTTTGTTTTTCTTTTCTCACAAGTTCCATCACAGAGAGTTCATGTCTGTGATGGTGACTTCACTAGCCTTGTCTTTCCTCAGGGCAGTGTCTGGTCAGGCCGGGTAAGCAATGGCTACTGAAGACGACAAGATACAAGGACATATTTGGCAATTTGAAAGTTACTAGTATGATTTTAAACCATGTGTTTACCTTAAAAATCAAACTTGGGTGAAATATTTGTTCTTGTTCAAATATCAGAAAAACGTTTTTAAGAAAACCTAAAATCAGCTATTTTACATATTACAACGCTATTTCTGATTAGGTGTTAAGAGTCCAAAACACAATATTTTTTCAATTCGTATATTTCCTCCAACCCTAAATCTGAAGACCATGAAGGGAAAAAGGGTACAGTTGATGTTTGTTTGTTTTTCATGATTTTGGTTAAGGGTCCAACCATTTGACATTCGAAGGGGCTTGGATTTTATATGGAGCCTGCAAAAACATAATATTTTTAATTAAAACAATGAGCCTAAAAATTTTTTGTCGCCGACAATTTCTTCTCTTTTTTTTATCCGTCTGAAATGTTATTATTTTTTTCAAGCATTTTCTGGGATAAATTACTCTTTTTCAATGAAATCCCAGGCCCCGTTTCCCCAAAAAATATCAAAGGGTTGGTAAAAAAATATCAAAGAAGTACCGCTATTGGTATGTCAGTGTAGCTCTCAGACTGAGGAAAGACAAGCTAGTGTTTACTTTCAGATGTGCCAAGTTCACGTCACATTCACCTCTCGCGCCTGAGACTCCAACTGTCTGTCTGAACCGACCTGACCCCGTGTTGATAGCCTCTCCTTGCTGTGTTCAGTTACTTGGTGGAGGGATCTCTCTCTGTCTCACTCTCATTGTCTCTGCAGTGCCAAGCTTTCTTAACCAGCATTACTAGACATAGGCTTACATAATATATGTACACATGCTTCATGGTTTACAGAGTAGGTGGTTTGCACAGAACCTGTTTGTATTATCATGGGGAAAACACCACATATCTCACTGTTTTGTCACGGGTAATGTACAGGGTATCTCAGTGGATTGTGGGTATTATCTCCAGAATCATAGGAATATTATCTCAGTGGTATCGTTTTATTATCACCAGGGTGAAAATAGGGTATTTCTCTGGATTTGTTTTATACTGACACACTTGAAAACATTTTGTTGTTGTTGTTGTTATATTTGGCAAAATGGCCACAAAAATCAAATAAAGTTCTTATGGGTATTTAAGCATGAGATGTTTAAACACAACAATGTCGTATACTGGTTTGATTCTCATCTGTGTGTTTGGAGATGGACTTAAGCCCTAAACATCTTTTCTGATTTCGACCTAAAGTTGATCATACATTTTCATTGGGTTAGATCGCTGACTTTGTGTGCTGGCGATTAGGTGCCTCACTCTGGCAGTGTGGTTTCGAATCCTGGGACTCAACCCCCAACAAAGTATAAGATTCTGTACTTTACTAAGAAAGTGTTATCCCAAATATAACATTTGTTACATTTGACCACTTTCTAAACGGCATTGTGAATTCACGTTTTCATTGTGTTTCAGTATATTATCTCCAGGAAGATACGCAGTTTGTTTCACTGAATCTGTGTAACATCTCCAGGCTGATAATATAAAGGTTACCTCAGTTGAATCTTTGTACTATCTCCAGGATGATACACAGTTGATCTCAATTTTTCTGTGTGGGTTGCTTCACTGTCTGTGTCCCTGGAGTTTGTGATGCAGTATGTATCTCGGTTGAATCAGTGCGCCCGTACACAAATATTAACACAGTGCACATACATTAATGTAGACTTTCAGTAGCGCTAAGGTTGCTTGATGCAGGTTGGTTCTTGGTATAACACAGTCTATCTTATTGATTTGTTATAACATTCCAGGTTTGATAAACACTGTCTCACTGGAAGGTCATACATAGTTTATCTCATTGAAATCTCGATGTCATCTACATGGTGATGCATTGTTTATATCACTATAATCCTGATATCACCTACCATGTCATACATAGTTTATCTCACTGAAATCTCGATATCACCTACCATGTAATACGTAGTTTATCTCATTGAAATCTCGATGTCATCTACATGGTGATACATTGTTTATATCACTGGAATCTGATATCATTTACAAGGTGATACATAGTTTATCTCACTGACATCTGTGTATAATCTCCAGGGTGATATGAATGTTGTCTCACTGGAATCACGTCATTGTATTACTGAGTAATCTGCTTAGTGATAGAAAGTCTATTTCACATTGGTGCCTCACTGTCCCTGGAATGTGTGTGTGTGTGTGTGTGGGTGGGTGTGTGGGTGTGTGTGTGTGTGGGGGGGGGTGCTTCACTGTCTATGTCCTTGGAATTTGTGATGCAGTATGTATCTTAGTTAAATCAGTGTGCCCTTACACAAATATTAACACAGTGCACATACATTAATGTAGACTTTCAATAACGCTAAGGTTGCTGGATGCAGGTTGGTCCTTGATATGACACAGTCTATCTTAAGAAATCGTTATAGCATTCCAGGATTGATAAACACTGTCTTTGTATTAGCCTGGTCATTTTTTCATGTTGTGTTTTATTATCTTCAGGCTGCTATGCAAATTATCACACTGACATCTGTTATAAGGGATACAAAGTTTATTTTATAGAAATTGCCCATATTGTGTCAAGGGTGTTACATCTTGCTATCATCAGATTTCTTGCGGAAATCTTGATACCATCTGCAAGGTGATACATAGTTTATCTCACTGTCATCTCAAAAAGTTTGCAGTCAGCATTTAAACACGATAATTCTTTTCATAATATTTTTCCCTGCTTAAAGTGAGCACGGCATATTTTGAAGAATATAATAACCTGACTAGAGCCCACTTAAATGTGTAGAGTGTTACCTGAGTAGAGTGTTACCTATGTAGGGTGTTACCTATGTAGAGTGTTACCTATGTAGAGTGTAACCTGAGTAGAGTGTTACCTATGTAGAGTGTTACCTGAGTAGAGTGTTACCTATGTAGAGTGTTACCTGAGTAGAGAGTTACCAGTGAAGAGTGTTACCCGTGGAAAGTGTTACGTGAGTAGAGTGTTACCTATGTAGGGTGTTACCTGAGTAGAGTGTTACCTGAGTAGAGAGTTACCAGTGAAGAGTGTTACCCGTGGAAAGTGTTACGTGAGTAGAGTGTTACCTATGTAGGGTGTTACCTGAGTAGAGTGTTACCTGAGTAGAGAGTTACCAGTGAAGAGTGTTACCCGTGGAAAGTGTTACGTGAGTAGAGTGTTACCTGAGTAGAGTGTTACCTGAGTAGAGAGTTACCAGTGAAGAGTGTTACCCGTGGAAAGTGTTACGTGAGTAGAGTGTTACCTGAGTAGAGTGTTACGTAGGAGGGTCTGTAAACCATGAACCTGGCGTTGCCGTGACTCTGTAGTACGTTGATGTAGGACCACACTGTGTGAAGACCATCACCCTGCTGGGCCACACTGGCTCTCTCAGGACATCCCTATAAATGTTGTACATTCCTTTCATTCACCTTGAAGATTTAATTGTAAAAAAATATAAAACCAATATAAAATTATTTTTCCTTAAATGTACCAGATTGTAATTTTATCTCTATTAATATATGCTGTGATTGTTTGAATTGATAAATGTTGATGTATTATGGCACTTATTGTTCACTTAACATTACACTTGTATCGATACATATTAAACTTTGCTTGTGTTTCTTTCTAGGAATTACCGATCTGATGATTTGTTGTTACCTCCCTTTAGGGTGCTCTCACGATACAGAAAACTACAAACAGCACAACACTTCCTCTTGACGAGAGCCGTTTCTTGATCCTTCTCAAAGAACTGACAGAGTTACTCCCCTTCCAGTTTGTTTCCGTCCTTGAAAGTGGTCCATTTATCAAACATCTTGAGTCATCTGTTGAAGGTGTTGAAGACATTGACAGTGAGTACAATACATGCTTGTTTACGGTGACTTTTGGAACAAGTCAAAATAACAACTAATACCTTGAAACTGAACACAAATCAATTATGTTAAACAATTGTCATCTCATAGCAACAGAAATAATTTATCTTCAAATCTAAGCCTTGTTTTTGTAACACAGTGTCCAGATTCCCGATGTCTAATTGTCCACTGTCCGACCTGAGTGTCATTCTGGGAGGCAAGCAGGAGTTGTCTACCCTTGTCCATCTCTACTCTGAGCACCTGTCACAAGAGTGGTTTGAACCCTGGGAACAGCTCAACTGGGTTGTGAATAATCTGTAAGTGCCCTTGTCTAAAGTTTGCAGGTGCTCAGTGTTGTAGAGGCCCATGGTTCTCCCATGTCATATACTAAACAAAAGAAGTTAGGGATCATTAATATTTTTGGGGATATGTTTTTGTAGTGAAGACTGAGCATACAAAGTCATAAAAATATCGCCCAAAATTTTCATGATCCCTAAATTTTCTTGTCCAGTGTAGATTCAAAGTATGCCATGCTTGTCCTTAGAGCCGACTCAATCTCATTAAAATCAGATCTTAGTTTTTGCTACCGGTAAACAAAGATCTCAGGACATCCCATTACGGGTCACGTCAGAGTGACCTTTCGCGAATTTTGTCCGACCAATGAAATAACTGACAAGAAATCAACATTAGCCAAACAGAAGGCAGCTTTCTTGAACCTTAAGACACTAGTTTCAAACTGGCGACTACGCTACGAAACATATTTTGACGTATTCTCGATTTAAAAAAATTAAAACTGATAAGAAGAACATTCTGGAATGGCTTATCGATGGCCTAGATTGTATGGATATAATCATAAAACCTGTTACTGTCGTTCGGAATACCCCGTGTTAAATATTTCGTGGTTGCATGATTAGAAAACACATTCCGACTGTCACTTTCATGATCTGGTAAGCGACGCTCTGATTGGTTGGATGAAAGGTCGTTCTGACGTGACCCTTAATGAGATGTCCTCAGATCTTTGTTTAGTGATAGCGAGAACTAAGATCAGATTTGAATGAGATTGGAGCGGACTTGGCATTGGGTGGTAAGGGTGATGTCCTCAGATCTTTGTTTAGCGATAGCGAGAACTACGATCAGATTTGAATGAGATTGGAGCGGACTTGGCATTGGGTGGTAAGGGTGATGACCTGTTTGTGTGTCACCATGCGCTACAGTGTGAGAGGTAGCTCATAATCTCAACCGCTGGTATGTCCAACCCACATTCTATATTTATCCTATCTCACATTGTGCATTTCTTCTTATTCTTCGATCCTGGTGTGGAAACGTCCTAGAACAAAGTTTCCAGCTTCAAAAAACAACTCACCCCAACACATCCCATACATCACTATATCACCACTGTGATCATGGGTCACACACCACTGCAATCCTGTGCGACACGACCCCTGCGATCTGATCACCTGACATATCCAGCACCCTCATTCTCAGTCTAGAGCGTACAGGTGTACTGTGATGGGTGGACCAGGGTCAAAGAATAAGAAGATATGCATAGTGTGAGATAGGATAAGTATATGCATATACAATTTATTGTAAAATTTACAATTTTTCACGGTTTAAATCCTGGATGGGATGCCACCCAAAAAAGTACTAGATTTAGTACTTCAGCAACTCATACTTAGAAGGTGTTATCCCAAATAGGCCTAAAACATGTTACACATTACTTGAGGACACAAAATACTATCTATGGTATATGAATCTGGAACAGTTGAATTTAATTACCATCATTCTGAACATACTTATGAAGATCCGGGGTAGAATAGGTCTTCAGCAACCCATGCTTGCCATAAAAGCAACTATGCTTGTCGCAAGAGGGATTGGCAGGACAGGCTCGCTGACTTGGTTGATGCATGGCATCGTATCCCAATTGCATAGATCGAAGGTCATGATGTCAGTCGCTGGATTGTCTGGTCCAGACTTGATTTTTACAGACCGCCGTCATAGAGCTGGAATATTGCTGAGTGCGGCATTAAACAACATATAAACAAATCATCCTTTACATCTGTGTTAGAACACTATCCTGACCAAATACGTCCCTTCCTCCATGCTTCAGTCTGGCCAGGATCCTCGAGGTGACCATGGGCGTCGGTCTCTCCATGCAGAAGGTGGTCAATGCCTTGTGTAAATATGTCTTCCGGCTATGTCGAACATTTGGGAAAACCTTCACTGATAAGAAGGTGAGTGACCTTAAAGGAGCTCTTTGAAGCTACTTAAACACTTCCAGTGCAAAAATATTTCATCATACCTGATTGTCTGTAATGAATTGTGTGTGTTCAGCAGATTGTGGAAACATCGAAAGAAATCTTTTGTCAGAGATGGGTTAGGAGACTTTCTGATTGTAGGGTTTTCACAACAAGTAAGGGGAAGTCAAGAGTTTTCATACCAATATGATTGAAGACCTGTTGAAGTTTACTGTCACTGAATGTGATAGTGTCCAGATGTCTAGGGCTGGGACGAGTCCAAATTTACTACCCGGGTACCCACCCTGTTATTACCCGACCCTATCTGGGCACCCGCTACAGGTCTCAAGAGTTTGGTACAAAATGTCCGATTGGAAATAGTTTGAGCGTAGCCCTGGTAAAATGTATTTAAATCTATGTATAAAATGATCATTTTCATGAATACACTGAAGTTGACAGAAGTGCTATTTTTATTCAAACCAATAAAGGTCAGAAGCGATGGTGCTTAGTCAAAAAGAAATGCGAACATTAGTGACTTGTAGTGTAACCATAGAGTTCTAGATATATTTTAATCATTAAACAATATATCACATGACTAACCACGGGTCCAGGTAGTCCTGTGGGTACCCGGGTCCCGACCCGAGTACCCGAGTTGCCCGTCCCAGCCCTACAGTTGTCGGCAGTTCTGTGTTAGGGGTGGAGTGATATGGAAGGCTATGATATGATACATATCTCAATATGCCATAATAACACGTATGCCATGAACTGTGTACTTGTGTAAAACATGGTGACTATTTCTTCTATGTTAACTGTTCCAAGTCAGTTACAATAAGTAAGTATCTTTTTTTTAATCTGTCATGAAGTTGGTAAACTTTACATATTTTGTATCATCATGTATCTTGACACAGGTCCAGGTGTATTGTATATTGTGTCAAAGGTCATCAGACTTTGGGTGTATTGTTCACCCTTATTAGCTGTATTGTCAAGCACTGGATTGTCTGGTCCAGACTTGAATGTATATAGACTGCCGTCATATAGCTTGAGTGTGGCGTTCAACAACAGACAAACAAATGAACAAACTTGTGTTGTCAGTATGGTACAGCTTCTGTCATTGTTTACAGGTGAAACCCAAGTTTGAAGAGCTTGTGATTCTACCAGAGGAGCAACTAGGTAGGTGAAACTGTGATTGTCCAGATTCCCAATGTATTGGCATGCCAACTTGGATTTCCAGTGTTTTGACATGACTACTTGGATTCCCAATGTATTGGCATGGCAACTTGGATTCCCAATGTATTGGCATGACAACTTGGATTACCAATGTATTGGCATGACAACTTGGATTCCCAGTGTATTGGTATGACAACTTGGATTACCAATGTATTGGCATGGCAACTTGGATTACCAATGTATTGGCATGACAACTTGGATTACCAATGTATTGGCATGGCAACTTGGATTACCAATGTATTGGCATGACAACTTGGATTACCAATGAATTGGCATGACAACTTGGATTACCAATGTATTGGCATGCCAACTTAGATTACCAATGGATTGGCATGACAACTTGGATTACCAATGCATTGGCATGCCAACTTGGATTCCCAATGTATTGCCATGACAACTTGGATTCCCAATGTATTGGCATGCCAACTTGGATTCCCAATGTATTGGCATGTCAACATGGATTCCCAATGTATTGGCATGACAACTTGGATTCCCAATATGTTGGCATGACAACTTGGATTACCAATGCATTGGCATGACAACTTGGATTACCAATGTATTGGCAAGACAACATGGATTACCAATGTATTGGCATGCCAACATGGATTACCAATGTATTGGCATGACAACTTGGATTACCAATGTATTGGCATGACAACTTGGATTCCCAATGTATTGGCATGCCAACTTGGATTCCCAATGTATTGGCATGCCAACATGGATTCCCAATGTATTGGCATGACAACTTGGATTCCCAATGTATTGGCATGACAACTTGGATTCCCAATATTTGGCATGACAACTTGGATTACCAATGTATTGGCATGCCAACTTGGATTACCAATGGATTGGCATGACAACTTGGATTACCAATGCATTGGCATGACAACTTGGATTCCCAATGTATTGCCATGACAACTTGGATTCCCGATGTATTGGCATGCCAACTTGGATTCCCAATGTATTGGCATGCCAACATGGATTCCCAATGTATTGGCATGCCAACTTGGATTCCCAATGTATTGGCATGACAACTTGGATTCCCAATATATTGGCATGACAACTTGGATTACCAATGCATTGGCATGACAACTTGGATTACCAATGTATTGGCAAGACAACTTGGATTACCAATGTATTGGCATGCCAACTTGGATTCCCAATGTATTGGCATGACAACTTGGATTCCCAATATTTGGCATGACAACTTGGATTCCCAATGTATTGGCATGACAACTTGGATTCCCAATATTTGGCATGACAACTTGGATTACCAATGTATTGGCATGACAACTTGGATTACCAATGTATTGGCATGCCAACTTGGATTACCAATGTATTGGCAAGACAACTTGGATTACCAATGTATTGGCATGCCAACATGGATTACCAATGTATTGGCATGACAACTTGGATTACCAATGTATTGGCATGACAACTTGGATTCCCAATGTATTGGCATGCCAACTTGGATTACCAATGTATTGGCATGCCAACTTGGATTCCCAATGTATTGGCATGCCAACATGGATTCCCAATGTATTGGCATGACAACTTGGATTCCCAATGTATTGGCATGACAACTTGGATTCCCAATGTATTGGCATGACAACTTGGATTCCCAATATTTGGCATGACAACTTGGATTACCAATGTATTGGCATGACAACTTGGATTACCAATGTATTGGCAAGACAACTTGGATTACCAATGTATTGGCATGACAATTTGGATGACAGTTTCTTTGTTATCCTTCTGGGTTTTGTTGAATGCTTGAAAAATGCTAAATAAAGATAAAATAACTAGCACAGAAATGGCACAAAACTAAATGAATGGTATAACAACAAGCACTGTCGACTAGGTTGCTGCCCTGACATGGTGGTCCAACAGATATAGCGTCTGCCTGGTGAGGAAGAATGGGAATTGTTTTCCTGTAAGAGGAAAAAAACAAAGCGTGGATGGCTTGGTTACAAGGACAGACAGACAGAGAGACAGATGGACATGCACATGCACACGCACACGCACTCATGCACGCACTCATGCACATCAATACATCAGTGCAATAATCTGAAATGAATCTGAACATTTCACATGCGACCCCAAATCAACTCTCCACCTCTCGATGTTCTGTGATGTTATATCAGGTGTTAACCTCACTCCTTCTTCCCTCAGATCACCAAGTTAACCTGGGGCACACAGCCATTACCACCTGTGTTGTACCGGTGTACGCAGTCGGAGTGCTCACATCTTTCAGCACGGTGAGTTCAGCCTCTGATTCCCATGTCTGTCTTCCAGTGACTGCAGGATTCTGCTGAATCTGTTGTTCGTAACCTTCTGAACAATAATGCTACTCCCAAATGAAATATTTTGCCTTATTCAAGCTTCTTGCAAGTGTAACAAATAAAAACTGAATTTATTTTTTTCTTCCTTACATTGATTAACATGAAATGATTTCAATGTTATGTTCAAGGGAGCGGCACACATATTTTTAAGCAGATAAACAGTCTGAATTTAGCCACTAATCCGAAGCCTAGGGTCTAGTATGATTTTATTCTGTCCTGTGAGCCTTATTATTGCAAAGTAGAAACAATGTTTGGATGAAGACTTTCTCATTTTACTGTAATGGCAACATTTTGGTATAAATCCTTATACCATTGTCAAGCAAGGCTAATTATTATCCATACTTAAATGTTCTAAACAATCATGACAAGTGACACGTTTGGACCAGAACACCATGTTGACTCAAAGTTCATGAATTGTTTGATGAGCATTGATGACGAAGTAGACTAAATTTATGGATAACAACTTTTTTCTTTTCTGTAAAGGCGACGTTTCGGTATAGATCCTTATACCGTTGTCAAGCAAGGATCTATACCGAAACGTTGCCTTTACAGTTAATAAAGAAGTTGTTATCCATAAATTGTGTCTACTTTGTCAAAGTTTATGTGACAGATTGTGTAAGTTGCTGCTCGGTGTGTGATATGACTGTGTGATAATGAGTGATATGTCCTGCTACTGTGGTAACACTGTTCCAGGAGGAAGACCGGAAGCAGCTGGAGGAGTTCCTCACTCAGGTGTTATGTACACTGGCGTTTTGTCAGGCTCCCCTCGACAGTTTGAAGGCAACGTTCCTGGAGCTCAGGTGGGTTTGGTAGAAGAGCTATTGTAAATAGTTTTACAGACAACTTTGTATGTTGTATACAATGTCTGTGATTTTGATTTACATGTCTCGTATCCCCATATAGCACTGTAGTTCGTCAGAGAAGACTGTGTAGTTGAATGATTATCAGCAGTGTTATTGTTTAGTTACAGTAAGACCCATGAAGATCCGGGTTAGAATAGGTCTTCAGAAACTCATGCTTTTTGTAAGTGGCGTATATGCTTGTCGTAAGAGGCGACTAACGGGATCGGGTGACTTGGATGACTTGGTTGATACATGTCATTGTATCCCAATTTCGTGGATCGATGCTGGTGATATCAATCACTGGATTGTCTGATTCAGATTGGATTATTTACTGACCGCTGTCATATATCTGGAATATTGATGAGTGGGGCGTTACACAATAAACAAACAAATAGTTGCAGCAATGTTGCAGATATTTATGAGTTTAAATTCAAGAAACAATAAATCTACTTTTTAGTTCAAGTGAAGACAACCATGAATTATTACTGACAGTCCTGTGGTGTGGGGTTGTACACACGTCTGCTCCTGTCAGGGCAACGTCGGCCATCTTGTTTGAGGTAAGTCTCTGTTTTCTATTAAAAGATTACAAGATGATCTAAAGCTTGGCCATGTATGGAGATATGTTTTATATGACTTATATATTGCATATTATTTATGTTATGTCTTCGTGATTATATATTTCTTCATTTGTCCCATGTAATATAACAATTTGCTTCTTAACAGCAAGCAAAAAAGAAACCACAGGTTTATGGTGTGGTCATTTCAGTCTAAACTGCTGGCTTGGCAAAATGATGTGTCTCTTATTACTTTGCTATTCCCACCACAAAGGGATACATATGTTGATCGAGTTCTGTTTGATCTCTTGGACTTGGGGCACAGTACTGCCAATGGGGACAGGTTTTCCTGAAAGTAATATCTATGGCATTGCGAATGCAACATTATGCGATGAATATGATTTTAAGTTGGAATATTGCCATCGAGCATTGATATATTACAGTTATGGCTCTTGTTTTGGGGGCGTTTTTGCATTTATTCAAATCATTTTTCTTCTGGTTTTTTTTCTGCTGAAAAACTTTTCATTATTTCTCCATTTGCAAATGTATGTTCATGATGTCAATCACTGGATTGTCAGGTCCAGATTCTATTATCTTCAGCCTGCTGTCATATAGCTGGAATATTGCCGAGTTATTTGTAAAACAACAAACAATGAAACAAATTATTTTCAACTTCATTTTATGTCTTTCAGAAACATGGTATGGTTGAATGAAACACTCATAAAATAGCATCATGGCAAAGTCAGTGGTATTTGTCATTCAGCCAGCATCATATATCAGTCATTGAGCATGTATGGAAAAATCTGATCCATTATGTTTGGTAGTTGTTGATTCTAGATGGATGATTCTGGATTAAAACTTCACATCTTTATGGTTCTCTGTTTCTCCTATTGATACGAAGGAGTCACTTGTAACATGATGTAAATGAACAGAAGTTTGGTAATACAGTGATCCCTCGCTATTGTGCTCTTCGATAAAGGGCTACCTCAGTTACTACACGCGGTAACGCATGGCTCCCAAAATTTATGTACACTTTTAATACTAAGAGTATTACACAGACATAATTGTATTGTTGTTCGTTGTTCATTTGCACATAACGCTTCTCATTGCATAATCAACCGTTTATCGCTGAATGGAGTTCTAATAATCTGTTTGAAAACATCCGCGGCAAGTCCTGGAAATACGATTGTTCAACTAGTTAACTTTTCACACTATACATCCTTTGATCTTAGAAGCGCATGCATGCAATAAAAGAGAACCACAAGCGAAGTTTATGTTCTTAATTAATGGGCAATCCAATTTGAGGCGACACTGTCAACTCACATGTAGTTGCTATCACAACACGGCGGTCATTCCTTTTGATTCGGATCAAGTAACCATATCAAACCAATTAACCTGGCTTGAATGTGTATCTATATTTGTATGAATGTGTATGAATGCGCATAGTGCTGGTCAAAACTCTCGTTTTCTGTATTTTAAGCAACATGACCAATCAGTGCCACTCAGGGGTGGAAATTTGCCATTTCACGACTCCCGGGGCAGGTAGAAATACGAGGTCGGGCAACAAAATCACTAATTTTAACTTGTCTGGAGGCAAGTAATATTGGAAATCACTATCACTGTCTACATGTCTAACTACTGGTAAAATGGTACAGTAAATTAGCTGAGAGAAATTTCGTAATCGCGCTTTCGTAACATCGCCTGGTTTTTTTCCGTAGTAATAACAAGCGATTTCATTGGATTAAAATTAGTTTCTAATGACGCTTTCTTGTCGAAATCTGCTACAAGTTTCGTGATTGGTCAATTTTGAGCACGTGACCTCAGGCAGCCAATCAAATTATAGCTGTGATACCAAGCTCGTGTGTTATAAATTTCAGAAGTTGGCAAAAGATTTTTGTTAAATAGTGTTATTCTGAACGTTTTAAGCAGGAAATCACGATATATATTAAAAATATGGAACTTCGTGAATGTATCGTGCTAGGTTACGAGCTGTGACAAAGATTTTTCATGCATATATTTTTGCATTAAACGTTGTGTCCGAGCCGAGAATTCAAGGCGACGAAAGCCGAGATGTCATTTGACTTACATTACACGCGATCGCACGAAACGATGGAAATAATAACTTAGATGTAAGTTTGATTACTTTTAGATATACTTTTGTTGATTTTATTTATCACTTTGTATAATATATTTAAAGATTTGCTTAAAACGTCTTTATTTTGCTCTTTGACATGTTCGATGCGGACCCGTTGTCGAAATGTGTGTCCGAGGATTTTATTTTCAATAACATTGCGGGAAATAGTGAATAATTTTTTAATTTATCGATAAAAAATGATAAATTGAAATGGAATACGTATTTCAGACATTGTGAAATGTGACAGATTTAATAAATGAATGATATTACAGGTAGATCTAGGTCCATAAAAATATATACTATTTTGACGTGACGTGAGATAAACACATATTGATGATTTGAAGTTTGCTGAGCGCGCTCCCCCGCCTCGGCCTCAGTTAAACGGCTCATCGTCTATAACGCCCACCAATTATTTGGACCCCATTGGTAGCGTTGTAGCGAGGGACCACTGTATTATGTTTCAACTGTGAAATAATCTGTAAATGGAGGGTTTTGCCCCCTGAGAATAGTTTCTGTGAGACAACATTGTCAACTCAGAAAAGATTTCAAATAATCTGATGTTTGTAAGAGGAATGTTTCTTTTCTGTCTCTGCATTGCAAATGTCTGAATTTTGTTTTTATCTTCAAGTTAATGTAATCAATTCATGAGATTAAGGATCTGTTTCCCTCGTCGAATCCTGACTTCCACTCCTGTGGTGGGTTTAGACGCGCTCCTCCTCAAGATAGACACATTGATCGCATTTGTGTTTGTCATGAAGGACATCATCGATCTTCTCCCTGTCGTAGCTGTTCATCACCCACAGCCGCTCATATGGATCACTGTTCTCGGAGTCGCTCCCGATCTGCTTTGCCACTTCCGGTTCAGGTTACACCCCCCTCTTCGGGCCGGCCTCTACTGTGACGCTCCCCCAACCTGCGCAGCTGCTTCCTACTTCAGAGTCGCTCCCGATCTGCTTTGCCACTTCCGGTTCAGGTTTCACCTCCCTCTTCGGGCCAGCCTCTACTGTGAAGCTCCCCCCACCTGGGCAGCTGCTCCCTACCTCTTCGGCACATAGTGACCTGGCTACTGACCAAGCACTGAACCTTGAATTGCTTCTCCAAGTGGTTACCACGGCTCTCCAACAATTTTCTGGATTTTCGGCGACTTCTGGCCCGTCCACCGTCCGCTCCTGGCACAGCTCTTCTGCTTGTGTTTCCTTTGGTTTGTTTTCCGAGGCCGCCACTAAGAATGGAAGGTGCTACCTTTTGGAATTTCTTCTCCCCGTGGCTTTTTACCCACCTCACCAAGCCTCAAGTTCGAGTCTTCAGCTGGTTAATGACAGGCCTCATTATAAAATTGTAAACAAAACATCGGGAAATCAGTTGTTTTTGCTTTTTTAATAATTCTAGATGTTTATCTTTTTTAATTAGCTGTAGTTGCCCTATCCAAGTTCAATTTGTCAATGCCTGTTTATGTTGTTTCTTCCTTCATCAGCATTATTGGTGCAGGTGTAGGTTGTGATTTCTGATAATAAATGAGATGAGCAATTATGATGTACGTTTGTTACCCTGTAATGAAATATTTACAAAGATATTTAAAAAACAGATGTGTTGATTAGTTAGGACTACACATTTAAACAGACCATATTTTCGTTCGATTTATGTTTTTTCATGATGCTAAATTATGCTGCTGTTTCTAGGCTTAATTCACCTGAACTGTTTCGGTTGACGAGGATAGAGTTAAACCCATCATCACTGAATTCTATAAATCGGGTAAATTACTGATTTAAAAAATTCCGAAATCCATCACATCTGTTGTGTTGACATCAGCCGTGTTGGTGGTCAACCAGAAGCAGTGAGACAGTGTTATTTAAGTGCGCAGTGAAACGAATAAATGTACATGAAATGTGAACATTGATCAGTCAGAAGGTGCTAATTGGGATTGTTCACTAGCCAATATATTTGCAAATATCGCCATGGGCGCTTATGAGAGTGGGGCGCTTATTACGTTGAATACGGTATGACTAATTTTATTGATTATCCAATCAAATTCGAGTATTTCACATAGGCATTGTAGAATGTTGTTTACGACACTAGGTAGTGTTTTTAATGTTTTATTTATTTCACTGTTAAGAACCAGCTTCCTCGTGAACATCTCACGGTCGTGTACATCTCACGGTTGTGGTCTAGTACAGGCTTCCAACCATGGGATAAATGCATAGTGTGAGATAGGATATGTTTAAAAAATTTGAAATTTTTGGAAAGTATATTTATATACTTATCCTATCTCACTCGCTATAAGCATTTTAGCTCCTGTAGGCTGTTAGCTCTGAGAAAGAGAATGATGTGGCAGGGGTATTCACGTGATCAGGTCGTGTAGGTCGCTATGCACAGGATTGCAGTTTGTGACCCATTTGTTTACATGGTGACCAGGTTGGTCGGGTAGCCTAGTGGATAATCCGTTCGCTTGTCACACCGAAGACCCGGGTTCGATTCCCGACATGGGTACAATGTGTGTAGCCCATTCCTGGTGTCCCCCACCATGATATTACTGGAATATTGCTAAAAGTGGCTTAAAAACCATACTCACCCACATGGTGACCATGGTGATGCTGGGATGTGTTCCGGTGAATTGTTTTTTAGAAGCTGGAAACTTTGTTCAAGCACATTTCCACATTGGATCGAAAGAAGAATGAAGAGATGCATAGTGTGAGATAGAATAAGTAAATAAACATACAATTTATTGGAAAATTTCCAATTCGCACTGTGACTGTCTTGGGATGGAGAATGTATGCCTGTGTGTGTCACTTATACCAATTCAGATGTAGTCATTTCTACACTCAGTCGCTTAATTTTATTTCAAACACTGAACATTCAAACCATAATTGGCTAAAGGTTTCACAAATATTATAGTTGTTGGAACCATGACCCACAAGTGTAAAGACAAAGGTACATCCCTGTCTTTACAGAGTGAGTGAGTTGGATTTAACGCCGCTTTTAACATTATTCCAGTTATATCGCGGCGTGTCAGCTTAATGTGGGAGGAAAGCCCGAAGTGATGCAGGTCTCAGACTTTTACCACTTCGGCGAAACCAGTGAGCACGGGTATGGTGCTGACAAACCTAGAAACATAATCGGGGCGAACCGGGAATCAAACCCACAATCATAGGGTTCTGGCGTGCCCATGGGACGCAACTCTGCACAGCGAACAGCGGCGCCTTAGATGACTGGGCCACCCATGCCCCCGTCTTTACTGAGAAGGCAGACATACAGTGTTTTCAATGCACAGGTGCGTCACTAGTAGATTTGTGCAAAATTGAATTTCAAACATACACACACACACACACACACACACACACACACACACACACACACACACACACACACACACACACACACACACACAGCTTACAGATTGAAGAATACCTACTCTTATAACCTACAAGGGCAAACATATCAGGGTTCATAAAAATCATATGTGCCCTAGGGTCATATCACGTCACGAGACAACAGTGTATTGTTTCCGTCATCCAGACAGCATTGTTGATGTCATTCGAATCTTATTGTGACGTGAGGTCTGAATGACGTCACATTAGAAACGACGTCATAACTGAGGATTGTTGCCATCATTCGACAAATAGTGGTTCCGCTGCTGTTACGACTTGCTGTCCTTGTCCTTAAACACTAAAATTTGGTCTCTGTATTTAGACGTCTTCTTCGGTAATAAATAGAACATTATTTTCGTGTTCATGTCATACTATGTTTACAACACTCGTGAGTACATTTATATAATATCCTCTATTTGTGATGGTCAGTTAGCTGTTTCAATCAAAGTTTTGTTTTATTATTTGAGAACCTTTGCTTGACTACCGGTACTCAGAATCAATCAAGCATTTTCCAAATATGGTTATATTAATATTTTATCACAAAGTGCATGAGAAAATGTCATGAAAAGATAAACAATACCATCATGAATATTCACACTTCAACAAGTCCATGCTTTATTTGAAACTCTGATTCACATGGCACAAAAAGATTTTAGAAACAATAATTTCTTTCCTTGAATAAATTGAAAATCTCTATTCAACACTGTTCGGCATTATAAAGAAATGTCTGATGGTCATTTCTAGAATGTATCACGTTATTGTGCTACCTGTCACATGACTTTGATGACTTATGGGTAATGCAAATGTAGGTTGAGAAAAACATGCAGATGATTTTAGAAATGTCATTTTGGGTTAAAGGTCAAATAAACTCGACATAGCAAATTTGCAGATTATAACACTTTAGGGCATACTTAATCACAAATGCTTGACCAATATTAACTTTGAATAACATAAAATAGTGATAAACAGACGATAAAAAAAGATAGGTGAAAACATCCCCCAAACAAAAAATCTGCCACTGGGGGCATTCCTCTCACTGGAGTTAAAACGGGTTACTGATGCGCAATTTCAATGATCAGGCCGGCACCCCGTCTGTCTGCTCTGAAGAACAGGTCTTCAGCACCCCATGCTTGCCGTAAAAGGCGACTATGCTTGTCGTAAGAGGTGACTAACGGGATCGGGTGGTCAGGCTCGCTGACTGGGTTCATGCATGTTATCGTATCCCAATTGCGTGGATCGATGCTCATGATGTAAATCACTGGATTGTCTGGTCCAGAATCGATTATATACAGATTGCTGTCATATAGCTGGAATATTGCTGAGTGCGACGTTAAACATCAAACAAACAAAGCCTTATTGGTAATAACATTGAAGATGCCTTCAGTTGTTTCCTTAGGGGACTAATCTCCGATAGGGTTTAAAACAGGGCCGAGGGCAGCATGTGGTTTATTGTAACCAACCAAACAGGATGTTAGTCATAACAAGCTAATTACAGATTGTTAATTGTTTTTTTTAATTATTCCCAAGGTCAAGATCAAAGGTCGTTTCACGCATTCAACAATGTATGCAATGTTGTTACTTTTTTGTATTAACAGAAAAAGCAGACACAGTGTAGCGGCTCAGAATTACATGATAGATAAATGCAGCTGTCAAATCTACATATCACCCAATCGAAACATTCTCACGTTCTACTTTAGGCCACACACCCAAATAGATTTGTTTGGGAAGCCGATCGGTGATTTCAGCTCTTTCACTTTGACATATTAATACTTCCTACGAATATTATGAATTATTTTCTCGCGGAAATTGGCTAAATGTATCTAGGAAAATTGATATTCGCAAAGAATTGCAATCAATATTTTTTTCAGTCTACTTGCCCTTAAAGTACACCTGCTACCAAATGCCACGGATGGCCTCAAACACAGTGTATACATGCATGGAAACAGATAAAAACATGCAAGCAATGTTGGTGATATCAGGACCATCTCCTGTCTGTACCAAAATACAGACTAAAGTCCTTCGGTGCACGATCCTTCTCTCATCCTGGTGCCTCTCTATGGAACTCCCTTCCCTTCAGCCTCAAAAGTGCACCTCGTATCACTGTGATTAGTCTGGACGCCAAACATGCCTTTTTGAAGGCTACAACTGAATGTGTATATTTTTACTATCTTACTGTCCCGTCTCTGTTGTATGTATGTATATATGTACATATGTTGAATTTACGCATCGAGCATGTCCCTCGGTGATGTGGAATTTTGCACTATACAAATAGACTAATTATTTATGTATGCTGCAGGCAAGATTTTTAATAAAAATTTGGTTTAAGGATTTTGCAGAATTGTGGAGTCAAATAAAATCGAAGAAGTGACATTTTTTCAGTCTGTCTACTACAGGACTACAAGTTCACTACAACTGCATACAGTACCGTAGGTTCAACTGCAAGACATTGGTTTCCAATAGGTTAAAATAGGTGATCAATAAGCTCAATAAACACTGTACAAATCAGAACAGGAAGCAAACAAATATTAACATGCTAGTCTGAATGATATATATGTACATTTAGCTGATTTCCTTGTAAAAATGTGAAAAAAGTTCAATTTTAACATCACATTATTGATCAGTATTTAAACAATGTGGGAATGCAACAGTCATGTAGATACTGATACGCAAGGCTGATTTATCATTAATTAAACAATATTACATGAAAATAAAGAAACAAGGAAGTAATTTATTTCCAGAAAAATAACTTTTATGATTTTTATCTCCCCTGTACTGAAAGCTCTTGTGTATGTTATGTAATCCCAGTTAGATGTTTGTTGTTTAGAAACATACGTTTCTTTTTGCATTGTCTTTGTATTACCGGTTGACCTTTAATATATATTACCTTTATCATTAATATTGCTATGACTTAACTTTGAAAAATCGTCGACACACCTGAAGTTGACGAATGTTATTTTTTAGAATTTCTGTTGCTGAAAAATATTTTTTATATAATATTATCACACAATAAAAAATATCTTTATCTTTTTCATCTTATGAATTGGTTTATACATGCAAAAAAACCCAATAATTTGTTTTTGTTAAAACAATTCAATAAATATGCAAATGAGGACACCTAGGAGGAACTTAATAACCTCGGCATCAAATCCAACGCAGTGTTGACTTAGCATTACACCATAGCCACAGGCTAATTTGCATATCATGCGACCAGACTTTTATCTTTTTTGTCAACAATCATGCTTATTCCGAAATCTGAACAGAGAGGCCAAATGCAAGCCTTTCGGGGGCTTTACATATTGTTTTGCATAATGATATAGATATACAACAACAGTGAGTGAGTGAATTGGGTTTAACACCACTTTTAACATTATTCCAGTTATATCGCGGCGTGTCAGCTTAATGTGGGAGGAAAGCCTGGAGTGATTCAGTTCTCAGACATTTACCACTTCCGTGAAACCCATGAACATGGGCTTGGTGCTAAAAAACCTAGAAACATAATCGGGGCGAACCGGGATTCGAACCCACAATCATAGGTTTCTGGCGTACCTAAGGGACGCCACTCTACACTGCGAATCACGGCGCCTTAGACGACTGGGCCCCCCGTGCCCCCTACAACAGTGAGGTGCATGACAGTATATCTTTATGTGTTAAAGTGACCGTATAGCTAGCTCTCTGCAGCACATGGCGGCGTTCAACCAGGGATAAATACGCAAAAGGAAATAATTTTTCATGTTTTATGATATTTTCTCAATGACATGTAACCATTCTATGATACATGTTTATCTGAATGTGTGGAGTCGTAAAAATAAAACCGATGTAAAACATGCTATGACTAGAATGGACTTTGTAAGATGTGACGAATCGTCTCATGTCGCTGGCCTGAGGCAGAGGTACTTGGCTGGCTGCATAGAACTCTGGCGATGAGATTTGATCGCATCACGCCTACTTGCTGGACAGAGATTTGTAAATATTTCCCCTAACTTTAAAGAAGAGTTTCCCAATGTGTCATTGCTTCTGTAAACACAAATGGCTGCAGATGTGTGGTCACTGTATAACAAATTGGAGGGTTTTCTAAAGAATTGTATCCATACACTGTTCCTAAAGTTACTTTAACGAATGAATAGATATTTTGAATTTATTAATCTGTTTACTTACGAACCATATACAGTCAGTAATTCATAACTACCGCAAGGAAATGTCAGTTCTTGACATTTTGAAAGACCTTGAAATGTTGAGTTCACCTGAGACCTAAGCAATTACCTGATGATCATATATCTGACAGCCGATTTCACACAGGCAGACACTATTTTCGGAATGAGACATTAGTTTAAAGAGTTGTTACTTGAGATATATTGTTATTGCTTCCATTACTCTGCCATATTATATATTTAAATACGATATCTTAAAGAAGAACAACATTATTGTTACACAGCAAGTAGACTATGATTTGATAATAAGTAAGTGTGTTGTTGTTTGTAATTATTTTCCAAACCACATTGTTATGTTGTCGGTTCATTATCAGAAAGGGTTCAGATTTCAGCCAGGACACAAAGAGGTAGCCATCAAGAGCTGATTCCATGTAATGCATTCTCTTAAATGTTTGTTTGTTTGTTTGTTGTTTAACGCTGCACTCAGCATTATTCCAGCTATATGACGGCGGTCTGTAAATAATCGAGCCTGGACCAGACAATCCAGTGATTAATATCATGAGCATCTTTGGTGTGACGTTTTTTGAAAGAAAATTATCTTTGATAAGTAATGAGTTTTGGAAAAGTTGTTTTCAGTCATTTATAGTGCTTGATAAGAAAATCAAGCCAGAATCTTTCAGTAGTTTTTTAACTGAACCAATTTTTTATAACCCTAATATTAAAATTAACAGGAAATCATTTTTCTTGAAATGCTGGTTTGAGAAGGGCATCTCCCAAATTATAGACTTGGTCAAGGCCAATAAGGAGTTTCTGTCATATGAGGAATTTAATGATATGTATGGTATTTGTTCATCCTATTTGGAGTTTTATGGTGTTGTTAGCAGCGTTAAACAATACCTTGGAGCTCTAAATTTAGTTAGAGTTCCAACAGATTCTGTGGAGGATCAGCGCTGTGTGGTAAAAACTATTTGTAGTTCCAAGTCCGGTTCAAAACATATTTATTTTTCATTGGTTTCTACAGAAGTAAAAACTAAAGGGCAGGAAAAGTGGGAATTACAATTTGAAAACTTAAATTGGAACAATATTTATAATAAAATTTTCAGTACAACACAGGATGTCAAACTGCGATGGTTTCAATACAAAATTACCCACAGAATTCTCACCACTAATACTTTTCTGTATTTACTCAATTATGCTCAGAATGATTTGTGCTCCTTCTGTCACAATGAAAAGGAAACAATTACTCACTTGTTTTGGGAATGTGATGTAATAAAACAATTTTGGGATGAAGTGTCATTGTGGATCGACCAGTGCTTTCATGTTTATAATATGACATTTTGTGCAGAATTGATACTTTTTGGAGTTAAAGAGAACATAAAAACAGATAAAGTGTTTGATTTACTTTTACTAATTGCAAAATACTATATTTATAGATGCAAATTCCAAAATACAAAACCTTATTTTCATGTTTATAAAAAGGAAGCTTTTTCACGATACAACATTGAAAAAGATATTGCTTTCAAGACAGGTAATCAACAGAAATTCTATGGTGCTTGGATGCTGTATCATCAACTTTTCGAAAATGAGGAGCAGCTTTCAATTTAATTTTAGTTTTGTACTTAAGATTTTAATGTTTGAGACCATGTACTTTCCTAAACTGCAATATGATATATAAACAAGAGTGAATGTGTGAGTGAGAAGTATGTTATTTTCTGTATAAAAAAAACAACAAAGTAAGATGTACTGATAAGTTGTGCTTTATGTCATGGGCTTTCTGCTACCCTGGGCGGAAGCCCATTTATGTAACAGGTGTGTCTTTCTAAAAACAATAAAAGAAAAAAAAAAAAAAAAAAATATCATGAGCATCAATCCACGCAATTGGGATCGATGACATGCATCAACCAAGTCAGCGAGCCTGACCACCTAATCCTGTTAGTCGCCTTTTAAAAGGAGGCTTACATTGTCACACTTATTTTTGGAATCAATGGGCTTTCTACTTCTCGTCTTTAACTTACACAAAGAGTTGTCCATGTCAGGGTTCATTGTTTCAGATCAGCTAAACAGGGTGTACTTTGCATACCCCCAAAACTGTGTACTCCAATTAGTTCTGAATAATTGGTTTCTTAAGATTTGGTTGGTTGTTCTGTTGTTTAAAGCCGCACTCAGCAATATTCCAGCTATATGACGGCGGTCTGTAAATAATCGAGTCTGGACCAGACAATCCAGTGATTGATATCATGAACATATATCCACGCAATTGGGATTGATGACATGCATCAACCAAGTCAGCAGGCCTGACCACCTGATCCCGTTAGTCACCTCTTGCGACAAGCATTGGTTGCTGAAGACCTATTCTACCCCGGATCGGTTTGTTAAGAGATATGCAATAAGATGTTGCACTGGTAGTCATAAAAGTGGTGTTGTGTGAAAATGAAATTCGATTTTGACATATTCAGGACACGTGTTGCTTTTGATCTTCCAACATTTGGATATAGTTCAATGGCTTGCTTGTATTCTTGTTCTAATGAAACGGAGATACTTTTTCTTTTTTACCTCTCTCTGTGTTCAGCTGATGCAAGAGTGTATTCTGCATAATTAACTTTGTAAAGAGATAAATAAATACAGGGTTGGAGAGGATCTGGCCCAAGTTAGGTTGCTTCTTCCACACTGTAAGGAGGTGAAAGGAAGGAATGATGTTGTCATACAGAAGGACATCAAAGAAAATTTGCTCTCATGCAAACAGTGTTTGAAATAACTTTGAAACCCAACAAGACAGTCAGGCAGGTGACCCATAAGTGTTGCCTGCCCATCTTCAACGTTACCTGCCCGCATTCAGACATTATCAATTTTTAAAAGTCGTGAAAATAAGAGACAAATTGTGCCTTGATTCAGTTGAAATAATGTAAACAATAACTTGAGAATATACGAGCACTTATGATAAAACTGAATACGTAGGTAGTCTTAAAATTATCTGCCAGACATTCGGAGACGTGGAGGAAAATTTCATGCAGCCCGACAGAAAAGTTACCAGACACGGGCAGACAGGCAGGCAGGCAGTTATTTAGGACACTGCATGCAAAATGTGGGTTTTGAATCACCACACAAGTATTAGAGGTGAACGATATTACCAGTATTCCACGATATGAAATAATAATAAAAATAAATCACAGTAATTTGGAAAATACCGGTATATTGCATTTTTCCAAATCATACATATCTTCATCTTGTTTGAAAATTTGACATAAGTGACAAGTCAAACTGAAATTAGGAAATTTAGCAATTAGCAGCTGTTTCTTGTGATTTCCGACCAGTTTTCTGTATGTAATGTGTCTAGTGCGCATGCTTTGTGACCATAGCAACATCCAACAAAATGCAAGTTGGGATAAATGTGTGGGGAATATTTTTATTATTCAGGTTCATAGCAAATTATAGATGAAAGAACGCATGCAATACATTGTGGTATGTATTGCAATACGTGAATCATTAGTGCAATAAATTGCATTACAATATTCATGCCTGCCACTAATAGGTGTCAAACAAATGGATCAAAATGCTACGTACCCGTTAGTCGCCTCTTGTGACAAGCATGGAGTGCTGAAGACCTATTCTACCCCGGATCGGTTTGTTAAGAGATATGCAATAAGATGTTGCACTGGTAGTCATAAAAGTGGTATTGTGTGAAAAAATTGAAATTCGATTTTGACATATTCAGGTCACGTGTTGCTGATGGATCAAAATGCTATGTACCCCTGGTAGTTTTAGGGATAATGTGTTCTTTATGGACCTTTGACCTGACCCTCTCAGCTCCTGAGTATTAATAGTGTTATTCTTGCTGTTTCAGCTCCTGGGTGTATAATGTGTGTTATTCTTGCTGTTTCAGGTCCTGGGTGTATAATGTGTGTTATTCTTGCTGTTTCAGCTCCTGAGTATTAATAGTGTTATTCTTGCTGTTTCAGCTCCTGGGTGTATAATGTGTGTTATTCTTGCTGTTTCAGGTCCTGGGTGTATGATGTGTGTTATTCTTGCTGTTTCAGCTCCTGAGTATTAATAGTGTTATTCTTGCTGTTTCAGCTCCTGGGTGTATAATGTGTGTTATTCTTGCTGTTTCAGGTCCTGGGTGTATGATGTGTGTTATTCTTGCTGTTTCAGCTCCTGAGTATTAATAGTGTTATTCTTGCTGTTTCAGCTCCTGGGTGTATAATGTGTGTTATTCTTGCTGTTTCAGGTCCTGGGTGTATGATGTGTGTTATTCTTGCTGTTTCAGCTCCTGGGTGTATAATGTGTTATTCTTGCTGTTTCAGCTCCTGGGTGTATAATGTGTGTTATTCTTACTGTTTCAGCTCCTGGGTGTGTAATGTGTTATTCTTACTGTTTCAACTCCTGGGTATACAATGTGTCATTCTTGCTGTTTCAGCTCCTGATTCAAAACCTAAATGATACGTTCATCTCCACACGGGTTGTGCCAGCTCTAGTCACTCTCGCCAATGACCCAGAAATGTAAGACTGTAAACTGTGACATTCATTCAGTTGAGAGGGGCGGTCGGGTAGCCTAGTGGTTAAAGCATTCGCTCATCACACCGAAGACCCGGGTTTGATTCCCGACATGGGTACAATGTGTGAGGCTCATTTCTGGTGTCCCCCGCCGTGATATTGCTGGAATATTGCTAAAAGCGGCATAAAACCATACTCACTCACTCATTCAGTTGAGGGTGGTCCTGGTGTGGGCAAGGAGTTCGGGGTAAGGCGCCACAATTCATTGTGCAGAGTTGTGTCCCTTAGGCATTCCAGAATCGATGATCATGGGTTTGAAACCTAGAGTCTTCCTGATAATTATTCCTAGACCAAGTTCTTAGAAGCGATCTTAGCGCTAAGGTGATCGGAACTCCCATATTTTAATGTAGGGTTACGACAGTCATACTGCTAAGATGATCGTAACTCCCATACTTTAACATAGACTTACAACAGTCATAGCGCTAAGGTGATCATCGTATCTCCCATACTTTAACATAGACTTACAACAGTCATACCGCTAAGGTGATCATCGTAACTCCCATACTTTAACATAGACCTACAACAGTCATAGCACTAAGGTGATCATCGTATCTCCCATACTTTAACATAGACTTACAACAGTCATACCGCTAAGGTGATCATCGTAACTCCCATACTTTAACATAGACCTACAACAGTCATAGCACTAAGGTGATCATCGTATCTCCCATACTTTAACATAGACTTACAACAGTCATACCGCTAAGGTGATCATCGTAACTCCCATACTTTAACATATACTTACAACAGTCATACCGCTAAGGTTATCGTAACTTCCATACTTTAACATAGACTTACGACGGTTATACCGCTAAGGTGATCATCATAACTCCCATACTCTACCTTAGACCTATGACAGTCACAGGTTTGTCAGGAGCACCCACAAACATCCACCACCTGCATCATTTCACCCAAATAAGGTTGACCTGATGTGAAATAACTGAAATACTGTTAAACCCAGCTCACTCTCATTTAGACTATTCCTTGGGCACCCCAGAAACCTGTGATTGTTGGTTCGAATCCCTGTTTGCCCTGAATATGTTCCCAGGCATGGCAGCAGCATCCATGTGCTTGCTGTTTTCACCAATGTGGTTAACACCTGCATCACTTTGGGTTTTATTCCCACAGAAAGCTGACATGCTGTGATATAACTGGAGTACTGTTCCAAGTGGTGTTAATACCAACTCACTCACTCACTCATTTAGGCTAAATAATATTATGTGGTTATTGATTGTGCAGTTTTGTATATCTAGCATATGCTTGTCATATGAGGCAGCGTAATAGATCACACTCTGTGACTTGGTGACCCGTGAAGATTCCGGGGTAGAACCCCCTGTCTTCAGCAACCCATGCGTGCCGTAAAAGGTGACTATGCTTGTCGTAAAAGGCGACTATCAGGATCGGGTGGTCAGGCTCGCTGACTTTGTTGATGCATGTCATCGATCACAATTGCGTGGATCAATGCTCATGATATTGATCACTGGATTGTCTGGTCCAGACTCGATTATTTACAGACCGCTGTCATATAGCTGGAATATTGCTGAGTGCAGCGTTAAACAACAAACCAACCAACCAACTGTGACTTGGTAGATTGCATAGCAACCTACCCCATCTCATGGGACATTGCTCATGATATCAATCACTGGTTTGCCTCGATTTTTGTTTGTTGTTGCCTCAGTGACCAATATTCCAGCTATATGATGCCTATCTGCATATAATCAAGTCTGGACCAGACAATCCAGTGATTGACATTATGAGCATCGATCTACGCAACTGGGATATGATGCCATGCATCAACCAAGTCAGGGAGTCTGACCACCTGATACCACTGGAATATATCACTGGCTGGAATATTGCTGAGTGCGGTGTTAAACAGCAAACAAACAGTGCTTTGAACTGCAGCTTTCTTGTTTTATTTTTAGTACTTTTTATGAAGAATTAATAGGCAAGTGAAAGATGGATGACATTGAGGGAGATGGAAATCATCGGAACATAATATCTCCATTAAGTTGTTTTTGTGTGTTTGCAGCTCAGTTAGAATATCCACTATTCCCTCCCTCGGCGCCATCATAGAGCATGTGTCAATACGAGAGGTAAGACGTTCCTTGATTATCTCTGAGCTGTTATATCCCTACCCTTGTCAGCTTGCTGTTTGAAGGTCTTCTCCCTGGGGGACTCCAGGGCAGACGGAGAACCTGGTGCTCCATGCTTGTTGTAAGAGGGGAGGGGATGTGTAATTAGGTTTAACATTGCATTCAAGATTATGGCATCTATATAGTGTGTGGGCGTGAGTGTGACCTTTGTGTGACTGTTTGGCTGTGAGTGTGTGCATGTGTGTGTGTGTGGGGTGGGGAATGTGTGGGAGTGAGTGTAACTTTTGTGGGACTGTGTGTGTGTGTGTTGGGGGGCACTTGTGGCTGTGTGTGTGTGGCTTTGTGTGTGAGTGTGACTGTTTGGCTGTGTGCATTTGTGAGTGTGACTCTGTGTGTGGGCGTGAGTGTAACTGTGGGCGTGTGTGTGTGGGCATGAGTGTGTGTGTGGGCGTGGTTGTGACTGTGTTTGGCTGTATGTGTGAGTGTGGCTGTGTGTGTGTGTAGCTGCTTGTACTAGTTTGGACAAAGCCCGTTTAATAATGCTTCACCAAAACTTAGACACTACAATTTAGTGTGAATAACTCTCTTAGACATAGTATATTGACTCCGAGATGACTAGTCCTAGTTTACTGACATGTTGAAATTTGATTATTGATCACATGGTCATAAAGTGCAAGTTTCATGAAAAATACTGATAGAATTTTCTTACATCATTATGTAGCCTGTCTGATGTACAATATAGTGGCAGAGAAAAAAAGGGTGAAAACATTAAGTTAGCGCTGTTGTGCTTAATTAAAAGTACCTATTTTTTAGCTCTGTGTTACCTATCATAAAAACATGAATAAGGAGGCGTGGCTTAGCTAGCCCTTCAAGCTGATTGGGTATGACTCCAACTGGGAACAGAATCTACCCAATCGTTACATTAGTTGAAGGGAGACCTCTGTTATATATATATATCATACCGGTATAGATTCCATGTATGTCAAGGGTATGGCTAGTGGGGGCGTGTCCAGTAACCTTGCTTTAAGTGGATAATATAATACTTAGCCGAATACGTTAGGGCCATATATTATTTCAAAATTTATTCTATGCTAAATACATTATGTTCATCAACATATGGTAAGAGGTATTGCCTTAAAAAGCTGGAGGTCACATATAGGTCAGGGAGATGTAATCTTTACTGCATAAGTATCAGAAGCCAGAGGTTCGCATGAGACATTTTTATTAATATACAATATTTACGATAAGGAAACATTCTTGGCTAATAATCTCTATGGCTGTACTTCCAAGTCATGTAAGTCAACATGACATCTCTGACAATTTGCCATCCAGTAATTTATGAAAGGTATCAAACTGAGTGCAAAAGTGACTTTCCGGTTACGTAAAATGGACCTTGTGATCTCGTCAACACACACTGACTGATGATGTCAATTATTAATCACAGATTAAGAGGACCATTTCTAGTACTACGCATCAGTGTATTAATATGTACTCACGGGGGGAGCCATGTTGGAACATGATTGACTCGTCCTGGATTTGATGCTATTTTCCACATGACTGTTTACATAAAAATAATAATTCAAGAGCCATAAAAACCTTAAGTTACTTATTTTAAATTACTATCATAATTAAATATGTGAAACACGAATAAAACTTTTGTTTGAATATAAGACCGACTCCGTGGTCAAGTGGGAGAGCGTCCACCCAGAGAGTGGAAGGTCGGGGGTTCCGTCCCTGGCTGTGTCATACCAAAAGACGATAAAAGATTGTACTTGTTGTTGCACTGCCTGGCGCTCTGCATTGAGGGACTAAAACAAGGACTGGTCGGCTCGGAGTCAGTATACTGTGTCTGAGTGGGGTATTCATGTTAAACTGCAGCATGGTATCTCAGTGGACAAGCACTATTAATCAGCATCAGTCTAGACTAGTACAAGCAGCCTCACACACGTGTACATGCCCGCGTGCATTGCTATATAAGTGCAATAACCTTGAACGCGACATTAAGCCCTATTTGACCTCACCACTTCATTTGAACCTAACAAACCCTGGCCTCCATGTGTGTGTGTGACAAGTTACATCATGGCCATTTTGTAGGTGTTGGACCGGGTGTACATGCAGCTACAGACATTCTTCGACGACCCTGTGTATCGAGAGCAGCACGTCGTCCATGTGGAGTTGATCCGCACAATGGCGCATGTTGGACCAAATACAGAACCAAAGTTCAGGGATGAGTGTGAGTACACGTTCTTTGCATGCAGCATATTCCGAGAATATTTTGGTTGACAAACTCCTGTAAAACTCTGGGAATCTGGACAATATTTTTTCGAGTAAATTTGAATTCATTTCGTGTTAATGAATCCTGGTTACAGAGTAATGTCCCTTGTGTGGCGGTTCTTGACAATATGGGTCTGGCAAATGGGGTTCCAGACTGTCAGAGTTTCACAGTGTTTGCTGTTTTATTTCAGCGTGTTTTGCATTGTGCAGAAATGAGTCAGCTGTTGCACAGGCTGTAGCAACTGAGGAGGACAATCACATGATCTTACAGAACATAACTTTGTAGATACAGCCTCTGTAGACCCGGGGTAGAATGTGTCTCCAGGTCCTCATTGGTAGGCGTCATCCCATGGGGATTACAGTTCTGAACTGGTCCACAACCTGGGCTTGTCATAAGAGACGACTTAATGGATTCGGTGGTGTCCATAACTTGGTTGATTGCGTGTCATCGTACCCCGATGGTGTGGATCGTTCCTCCTAATATGAGTCACTGGATTGTCTGGTTTAGACTTGATTGTTTACAGGCCATCTTCATATGGCTTGAACATTGCTGGAATTATGCCACACACATGCACACACACACGCACTCACACACACACACGCACACAGAGAATGGAGAGAGCTGTTTTCTTCTGTTTCCATTCTTTTGGATGGACAAGGCTGCTGTGTTATTGGGGTTACAAGGAAGTTGAGCCTCTTCTGTAGCTTATTTTCCGCTAGTGCACTGATTTATTATATACTTCAGTGTAAAAAACTGAGTTTTTTCATTGCACTTTGACAGAACTATTGTCATACAAGAGTTACCTCCCCACAAATTGTCTCCCTTTATCGTATGTGTGTGACCCATACACAAACTGTTGACTTCCTTTTTATGTTCGTTTCACGTTGTCAAGGCAAGACAATAACAGATGGTCATTTATGGAGTTAATGACGCTTCTTGTCGTTTGTTATTCTCTTGAAAATGTTTCGTTATGAACTGTAAATTTCTCATTTAACTCTCAATTGAGACCGTTCGTTTCGCAAAGTGTCATTTTTCTTACATAATAAGCGTGTATTCCTTCGCTTCCAGCAGCAGTCGAAAGTTTCAAGAATGTGACCTAAAATATCTTTTATTACTATTGTTTAGATTTTTTTCAGATTTTGCACACTCAAAACCTCCTTTTTAAGTTGCAATTAAAAGCGGTGGTGAAATGTCCCTAATTGTTTGGTTGGGAGAATTTACATTTCAAGGTTTTACATTTACATATAGAACGAAAAAATATTCCGGGAGGCAATGACACAAGAAGTATATAATAAATAGGATATCCCATGAGCAATATCATGTGTGTGTGTGTGTGTGTGTGTGTGTGTGTGTGTGTGTGTGTGTGTGTGTGTGTGTGTGTGTGTGTGTGTGTGTGTGTGTGTGTGTGTGTGTGTGTGGAAATGGAGATATTTGCGCGAGAAACATGATATATTTCACTCGTCACATGTGAAACATATCCTCTATTTATTTGTCTGCTTTTGCTGACCCCGTCAATATCATTGATTTAACAATCAGTATGGTACACATTTTTGGGGAGGAGGTGTAAATGTGTCAAGCCTTTTTTCATATATTACATTCATTTATTACAGTATGTTTTTTTATTGAAAGACTTGTGCATAAAAAAATTCATTTTTCGAACATTTGAACATGAGATCAGTGAGGTGAAATAAAAAAAAATTAGAAAGAAAGAAACATCCTTCCTGGTGCAGACTTTTTTAATGACAAGTCAACGAATTACTCCAATTGCCGTTTCGATTGAATCAGGAGGTTTTTTTCTAAAATTAATCTGTTTCTCAGACTCTTCAGGGGAATAAAAATGTCCTTGGTCTTATCCTGCATGTCATTAAAATTATAGTTTTATTTGACATGTGGGCAGATCCATAAACCAAGTATAAAAAAGGTAGTGCTTCTTGTGCATCATGTGCTTCATGAGATATTTCTTGATATAAGAGCACCTTTGTGGAACATACCCACATCAAACAGTAACATGGCGGAGTTGTGGGACTTGGATGTTCAGATGAGGATCCCACGATGGCTTTTACTGATATGTTGAAAACAAGTTGAAAAAAAAACTATCGCAAGCTGAAGATTGACATTGTAGAGGGTTCCGTGAACCATGAAAACGTACCGAAACGTACCTCGCATGTGTGTTCAGATGTACCTAGTGTGTGTATTAATGTGTACTCACATGCATACCATGTTTGAATCAGGTTAATATCCTGAAGTTTAACATTCAAAGTTTAGGGGGTCTCCAGGTTCCCCTTATTTCACATCGTTACAGATTGTCTTTTTGTCATGATCCGTCATTGACAAAGTGAGAAATGTATCCAAAGCACTTTGGGCCCCATTTTACAAAGTTATCAGCTTTGCGACTGTCGTAAGTCCAGCACTACGACTGTCGTACGTCCAGCAGTACGACTGTCATAAGTCCAGCACTGCAACTGTCGTACATCCAGCAGTACGACTGTCGTAAGTCCAGCACTATGACTGTTGTACGTTCAGCACTACGACTGTCGTACATCCAGCACTACAACTATCGTAAGTCCATGTTTAAGTATGGGAGTTACGACTGTCTAACCACCAAGATATTCACCCCTAGATATATGAGAGAATTCTGGATGAATTTTGATGTATTTTTTGCAAACAACTGACCTGTAGTTTTGGATGGCACAAAATGTTTTCGTTTCCAAACTGTTGAGAAATGTTCGATAAAGTATCAACCGTTTTACAGCAGCTGCTTCGTCATGGGCATCTCGAGGCTGTTGACAAATGAGGCAGCAAATTACATTGCTACATCAGGATTATTTGTTCTGCAACAATGCAGAATATTTTTCTCTTATTGATGTTTATGAGGCAAATAATTATTAATTACCAGAAGTTTTTCCATATTAGCGCCATATTCACAACAAACATCAGCTTGCATCCTCAGTCAACAGGTTTAACACATAACAATATGTCCCATGATAATTTCTGTGTCCTGATTGGCCGCTTGCAAGTCAGAATGAAGACATGCTATCTTGCATACATAATTCATAGTTCTCTGACTTAACATGCTTTTCTTAGCCCTTGCTGTACAGGAAATGTGTCTTCCGATATCCTAGGGGTACAATTTGTAAAATATTACCATGCAAGTTTCCCTATAGGACAAAATCGTTATGTGAGTGTCACACAGACATAGAACAACATGCATATTGATAATATAAAGGTTTTTCATGCTTGAAGTGACAATTTCCCCACAAAATTATGTACATAACTTACACACTGCAGTTAGTACATTATCATGCTGGTTATAATCAGAAACAGCTGCCAATAAGCCCAGTTTATTGTCAAACCATGTTGAGTTACGATTTACCTAAAGAGGCACAGATGACCAGGGCCCCGTTCCACAAAGCGATCTTAGCGCTAAGTCTGTCGTAAGTCAGTGTTAAAGTATGGGAGTTATGATCATCTTAGTGCTACGATCGCTTTGTGGAATGGGGCCCAGTCTTCTAAAGCTCTGCAGTTCACATTGCAGTGTTGGATCCATGAGGCATTCCAGATCCTAAATTTGAATCCAGGTTCATCCTCATCTTGTTTCCAGGTTCGGCACACAATACCTGCACTTGTGGGTTTCACCAAAGTGGTGAATATCTACCACCTGCATCAGTTCTGGCTTTCTTCCCACATCAAGCTGACACGCCGTGATATAAACGAAAAACAGTTCCATGCAGCATTAACCCAAACACACACTGTTTACCAACATGCACTGAATTGCAGTGTGCCAGTGGAGTTTTTAATGCATCCTTGACGGCGATGTATGGGAGTGGTGGGAGTGCAAATTATGTCACTATTGCCATAAGCAGGAAAGGACCGACCCCTCTGCTCGTTAATGAGCTAAAAGTAACAAATAATTAACTTTTTACTGTCCGTGGTTTTCCAAGCCATTTCTCATTAACTCCATAAACAAGCTATTTTCAGAACTTAATATTTAACGCATTTTCCCTGAAGCTCATTAGGCCAAATGATTTTGTCAACCAATTGCCTGCTAAGTATGTTCGTTCATATATTTGAGGATAATCATAGGATGGCTGGCAGCAACTGCTTTATGTGAACATTATTTTACTCAGAGGCAGAGAGCTCTTTTAGTGATTAAATGTAATTAATGAATAATTTGACGTTTCATACTGGATAACTAGATGAGTGAAAATGAACCACAATTTCAGATAAACACATTTTGTTTCATGTTCAGTGACTTTTTGGTGATTATCTCAGCTGTAGAATTATTGACAGGAGGTTTGAGCAGTGACAACAAAAACAATTGAGTACGATCAAATCATGGTACTGTACTGGTCACAAGTTGTAGATTACAGACAGGAGGTAATTTTGGTACTGTACTGGTCATATGTTGTAGATTGCAGACAGGAGGTAATTAAGGTACCGTATTGGTCACTAGTTGTAGATTACAGACAGGAGGTAATTATGGTACCGTATTGGTCATACTTTGTAGATTACAGACAGGAGGTAATGATGGTACCGTATTAGTCATACGTTGTAGATTACAGACAGGAGGTAATGATGGTACCGTATTAGTCATACGTTGTAGATTACAGACAGGAGGTAATGATGGTACGGTACTGGTCATACGTTGTAGATTACAGACAGGAGGTAATTATTGTACTATATTGGTCACAAGTTGTAGATTACAGACAAGAGGTAATGATGGTACCGTTTTGGTCACAAGTTGTAGATTGCAGACAGGAGGTATTTATGGTACTTTTCTGGTCACTAGTTGTAGATTACAGACAGGAGGTAATGATGGTACCGTATTTGTCACAAGTTGTAGATTACAGACAGGAGGTAATGATGGTACCGTATTGGTCACTAGTTGTAGATTACAGACAGGAGGTAATGATGGTACCGTATTGGTCATACGTTGTAGATTACAGACAGGAGGTAATGATGGTACCTTATTAGTCACTAGTTGTAGATTACAGACAGGAGGTAATGATGGTACCGTATTGGTCATACGTTGTAGATTACAGACAGGAGGTAATGATGGTACCGTATTGGTCATACGTTGTAGATTACAGACAGGAGGTAATGATGGTACCATATTGGTCACTAGTTGTAGATTACAGACAGGAGGTAATGATGGTACCGTATTGGTCACAAGTTGTAGATTACAGACAGGAGGTAATTATGGTACCATATTGGTCACTAGTTGTAGATTACAGACAGGAGGTTATTATGATACCGTTCTGGTCACAAGTTGTAGATTACAGACAGGAGGTAATTATGGTACTGTTCTGGTCACTAGTTTTAGATTACAGACAGAGGGTAATGATGGTATGATATGTAGATCAACTGATGAGATTTTGTGTGAATGCCTGTCTTGCTTTCATCATATCCAAACTGCATAGATTGATGCTCATGATGTCTGATCCAGACTCAATTATTTACAGACTTCCAATCTATAGCTATAATATTGCTGAATGCAGCATTACACAACAAACAAACAAACTGTAAATCAACTGGGTATCAGTTGGGACAGCTGATGAATGGAATGGTTGAAACATGCTATATCACTTAGGGATGTTTTTTCTTCATCAACATTTATTTTTGGAATCTGACAGATTACTCCCATTTTCCACTAAACTTCAGATTGTGTTGTGGATAAGGATGATTTGACATTTCCTTGAGACAATATTATGGAATTCTGTGTATATACTTCTCACATATTTTGAAATATAGCCAATTAGACAGCTTCAACAACAATATGCTTCCAAGTGTAAGTTTATTCTCTCCACTGGAGACCCGTGAAGATCCGGGGTAGAATAGGTCTTCATTAACCCATGCTTGCTGTAAAAGGCGACTATGCTTGTTGTAAGAGGCGACTGACAGGATCGGGTGGTCAGGCTCGCTGTCTTGTTTGATGCATGTCATCATATCCCAATTGCATGGATCAATGCTCATGATGCCAATCACTGGATTGTCTGGTCCAGACTCGATTATTTACTGACCGCCGTCATATAGCTGGAATATTGCTGAGTGCGGTGTTAAACAATAAACAAACAAACAAACTCTCCATTGGATCAGTAGTCATCATCTATTCAACTATAAACAGAACAACATTCATAAAATAATATTTTCTGAAGAGTGAGCTACAGTACCTTTATGCTATTTTGTGTGTTCTCTTCTGGTTCTGGGGATTATGTTCATAATTCATTGTGATCCTGTTTACACGCAAAGGATTATTCCAAAACGTGTTGGACTGTGTTGATTGATGTGGTATGATGGCAGGGTTTAATGCTGTGGATGTTCACACAGCCAAGATTACAGGGGGATCTACTTGTCTGATTTGATTTCACCAGGACACTCAGACAGCTGAACGTGCATCTCAACCACCACTACATGAATCCCTATCGTGTTTCATTAGGAGACTGACTTATAATACCTGTATTTGTAGCCAATTTCCATCCCCTGTCAAAGAAGGAGCTACTATTTCTAGACGTCTCTATTGAGTTTATGTCTGTAATAATACTTCATATTTCCATCGGAAAGTAGAAAGCTGATTGTGACTAAGTCAATTTTCTTCAGTTTACTATTTTACAGAAATATCCAGCATTTGTGATATTTTCAGTGGCCATTTCTTTTGTAAATCACTTATACATTGTTGTGTGTCTGATCTCATATGACTTGTTAGCCCCCGACCCACATCTAAAGAAGTCACATGACTCTTGCTCAAAAGTTGTTGATCAAGGTTACAATATTCAAGTCCCAGCAAGACTTTTTGTCATGGACGCATCAGTGACAAAAATGATGTCCGATAAAATTCCCTATTTTGACTTGTACCATATATTCCTGTGTTTTTTCAAGTGAAGATTTGACTTGCCTTTGCATGTGTTTGTGATGGTGCCACCGGTGGATCAGGATTCTCTCACCTTTTCATGAACACCTGGTATCATCACTATTTGATAGTGATTCATAAACACATGCTAATGATATAGTGCAGCGTTAAACAATAACCAAACAAACACACCTAGATGATTGGTTTGCCTTGACTCTAATGTTTTCAAGGAGTAACTATGCCACCGATCGGGCGCTGACACATTCAGTCCAGGGCCCCATTCAACAAAGCCATCTTAGCGGTATGACTGCCGTAAGTGTATGTTAAAGTATGGGAGTTACGATCGTGTTAGAGCTACGACCACTTCGTGGAACAGAGCCCAGATCTAGAACTTGTAATTAATGCCCTATATGAAACTGAGACATTGTCTCTGTGTTATTAGAGTTCTCATTAACTGTTGGACTGATATACTGAAATTTGATAAAGCAGACGGACAAAGTAGTTTTTCAAAGGGTGAAATGATACCTGCTATGTCATTCGAGCCGAGCCCCACCTTTAGAGAGGGTAAAAACACTAAGCTGGAGTAGATAATGCATCTTGAGAGTACGGTGGAGATTTGTGTCTGTGTAGCTGTCTAAATCGGATGACAGAGTTGGGGCCGGTCTGTTTGAGGGTCTGCGACACAAGTAACACTGTGTTGTACAGACAGTAGTATTCCCAATAGGCTTCGTTTTGAGAGGCTGGTATAAAGAGGGTGATTACAGACAGGCTTGTACGCGACAGTGAGATCACTTATTACAGCTAGTCCCAGGAGTTAAAGTGTGTGACATTCAGTGAGAATTAATGACAATTTACTGAGACGATTTTTCTGAAATACTCATCTCTGATGGCTAAAGGCCAAAGCAGCTCACCCTAATCCTTTCCTTCTGACGTGTCGTGATCTTTTTTGAAAGGGCATGGGTTAAAGCCAAGTTGAAATTGCTTAATTTACAAAATATACAAGTTTTGCCGTATTTGAGGTGGTGTGGTGAAATGGGATTTTAAGATTATGTCACTTACATAGCAACTCGCAGGCATGTGTGTGGCTGCTTGTACTGGTCCGGAGTTTTGCTGGTTTTTTGGAGCTAGCCCACTGAGATGGCCCACAATTCTAGGTTAGAATAGGTCTTCAGTAACCCATCCTTGTCGTAAAGGCGACTATGCTTGCCGAAAGAGACGACTAATGGGATCGGGTGGTCAGGCTCACTGATTTGTTTGATACATGTCATCATATATCCCAATTGCATGGATCGATGCTCATCATGTCAATCTCTGGATTGTCTGGCCCAGACTCTGTTATTTACAGACGGGCGACATGTAGCTGGAATATTGCTGAGTGCGGTGTTGAACAACAAACAAACAATCACGTGTTGATGGTCTTATCTCAACAAAACAAAAAAACAAATACTCTCATAAAGCATCTTTTTTGTATGATGCGACCAGGAGATCAAACTGGCTGACATTCCTGACTCACTCTCACTCACTCACTCACTCACTCACTCACCCACCCACCCACTCACCCACCCACTCACCCACCCACCCACCATACTTGCATGTGCTCCGTGGTGCATAAGCCATCTTTATCATAGACAGGATGACCAAATGCCTGGCACTCCGACGATTTACAATTGGCAGTGACAAGGATGGCACAATGGATTAAAATAAATACATTTTCACTACTAATTTTCACTACTAATTAGTGTTTGGTGTAATATATTAAAGCAAACATTTAAGGTAAGAATCGATACTTTTTACTTAGATTGGGCAGTGACCAATACTTGTATCGAGAAGTCAAAACTCGCAATCCACTGGTGCATCAATGTATCGTCCTACTTGGTACAGTCTGACATGTAATCAGCCAATCAATGAGTCTGACCACCAATTTAGTCGCCTCTTACAACAAACAACGGTTGCTGGGGACCTATTCTAGCCTGGAGTCCCCACGAGGTAGAGTTACACGGACTTAAGCGATACCCCAATAACTTGCAAAAACTATAAAGAGTAATGAAAGATATCGGACAGCAACCAACTTACATAAATCATGATTTTCTTTCTTGTGCAGAAATGAAGAATATCAAATAAAAAGATGGATTAAAACTATGAATAATTCATGGAAAAATGCACCATAAGTTGGAAAAAAGAGTTCCTTGAAATGAGTTTACTCTCCACGGGGTACGAGTGACGGATCTTGCTAACATAAACCACACCAAATCATTAATATCTCAGCTTGGTATGTCAGGGAAGAAACATCAGTGCTGTACTCTGCAACCTGATCGTTCATGTATTCGTTATTTATGATAAGACTAAAACACAGGGAGGACAATTAATTTTCATGGGTTTTCGGGGTTTTTATGCGACACAGATGTCCAGCACCCACAAATAAGTAAGCTCAATGCAGAGAACACAATATATTGTATTCCAAGGGAGACACAATAATATTGACTTGGTTGATGCATGTCATCGTATCCCAATTGCGTAGATCGATGCTCATGATGTCAATCACTGGATTGTCTGGACCAGACTCAGTTATTTACAGACTGCCATCATATAGCTGGAATATTGCTGAGTGCGATGTTAAATGACAAACAAACAAACAAAAACAAACAAACAAAAACACTGTACCAAATTCTTGAAAAAGAACAAAAAGGTCCTTTTATTAAAGTAATTATCAAATTTTACAGCACAGTACACTACCCCATTTTATTTGCTTTACTAACACTCTAAATTAATTATTAGGGATCGCCTGTACCCTAGTTTTGAAGGTCAAGGTTAAACCCAGAGTTTGGGCGAGACGTGACACCCATGTAGCCAGATTGTTGGATGGATAACCTTGTGGACCTGGATCTGGTTACTGACTGATGACACTCCCATGATGGTGTCTGTAAGGACTTTAGCAGCACCTGATGGCTCTTAATTCACTTCTGACACTTACTCATTCCTGTTTGTAAATTTGTGACATTTCGTGTCTTGGTGATGGTTTGAAGATGGTAATCCTTGTGATCCCATGTTGTGCACTTCACATCATCGCAATCATATCCCGGCCTTTGGGGTGTCAAGCAAATGCTTGAAATGCTTGTACTGATTTGACCTGTGAAGGTCCTGGGTAGAATAATAGGTCTTCTGCAATCCATGCTTGCCGTAAAAGGCAACCATGCTTGTCATAAGAGGCGACTAACAGGATCAGGTGGTCAGGCTCGTTGACTTGGTTGATGCATGTCGTCGTATCCCAATTGCGTGGATTAATGCTCATGATGTCAATCACTGGATTGTCTGGTCCAGACTCAATTATTTACAGACAGCCATCATATAGCTGCAATGTTGCTGAGTGCGTCGTTAAACAACAAACGAAGAAACAAGTGTCTCTCATCTCCATTGTATTCTCTTTTTGATCTTTTCATGTATATTCTTTTTGTCAAAATAACAGAATTTTTTTTTAAATAAGTCTCAATTTCCAACCAATACCATATCCATCTACCGTATATCATTTAAATAATATTGGTAATTCCACATAAGAACCTTGAAAAACAGCAACAAAACAAAGACGGACAATATTTGAAGGTTTTCTTTCTTAATACAGTTTATTGTTCACACATTCTTTTATTGGAAAGATAACCAGTGTCCATCAACCAATGTAATATTGAGACTTCAGTTGAGTTGTCATCGCAGGAGACGGACTGATGCAGCCAGGGATTCAATATATCATGTTAATATCCTAACGCCACATAATAGCAGAAGTAGTTGTGCTCATAAATAATGTTTTCAATTTAAGTGTAAACGCGAATTAGTTTCGTTGATATGGTAGTCATTGAAGGTGAGGTGAGGTGAAATGGGGTTTAACGTTGCGTCCAAGATTATTGCACTTATATAGCGACGTGCATATACGTGTGTGTGTTTGTGTGGCTGCTTGTACTAGTTACGACTGATGCTGATTTATAGTTCTAGCTCACTGAGATACCATGCCGCAGTTTAACATGAATACCCCACTCAGACACAGTATACTGACTCCGAGCCGACCAGTCCTTGTTTAGCCCCTTAATGCCGAGTGCCAGACAGGGTAACAACAAGTACCATCTTTTGGTATGACGCAGCCGGGGATCGACCCCGGACATTCCGCTCTCCGGGCCAGATGCTCTACCACTAGACCACGGAGGCGGTCGGTAATCATTGAATGTAAGGGAATGCTGCTGCTCCTGATGAACCATGCCTTTTTGTTAGTTTCTTGCTAAAGTAAATTACCTTACACTTTATAGGTAATCCTAAAAAATGTTAAATTTCTTACAAAATCCCAAGATATCGGAAACGAGTTTATGGGCCATTGAAAAACAATTCCATCTACAGACATGTGAATCGCCATGAAATTAGTTTTTATACCGGAATGAAAGGCGAAAACATTCATGCCATTCCATTGATGTTGCACAAGCCAACAAATGAGAAACAAGAGACTTTCTTTCGAGGCTAATGGTAGATGCACACAGAGTGTTTGGAGGAGGGTACAGCCACAGGCACCGTTGATGACTGTCATGGGCAACTCTCACGAGGATGCCAAAGCAGAATGTGTTTATGGTGCTCCTTGCTTGCCTCTCCCTGGGGATTCCAAGACTGAAAAGATTCTTGGTGACTCTTGCTTGTCTCGCCATTGTCCCAGAATTCTCTAACCATTGCTAGTCTCCCCATGGTACCACCTGCTTGTCTCTAGTGGTACCCTTGCTTGTCTCTAGTGGTACCCTTGCTTGTCTCTAGTGGTACCCTTGCTTGTCTCAATGGTACCCTTGCTTGTAAACCATGGTACCTCTTGCTCGTCTCCAATAGTTCCCTTGTCTCAATGGTACCCTTGCTTGTCACCATGGTACCTCTTGCTTGTCTCCAATGGTACCCTTGCCTCAATGGTACCCTTGCTTGTCTCTAGTGGTACCCTTGCTTTTCTCCAATGGTACCCCTTGCTTGTCTCTAGTGGTACCCTTGCTTGTCTCCAATGGTACCCTTGCCTCTAGTGGTACCCTTGCTTGTCTCTAGTGGTACCCTTGCTTGTCTCCAATGGTACCCCTTGCCTGTCTCTAGTGGTAGCCTTGCTTGTCACCTCAAGATACCACTTGCTTGTCTCCAATGGTACCCCTTGCTTGTCTCTAATGGTACCCTTGCTTGTCTCCAATGGTACCCTTGCCTCTAGTGGTACCCTTGCTAGTCTCTAGTGGTACCCTTGCTTTTCTCCAATGGTACCCTTGGTTGTCTCTAGTGGTACCCTTGCTTGTCTCCAATGGTACCCTTGCCTCTAGTGGTACCCTTGCTAGTCTCTAGTGGTACCCTTGCTTGTCTCTAGTGGTACCCTTTCTTGTCTCAATGGTACCCTTGCTGGTCTCTAGTGTCATATTGCTGACAAAATCACCATGATTGTTCTTTCTAGTTGTGATAATTGGCATGAGCTGTATTAATTGCCTATCAAATGGTCAGTCTAACTCTCAGAAAAGAAGAAATGTGCTTATAGCAATGTATGTTTCAATTTTTGATAATTCAATTGTTAATATTGATGAGCATGATACTGGCAATTAGTGTAGATAATAAAATATGCTCTTAATGATCCAGCACAAACTGAACTTACTCCTGCAAGGACAACTGGACAAAACAAGTTGTAGCTTTAATCTAACAGGAGGATCCCAAATCAATTGACAGATCAATGGGAGGATCACCAAACATTTGACAGGTCAATGGGGGATCACCCAAACGTTTGACAGGTCAATAGGAGGATCACCCAAATGTTTGACAGGTCAATGGGCGGATCACCCAAATGTTTAACAGGTCAATGGGAGGGTCACCAAAACGTTTGACAGATCAATGGGAGGATCACCCAAATGTGTGAAAGATCAATGAGGGGATCACCCAAACGTTTGACAGGTCAATGGGAGGATCACCCAAACGTTTGACAGATCAATGGGAGGATCACCCAAACATTTCACAGATCAATGGAAGGATCACCTAAGTGTTTGACAGATCAATGGGAGCATCACCCAAATGTGTGAAAGATCAATGAGGTGATCACCCAAACATTTGACAGGTCAATGGGAGGATCACCCAAATGTTTCACATGACAATGGGAGGATCAACCAGTAGTTTGACAGATCTATAGGTCTAAGGATCACCCACACATTTCAAGATCAATGGAGGATCACCTAAACGTTTGACAGGTCAATAATAGGATCAACCAAAGTTGTTACAGGTCAATGGGGATCACCCAAATGTTTGACAATCAATGAGAGGATCACCAAAGAGTTTGTCAGGTCAATGAAAGGATCTCCCAAATGTTTGACAGATCAATGGGAGGATCACCGAAGAGTTTGTCAGGTCAATGGAAAGATCTCCCAAATGTTTGACAGGTGAATGGGAGGATCTCCCAAATGTTTGACAGGTGAATGGGAGGATCTCCCAAATGTTTGACAGGTGAATGGGGGATCAGCCAAATGTTTGACTGATCAAAGGGGATCACCTAAATGTTTGACAGATCAATGGGAGAATCACAAAAGAGCTTTTCAGGTCAATGAAAGGATCTCCCAAATGTTTGACAGATCAAAGGGGATCACCTAAATGTTTTACAGATCAAAGGGGATCACCTAAATGTGTTATAGATCAATGGGATGATCACCCAAATGTTTGACAGATCAATGGGAGGATCACCAAAGAGTTTGTCAGGTCAATGAAAGGATCTCCCAAATGTTTGACAGATCAATGGGAGGATCACCAAAGAGTTTGTCAGGTCAATGGAAAGATCTCCCAAATGTTTGACAGGTGAATGGGGGATCATCCAAATGTTTGACAGATCAATGGGGATCACCCAAATGTTTGACAGATCAATGGGGATCACCTAAATGTTTGACAGATCAATGGGAGGATCACCCAAATGTGTTATAGATCAATGGGGGATCACCTAACTGTATGACAGATCAATGGGTGATCACCATCAGTGTGTTGCTGCTTATAGTGATATAAACCACTTTCACTCACTCGCTTGAAGGCTTCAATGATATTACTGCTATGTTGCTGATTGTAGTATAAACAATTTTCACTCACTCACTTGAAAGCTGCCATGATGTTACTGTTGTGGTACTGTATGGCATAAGACTCACTCACTTTCTTGATAGCTTCCATGATGTTAGTGTTGTGTTACTGTGTGGTATAAAACTTTCACTCACTCATTTCATAGCTTCCATAGTTGTGTTACTGTGTGGTATAAGACTTTTAACTCACTTGAAGGCTTCCATTGTTGTGTTACTGTGTGGTATAAGACTTTTACTCACTCACTTGAAGGCTTCCATTGTTGTGTTAATGTGTTATAAGACTTTCACTCACTCACTTGAAGGCTTCCATTGTTGTGTTACTGTGTGGTATAAAACGTTCACTCACTCACTTGATGGCTTCCATTGTTGTGTTACTGTGTGGTATAAGACCTTCACTCACTCACTTGAAGGCTTCCATTGTTGTGTTAATGTGTTATAAGACTTTCACTCACTCACTTGAAGGCTTCCATTGTTGTGTTACTGTGTGGTATAAGACTTTCACTCACTCATTTGATAGCCACCATTGTTATGATACTGTGTTGTATAAGACTTTCACTCACTCATTTGATAGCTTCCATTGTTGTGATACGGTGTGGTATAAGACTTTCACTCACTCACTTGAAGGCTTCCATTGTTGTGTTACTGTGTGGTATAAGACGTTCACTCACTCATTTGATAGCTTCCATTGTTATAATACTGTGTGGTATAAGACTTTCACTCACTCACTTGAAGGCTTCCATTGTTGTGTTACTGTGTGGTATAAGACTTTCACTCACTCACTTGAAGGCTTCCATTGTTGTGTTACTGTGTGGTATAAGACTTTCACTCACTCACTTGAAGGCTTCCATTGTTATGATACTGTGTGGTATAAGACTTTCACTCACTCATTTGATAGCTTTCATTGTTGTGATACTGTGTGGTATAAGACTTTCACTTTCTCATTTGAAGGCTTCCATTGTTATAATACTGTGTGGTATAAGACTTTCACTCACTCACTTGAAGGCTTCCCTTGTGATACTGTGTGGTATAAGACTTTCACTCACTCATTTGATAGCTTCCATTGTTGTGTTACTGTGTGGTATAAAATGTTCACTCACTCACTTGAAGGCATTCATTGTTGTGTTACTGTGTGGTATAAGACTTTCACTCACTCACTTGAAGGCTTCCATTGTTATGATACTGTGTGGTATAAGACTTTCACTCACTCATTTGATAGCTTTCATTGTTGTGATACTGTGTGGTATAAGACTTTTACTCACTCACTTGAAGGCTTCCATTGTTATGATACTGTGTGGTATAAGACTTTCACTCACTCATTTGATAGCTTCCATTGTTGTGATACTGTGTGGTAGAAGACTTTTACTCACTCACTTGAAGGCTCCCATTGTTGTGATACTGTGTGGTATAAGACTTTCACTCACTCATTTGATAGCTTCCATTGTTGTGTTACTGTGTGGTATAAAACGTTCACTCACTCACTTGAAGGCATTCATTGTTGTGTTACTGTGTGGTATAAGACTTTCACTCACTCACTTGAAGGCTTCCATTGTTATGATACTGTGTGGTATAAGACTTTTACTCACTCATTTGATAGCTTTCATTGTTGTGATACTGTGTGGTATAAGACTTTTACTCACTCACTTGAAGGCTTCCATTGTTATGATACTGTGTGGTATAAGACTTTCACTCACTCATTTGATAGCTTTCATTGTTGTGATACTGTGTGGTATAAGACTTTTACTCACTCACTTGAAGGCTTCCATTGTTATGATACTGTGTGGTATAAGACTTTCACTCACTCATTTGATAGCTTCCATTGTTGTGATACTGTGTGGTATAAGACTTTTACTCACTCACTTGAAGGCTCCCATTGTTGTGATACTGTGTGGTATAAGACTTTCACTCACTCATTTGATAGCTTCCATTGTTGTGATACTGTGTGGTATAAGACTTTCACTGACTCACTTGAAGGCTTCCATTGTTATAATACTGTGTGGTATAAGACTTTCACTCACTCACTTGAAGGCTTCCATTGTTGTGTAACTGTGTGGTATAAGATGTTCACTCACTCATTTGATAGCTTCCACTGTTATAATACTGTGTGGTATAAGACTTTCACTCACTCATTTGATAGCTTTCATTGTTGTGATACTGTGTGGTATAAGACGTTCACTCACTCATTTGATAGCTTCCATTGTTATGATACTGTGTGGTATAAGACTTTCACTTACTCACTTGAAGGTTTCCATTGTTGTGTTAATGTGGTATAAGACTTTCACTCACTCACTTGAAGGCTTCCATTGTTGTGTTACTGTGTGGTATGCAGTTCCCTGCTTGTTAGAGGTGGTGGTGCAACACCATATTCAGCCACTCACTCACTCTGGTGTTCCCCAGCTGTGATATGGCAGGAATATTTCTAAAAGTGGAGTAAAATCATACATATTCACTCACTCACTCTGGTGTTCCCCTGTCTTGAGTGGTGTAAAATCATATTCAGCCACTCACTCACTCTGGTGGGTGTTCCCCCGCTGTGATATGGCAGGAATATTGCTAAAAGTGGAGTAAAATCATATTCAGCCACTCACTCACTCTGGTGTTCCCCCGCTGTAATATTGCAGGAATATTGTTTAAAGTGGAGTAAAATCATATTCAGTCACTCACTCACTCTGGTGGTCCCCCACTGTGATATGGCAGGAATATTGCTAAAAGTGGAGTAAAATCATATTCAGCCACTCACTCACTCTGGTGTTCCCCCACCATGATATGGAAGGAATATTGCTAAAAGTGACGTAAAATCATTAAAGTCACTCACTTACTCCGGTGTTCCCTAGTTTCGATATGTCAGGAATATTGCTAAAAGTGACGTGAAATCATATACACTCACTCACTCACTCACTCACTCACTCACTCACTCACTCACTCACTCACTCACTCACTCACTCACTCACTCACTCACTCTGGTGTTTCCCCACCGTGATATGGCAGGAATATTGCTAAAAGTGGCGTTAAACCAGTATATGTCTTGAAGCAGTGACCGCTCAAATATTTCTGTCTTGGACAAAACTTGAACAAAACTCTCAATCCCTTAAGGAGTTGCTGTTGTTTGTGCATTCCCTTCTCTCAAGGTTCAACCACAGCCTCCCATCACTGACAGAGCAATACCGTGATCTGTAAGCAGTCTTTATTACACAGCAAAGTTATACATCATCTGCTCCCATCTATCTGTGACAGGGCAGTAATATTAATGCACATCTTGCGATGCCAGTCTGCGAATCTAATCTACAACAGATACATATATGTACAGCGGACGTCAACAGGTGGACAGATTAAGGATGTTTGAATGTCCTTGACTTGATGAGAAAGAGCATGATTTGTACTGAACTGTTATTAAACTCATTAAATCTCAATATCATCATCATCAGCAGCAGCAGCAGCAACAGCAACAGCAACTTAGTATAGAGAATGAAGATGATCCCTGCTTGTTTTAATAAAGAAATAAACTTTTATCAGGGCACGCTCCAAGGCTTTCTTGTCATGTCACATTCACAGCACATACAGCTTTCAGAAATAGAGACCATAGACGTATGCTGTGCCTGTTGAGATTAAGTGAATTGCCTATACGGAGTAATCTGGGCAGAAGAGAGAATATTGTTTATTCACAACGCTTTTGTCGGCTATGTAACAATGGTTGTATTGAGGACGAAATCCATTTTGTGTTTGTCTGCCCGTTTTACGCATCATTAAGACAAAAGTATATTCCTGTAAGATTCTATAACAATCCATGTATTAATACTTTTAGCTCTTAAATAGCCAAAATGACTATACTCAGAAATGTAGCTAAGTATGTGAAGGAAGCTCTATTATTACGTACAAAGACCTAATATTGTACCCTTAGTATTGTTTTCAATGTAAATTGCCTCAGTTGTGTGTTACTATATAAAACTGAAATGTACATGGGCCTATGGCCTCCCATACATGATTAAACATATATATATACATACAGGAAACAATAGCACTCATCACATGAAGCTCCTAATTTAAACAAAATAGACAAATTGTTTATAAAACAATGGAAAAACTGTTGGCCTCAGCTTTTACACAAAGAGAATTTTTTTTAAATGGATGAAAAAATGTCAAGTGGTTAAAACTATTTCTGTTTCACACCTAAAATCCTTGTCTTATCTTTTGTGTTGATGCCTTGAAGGCAAATTATAGGAGTCCAATCACTAATCTGGGGAGGAGTGAAGTGTGTGAGAAGTAAATACTGTTATTCAAATCCATTGCTATGTCTCCAAACTGTATGGAGACCGCCTCCGTGGTCTAGTGGTAGAGCGTCCGCCCGGAGAGCGGAAGGTCCGGGGTTTTATCCCCGGCCGCGTCATACAAAAAGACGTTAAAAGATGGTACTTGTTGTTACCCTGTCTGGCGCTCGGCATTAAGGGGCTAAAACAAGGACTGGACAAGGACATGAATTTGGTGACACAGTAATCTCCAGATTAACAGCGTCTGTTGATTGTTCAGCATATATACGTATGTCATTACTGATGTCTCACATCAACTTGGAAATTGACTTAAGAGAGGAGCACAAAAAATGCCCAAATGTCTGATTACAATATCATTCTTTGTTTCATAAATATAAATAACAAAACCATTAATGTTAACTCACTTATTGTTCTGATGATGAATATGATAAGTATCAGCAGCTAGATCATCATCTATCTATAGGAGTTTGAAGTACCAAAGTTTTAAGTGACAGAGTGAGTGAGTTGGGTTTAACACCACTTGTAACAGTATTCCAGTTATATCACCGCGTGTCAGCTGAATGTGGGAGGAAAGACCGATGCAGGTCTCAGACGTTACCACTTCAGTTAAACCCACGAGAAACATAAACGGGGCGAACCTGGATTCGAACCCACAGTCATAGGTTTCTGGCATGCCCAAGGGATGCAACTCTGCACAGCGAATCACGGCGCCTTAGACGACTGGGCCACCCGTGCCCCCCTTTTAAGCTACAGACCTATTTATTCTTGTTATCAACAGATAGATGTATGTGATCTCATGGTTAATGAAACTGTTACACACCAGGTCTTCATTATTGTGTAACTGTTTGAAGTATGAAAGTTTCAACAACATGCTGTTCTGTTCTACTCTCTGAGTGACACTTTTCAGAACCGCCTTTACTGAAGTCTTCTTACTCATCGTGACTTGAATGTCCATCTTTTAACTGATATTTATTGATATTGCAGGGTGCTTGCTTTTCATCACATGGAAACCTATGATCACAGTTACGAATCCCTGTACACCCTGAATATGTTTCCGTTTGTTGGCACCATACCCTTCCGCGTGGGTTTCACCAAAGTGGTAAACGTTTAAGACCTGCATCACTTCGGGCTTGATATAACTAAGATAATGTTCAAAGTTGCATTAAACCGAACTCTCGCCTGCTCACTCACTCACTCACTCACTCACTCACTCACTCACTTCGGGCTTTACCCGACACCAAGCTGGCAAAATATTGTCTTGATATAACTAAGATAATGTTCAAAGTTGCATTAAACCGAACTCTCGCTCACTCACTCGCTCACTCGCTCACTCACTCACTCACTCACTCACTCACTCACTCACTCACTCACTCACTCACTCACTCACTCACTCACTCACTCACTCACTCACCCACCCACCCACCCACTCACTCACTCACTACAAATTGACACTAGACCGCAAGCTTGAGTTTGTTTGTGTACTATTAAAGGTGTTTTGATGGCTTATAAATATTCAGACTTTATAAGGGGTGTCCTTATATGTTATCACTATTCAGTAGATGTTTCAGGTAAAGTTGCAGCCCAACCTTTCCAGCCTTCAAGCTTTGTCTATATTGTATGGTTTGTTGAAGTTACCGAGTATCATATAAAGATTCTGTTGGTAATAGGCTCCGCCATTTTGTGTGGTGATCAGTTTCAGCTGACAAGTGTCCTGTCACATTTTGATTAAGGTCCACCTGAGTATGTAGATGTCTATTTAACAGCCATCATCCTCACAACACATCCATTTGGAAATATTTCCACTGCATCCTCCAATCATGAGACGTTGTATCTGGACACAACTGCTCACATCGGCTTCGTTTTAATTTTATTTGGTAAATTTGGGACACAACTTCACTATTTCTGCTTATGGAGTGAAAAATACACACAGCTGTGTCATTATCTTCATGTAGATCTCACGGTTATATAGGGTGAAATCTCCACACACCAATGACCGCCCAGTCACATAGATTGAATTCTTCACACACCTATGACCACACAGTCACATAGAGTGAAATCTCCACACACCTATGACCACGCAGTCACATAGATTGAAATCCCCACACCGTGATGACCACCCAGTCACATAGATTGAATTCTCCACACACCTATGACCACACAGTCACATAGATTGAAATCTCCACACACTGATGACCAATAGAGTGAAATCTCCACACACCGATGACCACGCAGTCACATAGATTGAAATCCCCACACACCTATGACCACGCAGTCACATAGATTGAAATCTCCACACACTGATGACCAATAGAGTGAAATCTCCACACACCTATGACCACGCAGTCACATAGATTGAAATCCCCACACCGTGATGACCACCCAGTCACATAGATTGAAATCCCCACACCGTGATGACCACCCAGTCACATAGATTGAATTCTCCACACACCTATGACCACGCAGTCACATAGATTGAAATCCACACACCTATGACCACGCAGTCACATAGAGTGAAATCTCCACAGACTGATGACCACTAGAGTGAAATCTCCACACATCGATGACCAATAGAGTGAAATCTCCACACACCGATTACCAATAGAGTGAAATCTCCACACCCCGATGACCAATAGAGTGAAATCACCACACACCGATGACTGCCCAGTCACATAGAGTGAAAGCTGCATACAGAGATGACCACACAGTCACATAGATTGAAATCTCCACACACAGATGACCAATAGAGTGAAATCACCACACTGTGATGACCGCCCAGTCACATAGGGTGAAATCTCCACACCGGTGACCTATAGAGTGAAATCTCCACACCGATGACCTATAGAGTGAAATCTCCACACCGATGACCAATAGAGTGAAATCTCCACACCGATGACCTATAGAGTGAAATCTCCACACCGATGACCAATAGAGTGAAATCTCCACACCGATGACCAATAGAGTGAAACCCCAACACAATGATGAGCAATAGAGTGGAATCTCCACACACTGATGACCAGTAGAGTGAAACCCCAACACAATGATGAGCAATAGAGTGGAATCTCCACACCGATGACCAATAGAGTGAAACCCCAACACAATGATGAGCAATAGAGTGGAATCTCCACACACTGATGACCAGTAGAGTGAAACCCCAACACAATGATGAGCAATAGAGTGGAATCTCCACACAATGATGAGCAATAGAGTGGAATCTCCACACACTGATGACCAGTAGAGTGAAACCCCAACACAATGATGAGCAATAGAGTGGAATCTCCACACAATGATGAGCAATAGAGTGGAATCTCCACACACTGATGACCAGAGTCACATAGAAATCCCGCTCCCTCACATATATGCACAAAGTATAGTCTTCACACAACCATACTGACCGTATTTTCAACACTATATACATTTCGCCACTGGTGTGTTGCCAGGATGGAGGAGGAGCTAATGCTGGGGAGCCATGGAAGGAGAAACTGTAGGAAGCATCATATCTCTGCGTCTGCTCACACAGCAGTTGTAACACCAGAACATGCATCCTCTGCTAGACCCTTCCTTTGTGAATAGGAAACACTATTTCTCACATTGTTACCATGCTGCATCAGTGGCTTGGCATCGTAGCGGTTTCCTGAGGTCAAGGTCACTCTGTCTTTTCGATGAAGCCCACGCCCAATGCGACACACAAGTTGATAAATCTCATAGCGAAATCTTGTACATGTGGCCATATATATGAAGAACTTTACGCTGAGGAACAAGTAAAACAGCATGTCCCATAGCGATCCGAGCAACATCATGACGGCCAACACACGGGACTCCAGAGCACAGGGAATGAGGACGATCCTTTGAGCAATGAGATAGTTGACGATAACCAGCAGGATCTTCATCGTTACCACAATCACATAGAACAAACAGATGACGATGAAAGTGACCCTCAACTGCTGGAGAGATTTCAAGTCCATGAAGTACTGTTCCAGCTTGACTTTGCATGCATTGTCTGATTTTAGATATGAGGATATGGTTATGAAAAAACAAGCTGTGACGACCACAAGGGGGGCAATATGTCCGACTGCAAGGTTGATGAAGGGCCATATTTGGTCCCGGAAGTATTCTGAGAACTCTTCAATGTAGACACAGACTGTAACGATGTGGTCCGGAGTTTCCGCGTACTTCACGAGTCCGTAGGTCCAGAAGTAGTGCATGTTGAGACAAAGTAACAAAACTGTTGTAAGCAGCATCACAGCCTTGGCTCGTTCCCGTGTGCACATCTTATAGGTCAGATGTGGAAACTTTGAGGCGATGGTTAGCTCCACTGATGTTGCCACGACGATCCAGGGACTGAAGTGGAGGAAGAACTGGAAAATGAAAGGATAAACCTTGCAAACGGCACCAGAGGTCTCACTGATCTTTACGCTTAGGTTGATGTCGGACACGATCTCGAACCACTTGTTGCCGCAGTCGACGTAGAGGGTGACAAGGTCGATGAAGGAGAGGACGGTGAGATACAAGCATGTTGACCAGACATTCACACTCAGGTTATGCAGGTAGCGGATTGACGTCAGATTACCCACAGTTCCAATGAAGAGGATGATGGGATAGATGTAGCGCTTGATGATGTTGCTGACTTTGAGCTCTGATTGGTCCAGGAAGTCATCGCTGCAGTGGTTTTCATACAGGGCAGCGTAATCATTGTAGTCGGCCATACCAGAAGCATTGGTGCCTGAAACATAGACAAATAGTAGATGTTTTTGTAAACATGTTTTGCAGTTTTTGCAGATGAAGACTGTCATACGAAACGTGATGTGTAAATCAGATACAACTACAACACACTGATTATATATGGTATGATATTGTGATGTCCAATCTCAAATAGTGAAAAACGTATCGTCATAGATTGATGCTCATGAGATCAATCACTGGATTGTCTGGTCAAGACTCGACTCGACAGACTGCCATCATATAGCTTGAATATTGCTGAGTGCGGCGTAAAACAACAATCCAAATCAAACCAAAACAGTCAGGGAAACAAGATTCTCATGTAATGACAACCACAGTGTTCCACATACAGCCAGTCTCTCTTGGGGAGAGGGGCGGTCGGGTAGCCTAGTGGTTAAAGCTGTCATTCATCATGCTGATTATCCAGGTTTGATTCCTCACATGGGAACAAAATGTGAAACCCATTACCGATATCCTTGACTGTGATATTGTTGAAAGAAAGCAGCATAATACCACTCACTCACTCACTCACTCACTCACTCACTCACTCACTCACTCACTCTCACTCATTCACTCTCACTCACTCACTCACTCTTAAATATTGTGTCACACGACAGATCAACTTTCAAAAGTTCACCCAATATATGTATAAATTAGTTTTATGTATACAAAGTCAAATAGGTGTGGTGGGGGTAGCCTTGTGGTTAAAGCGTTTGCTCGTCATTCCAAAGGCCCGAGTTCTATTCCCCACATGGGTACAATGTGTTAAGCTGAATTCTCATGTTGTTGCTTGAATATTGCTAAATGCGGCATTAAACCGTACTCACATATTCAATCACTCATAAAAGTCAATTAGTTCAAATTGAAGCATCAGTATGACAAGATTGATAGTGTATAATTCTGAAATGTGGTGATCCAAGTAAGACTTGCGAAGAGGTTCATCAAACACTGTTTTACATAGTTCAGTGTTAAATAACAGAAGGTTAACATTGTAATGATATCATTACTTTTTGTAATTAGTCTTATCCTATTGACATGCAGTGTTTTCCAACTACTTTATTAAAAATGCAGAGATCGATCAACATTGCCAATTATATTCCACCCTCCTTTTAATCTCGTGATCTGCTAGTGACAAGTGTCATTAGGATATGTTCATGATTTTAGAAACTTTTGACAGGATATTTCTTCTCTAAACACACCGAAACTGAAAGATTTATTTGGACCATTTTGGCTGCCATCAGTCAGTGTCCTAGAAAGAGAAACTGTGTAATGCTGTCAGCATTTTGTATAAAAATAGAAAAAGCTCTGTTGTGTGGCATTATTGATTTGCCAGTCAACCGAGGAATATGATGACTAATGTGTAATTGGGTATTGAGTTTCACATTTGTCTGATGTTGATGTGTGTAGGTCATGTTTGTTAAAAATAGACCTGCTACTTTCACCTTTTGTGTTGTCAGTACCTTGCTGTCTCTTTGTCACCTTGTGAGAGGTAGACTTTCAAGTGGGACGTGCTTGGGGGTTTTACTTTTGAATGGGAGGACCTGCTTGGGGGTTTTACTTTTGAATTGTAGGACCTGCTTGGGGGTTTTACTTTTGAATTGTAGGACCTGCTTGGGGGTTTTACTTTTGAATTGTAGTACCTGCTTGGAGGTTTTACTTTTGAATTGTAGGACCTGCTTGGGGGTTTTACTTTTGAATTGTAGGACCTGCTTGGGGGTTTTACTTTTGAATTGAAAGATGTGCCTGAAGGTTTTACTTTTGAATGGTAGGCCCTGCTTGGAGGTTTTACTTTTGAATTGTAGGACCTGCTTGGAGGTTTTACTTTTGAATTGTAGGACCTGCTTGGGGGTTTTACTTTTGAATTGTAGGACCTGCTTGGGGGTTTTACTTTTGAATTGTAAGACGTGCTTGGAGGTTTTACTTTTGAATTGTAGGACCTGCTTGGGGGTTTTACTTTTGAATTGTAGGACCTGCTTGGGGGTTTTACTTTTGAATTGAAAGATGTGCCTGGAGGTTTTACTTTTGAATGGTAGGCCCTGCTTGGAGGTTTTACTTTTGAATTGTAGGACCTGCTTGGAGGTTTTACTTTTGAATTGTAGGACCTGCTTGGGGGTTTTACTTTTGAATTGTAGGACCTGCTTGGAGGTTTCACTTTTGAATTGTAGGACCTGCTTGGGGGTTTTACTTTTGAATTGTAGGACCTGCTTGGGGGTTTTACTTTTGAATTATAGGACCTGCTTGGAGGTTTTACTTTTGAATTGTAGGACCTGCTTGGGGGTTTTACTTTTGAATGGTAGGACCTGCTTGGAGGATTTATTTTTTAATTGAAAGATGTGCCTGGAGGTTTTACTTTTGAATTGAAAGATGTGCCTGGAGGTTTTACTTTTGAATGGTAGGGCCTGCTTGGGAGAGTCACTTTTGAATTGTAAGACCTGCTTGGGGGTTTTACTTGTGAATTGTAGGACCTGCTTGGAGGTTTCACTTTTGAATTGTAGGACCTGCTTGGGGGTTTTACTTTTGAATTGTAGGACCTGCTTGGGGGTTTTACTTTTGAATTATAGGACCTGCTTGGAGGTTTCACTTTTGAATTGTAGGACCTGCTTGGGGGTTTTACTTTTGAATGGTAGGACCTGCTTGGAGGATTTATTTTTTAATTGAAAGATGTGCCTGGAGGTTTTACTTTTGAATTGAAAGATGTGCCTGGAGGTTTTACTTTTGAATGGTAGGGCCTGCTTGGGAGAGTCACTTTTGAATTGTAAGACGTGCTTGGGGGTTTTACTTGTGAATGGGAGGACCTGCTTCGAGGATTTACTTTTGAATTGTAGGACCTGCTTGGGGGTTTTACTTTTGAATTGTAAGACGTGCTTGGAGGTTTCACTTTTGAATTGTAGGACATGTTTGGAGGTTTCACTTTTGAATTGTAAGACCTGTAGGACCTGCTTTAAAAATACTTCTTTGGTGACAACACAATTACATTATAATATTGAATAGTCAACTTTATGTAGAAAATGTTAACATTAATAAGTTTCTGGTACCAAATCAGATCTTTTAATCCTTGAGACCTCTGTGTACCTAACCCTCCATGGGCAGCAAGGTCAGGTGAACTTTCTGTCATAAGCCAGTCAGCATGGAGGCGTCAGCAAGTCATGTGCACCATATTTGATTTGTGTACTCTCAGGAACCTTAATGAGTCATTTGCCAATGGACTGTGCTTATGAAATTAATAATATAATAATGCCAAATCATTTTAAAAAGTTGACATGTGATTGGCTCAAAACATCATGCACCTTCCAATTTGATTGGGTAGTCCCAAGTTCGCTCAGTTTTTACCTGACGTGACCTCATTTCTGAAGATCACGTCAGAATAAAATATTTCAAAGGAACTTTAAATTAAGCTCATCATGTGAATCACTGGATTTTCTGGTCCAGACTTGATTATTTACAGACCGCAGTCATATAGCTGGAATGTTGCTGAGTGTGGCGTTAAACAACAAATATACCAACTTTCCATCTGTAGGAAGTAGGTATATTGTGTAAATGGCTGGGAAGAAATCAATTATTTAAAGGCCGTGATGAAGCTGGAATAGTGCTGACAGTGGCATAAAACTACATTCACTCACTGACTCAACTCACTATCTTTTCTGTGAGTGAGTGAATATTGTTTTATGCTGCTTTAAGCAATATTCCAGCAATGTCACGACGGAGGACACCAGAAATAGGCTTCACACATTGTACCCATATGGGGAATCGAACCTGGGTCTTCGTCATTACGAGCTAACACTTTAACCACAAGGCTGCCCCGCTGCCCCATCTTTACTGTGAGTCTTATTATATGTTCATTATTCTCTACAGATGTTTAAAGATGAAGATTTATAACTGACAAATATGTAAAGGTTGACGAGAAACATGTCATTGGGACTGGGCTATTCTTTTTGAAGTAAAGATATTAAAAGTTAAACCCATAAAAAGAAAAGCCCAATTTTAGATGAAAGTGTTTAAATGAATAATAAACATTGCTGTTTCATATTATTTCCATTTTGATAGTTTTGGGCTGCTTTAATAAAGTTGAAGATATTAACATGATGAAAACTGGCATCTGAATTTGACTTGGGGATACCGTCAGGAGCCTTTTTTATTGTATTCAAAAGCCAACCTTGATGCATTGCCAGCGAGAGGAAGAAATGACAGCAAGATGATCACTATCAGAGGTGTCTTGTGGACTAGTGTAGCGTCTACTGTTACAGAACCATACCGGTGGGGCAGAAAACGCTCACCTTTTCGAACACCTGGCATAATCACTATTTACCCTGCATGAAGTGGGGCAGGGGACATAGGAACAGAGTTCATCCGTCTGTCTGCTTCTCAAAGGGGACAAATTTTCTCATAAACTATTGAAGATAGATAAATAAAAAATTTTACACACTGATACTGCTGGTCATGATCTTAAATGGTTCGAAAATTGGTGACGGAATGCATTTTTAAGTTAAGGCCCTTGCAACATGCTTTTAAACTCAGTATTTAGTGTGTGTAATGGCGAAAGGTTTTCTCAGAAACTACTGAAGTTACATGAATATGAAAGAGAGATACTTTGTGCTGAAAATTAGTTTTCTGCAGAGTTATTGCCCTTGCTGCATGATTTTCAACTCAGTGCAGTGTCTGCAATGGAACAAGGTTTCTCAGAAACTACTGAAATAACATCAGTGAAACTTTGCAAGCTTATCAAAGAGATACTTATCAAGAATTAGTTCTTATTGGTGCCATTTATTATTTTTTTCTAAAGTTACTTCCCTTGCTTCATTTTTTTAGATTTTGAGCATACACAGTTATCACCCTTGATCCATGTTATTTTTACAAAGTGCATTGTGTCAGAAATGACTAAAGTTAGATTATCTAAGAGATACTTATCAAGAAGTGTTAAAGACACCATTAATTTCACATTTAGTCATATTTTTTCTAATGACATAAAACGACCCAAGTGCCTAACTCTTCTTAACACTTAAAAGAACTCTTTTTTATCGTCAATATTTTCTACAAAATGAAAAACAAAATTCTAATGTGCCCTATGGCGGGGGATAGTGATAATGCAGTTTTCTTGTTGATAGTGATTCATAAACACATGCTTATCATACTGTCATACTCCCTCTGCTTTTGGCAGAGATTTCAGAGAACCATTAATATAATTTTCACTGCTATCTTAAATAAGCTGTTTCGGCAGATCATTGAGACTGATTATTCACTAGCGGTGATGTTTTATATTTATGCCATCGTATCCCATTTGCGTGGAACGGTGCTCATGATGTCAATCACTGGATTGTCTGGTCCAGGGTCGATTATTTACAGACCGCTGATTACTAGGGACCTATAGTCTTGTACTGAATGTGTATTAAGAGATACACAGTATGTGTTTTCAAATTGCCAGTTGTTAGTGAGTATTTGATGCTTGGAAATTTCATTTTGGAGCTGGGGGCCACGGTTGGCCCTGTCGTCTAGGGCTCCGCTGTGCAATGTGTAGAGTTGCATCCCTTGGGCATGCCAGTAACCTATGATTATGGGTTTGAATACCGGTTCACCCTAGTTATGTTTCTAGGTTTATGTTTCAGCACCATCCCCGTGCTCGTGGGTTTTACCAAAGTGGTAGACATCTAAGACCTGCATCACTTTGGGCTTTCCTCCCACATTAAGCTGACACGCCGTGATATAAATGGAATACTGTTAAAAGCGGCGTTAAACCCAACTCACTCACTCACTCATTGTCTAAAGTGGGTATAATGCATCAGACCTCAGTTCTTGCACTGTCCCCAATATGATGATATACACTGTACATGTTTTTCTTCTAAAAGCGGCATTAAAACCATCTCACTCACTCACTCACTCACTCACTCACTCACTCACTCACTCACACTCGCTCACACACTCACTCACTCACTCACTCACTCACTCACTCACTCACTCACTCACTCACTCACACACTCACTCACTCACTCACTCACTCACACACTCACTCACTCACTCACTCACTCACTCACTCACTCACTCACTCACTGACTCACTCGCTCACACACTCATTTGTAACTGATGACATCCTGAGGTAATGAATGGCAGATGCTTCATTGACAACTTAATCCAACTGGTTAAAAGAAAGCGGAGAACTATCAGCTAAAACAAAGCTATTAATCAGACACAAAACATGATGGATTAGGTGTTCATGTTGCCATCCCAAATGACACGTTTTTCAAATCACACTCATCAGGCATTCATTTCATTTAAAATGAACTGTTGTGATTATGACTTAAAATTAGCAATAAACTTCAAAATAAGTGAGTTTTTGAAAACTCAAAGCATATCTGTAAACATTGTTGTAACCTTGACATTATTATTGATGTAATAAATATGAAACTTCATCACCAGATAATAATTGAAACAGATTCCTTTGGGTGAAAAGAGCAGAATAGCAGTGAAAATTATGGGAATGGATCACTAAAAATCAGTTGGTTGGTTTGTTGTTTAACGCCGCACTCAGCAATATTCCAGCTATATGACGGCGGTCTGTAAATAATCGAGTCTGGACCAGACAATCCAGTGATTGACATCATGAGCATCGATCCACGCAATTGGGATCGATGACATGCATCAACCAAGTCAGCGAGCCTGACCACCCAATCCTGTTAGTCGCCTTTTACGACAAGCATAGTCGCCTTTTATGGCAAGCATGGGTTGCTGAAGACCTATTCTACCCCGGATCTTCACGGGTCACTAAAAATCAGTGATGACACCAGGTGTTCACAGAAAGGGCAAGCATGTCCTGCCCAACACATGACACATGATTAATCCACTGATGACTTAATAGGGCATATGGTACGGTTCTTTGGGTGTATTTTTCACCATGTTGCTTCAATATTGCCCATCTGTCGTCAGAATAAACTGTTCACATTAAGCTGGGGGCATGTTCATGCATTATAATTCTGGGAGCTGACGCCAAAAAGTAAGAATTGATGTGTTCAGCATGAATTATTCTCGGGAGAATATCTGATACTAAATTGCATTTTGGAAAGTTGTGATAATGATCATGTTAAACCTCCTCGTGTGGTGACAGCTTACTGGTAACTTCCATGAGGAGAGCGTTTCAGGGGGGGCTACTGGCACACCACGTAGCAGTTCTGAGCGAAAGCAAGATGCCAAAAAATTAAACACTGCATCATCTTTATTATCATATGGTAATTTGTTTTTTTAGACAGTCTAAGGCAATGGCAGTCCCTTCTTTGATATATACAATTATTTTGGCCAATGCACACACCAACGCTCACGCAACAAATACAGACGCATGCATGCACACACACACACACACACACACACACACACACACACACACACACACACACACACACACACACACACACACACACACACACACACACACACACACACACACTATCAATGATCAGCCTCTCCTTGCACCTGCCTGATGAGACATTGTCATATGAAAATCTTTCACCGAGTGCCACATATTCGATTGTATTTTAACACAAAGCGACAAAAGCCAATACTCCAATGATAAACAGCAAGATGACAAAAAATTAAACACCTCCTCATCTTTGTTATCAAATGGTTAATGGTTTTTTTAGACAGTCTATGGCAATAGCAGTCACTGCTTTGATATTTTCAATTATTTTGGCCAATGCAGACGCCAACTCACACGGAACAAATACAGATGCATGCATGCACACACGCACTATCAAATGATCAGCCTCTCCTCACTGCTTTGATATTTTCAATTATTTTGTCCAACGCACACGGAACAAATACATACGTACGCACGCATGCACTCTTATTGTTATTGTTAAATCTTCACCATGCTGTGTGTAATAGTTCCCCGACCAGACAAGGCTTCTACCAATTGACAATTAATTATGGCCATGGTGTAAACAGATTGGTTGTGTTGACACGACAGGCATTGCCTTCTTTTCCCTTCAATTTCATCACAGAATCCACAGCAATGATGCAGTCAACATGGATAATGACGTTCTCAAGCCATTATTTCACCATGGCTAATTTGTATCCTCAACAATTGCTTTAATACTGCGAGATTACAACCAACTCTGTAGAGTTGTTCTCAGATGCACATTCATAACATCAAAGATACTTGAATTAATAGTCAACAAGGAACATTCATCACAATGGTTCACGTGACAGGTTTCAAAAGATTACAAGTTTCATCGTTTTACAAACTTGCATGGATTTTTCAGGGGGTTTTCTGCCAAGGTCGGCTACATCACTTGGTGTTTAGAGAAGGTCGGAGCCTGAATTCAGGGATTTCATCCAGTGAATGGGCAGACACGAAACAGCTTCAGTTAAGAAATTCTTGATCAAAGCCTGTTAAAGTAACTACAGTAATTTCAAAGAAAACTTTGTGTCGTTCACAACACAGTTCCCCTGAGGTAAGCCAGATGGATTATCTAATGGCTGTCCCACATGAACATAAAGGAAGTTTTCAGGTTTTCATGTCATGCAGGGATCTGAGTCATGAATATTTGATGCAATTCGTGTCCAAAATGTTCCGAATTATGTTACTATATTATACATCTCCAAGCCACAGGGCTGTTTAAAAAACTCTCTATGCCCTATTATTATAATAAGTAGTCATCTTACTAGTATATACAGTCGCTTTGTTGAATGGGCCCTGAGGAGAAAGGAAGCAAATCTATATGCACTTGGTATTAAATCATAAAAGATTCTTTTGCATAAGTTCGGATTTTCCGGAGATGGTATTTTTCGTAAATGCAGAAATCATTACTATTTGATGGTGATATTCTCACATACTATGAGATAGTCGGAATTTTACAATCAACTCTGCTTCTAGCAGAGATTTGGAAACGGTTTTCTTGCTTTTAGTCATTTTAATCCTTTATTCTGTTTCATATGTTGAGAGAACATTTTGTCCATTGTCAACCAAATTAAGGTCTACAAGAAGACTTGATATAGAGCTGATAGTTTGACAGACATTTCAGGTTGCCTTTATTTCCTGACCAGTATGGCCCCACATCGTGGTCTGTGTACGTGGTGGGGGCGGTCGGGTAGCCTAGTGGTTAAAGTGTTAGCTCGTCACGCCGAAAACCCGGGTTCGATTCCCGACATGGGTACAATGTGTGAAGTTTATTTCTGGTGTCCCCCACCGTGATATTGCTGGAATATTGCTAAAAGCGGCGTAAAACAGTACTCACTCACTCACTGTGTACGTGGCTCTGTCCATGCATTGCAGGAGAACCACTACACTCCGAGACAAGGTCATTATCAGGTAATGGACTTGAATGACTTGACTTTAGAGTGGGGACTGACACTTTGTTACCTCACAAAGAAGGAGAATGGCAACATCTGATGTAACCTTTTCTTGACAACTAATTGTTATGGCGTCTCACAGAAAAAACTCATTTCTGACCGGAAATGAGAGGTTTGCTTTTCAGCCTTGAGGACACAGGACGCTAGAGGTCGTTGCTTAACTGTTTAATTGAGGAGAGTGTACACTTGCTGTGGAAGCATGACAAATGTCAACCTTATTTTGGAGAAGCCATAAAGAACTAACCAGAACTTGTTGTCGGACAAAGTAGTTTGGCATCATCATGTTATGTATTGTATTATATATGATGGGTGAAACTTGACTTCCTGTACACAAGGTCAAGGGAACAAAGAGTGAAGTGAGCTCACCTGTGCACAAGGTCATGGGAAGATAGTAAAGTGAGCTCACCTGTGCACAAGGTCATGGGAAGGTAGTAAAGTGAGCTCACCTGTGCACAAGGTCATGGGAAGGTAGTAAAGTGAGCTCACCTGTACACAAGGTCATGGGAAGGTAGTAAAGTGAGCTCACCTGTACACAAGGTCATGGGAAGATAGTAAAGTGAGCTCACCTGTACACAAGGTCATGGGAACATAGAGTGAAGTGAGCTCACCTGTACACAAGGTCAAGGGAAGATAGTAAAGTGAGCTCACCTGTACACAAGGTCATGGGAACATAGAGTGAAGTGAGGTCACCTGTACACAAGGTCAAGGGAAGATAGTAAAGTGAGCTCACCTGTACACAAGGTCATGGGAACATGGAGTGAAGTGAGCTCACCTGTACACAAGGTCATGGGAACATAGAGTAAAGTGAGCTCACCTGTACACAAGGTCATACACCAACAAAAACAAAAAAACATTCCAGGCCACCATCATATGGCTTGAATATAGTGCAGCTTTAACAAACTGACAACCTTCTAACCATATTTTAGTTTGTCAGTTATTTTTCCTGTTTCAGTGTTGATACAGTGACCTTGACCTTGACCTTTGAGATAATGACGATGGTCACTGGTCTTTGAAACTATGAAGTAATTTAAATGTATTTAAAATTAAAGTAATTAAATTAATGTAAACAGACAACAAAGCTGACGATTTGTGAAGGCATGATTCCAGGAAAATATGGTTTGACAGCATTTACATAGATTAGAAAGTATGCCTGGCATGAACAGCTGTGGAAAATATTGGATCCGCGATGTCTTTAACACAATCCGATATCATTCCATTTCCATAAAAATTAAGGTGATGTTGACTTTTAAACGAGTATCTAACAGACCAGGCATGTGAGTGAGGGAGTGAGTGTGTTGGTTTTTATGCTGCTTTTGGCCATATCACACCAGAAATGGGCTTCACACGTTGTACCCAAGTGGGGAATTGAACCCAGAAAATAATGGATAAAGATGATCTATAAGAACTCTCTCCCTGTCAAAACCCTACCTCCAGACCAGGCCCTTAATGGATCCGGCTCTTCATAGAGGAATAGGACATATACAATAGCCAGGTAAAGACAGAGATCTGTAAGCATTAAGGGAATATTGTAATCTAGCATGCCAAGATCTGTGTAATTGACCAGCAGGGACTGTCATTGTTGTACGTTCTTGAAGGTCGCTGGCAACATTCACAGTGGGGTCTGACACTATCATAGTTTTATGTTCAAGCCTTTTAGGCCTTGTATGTTAGTGATTGCAGGCAGTGTCAGGAGGATGTGACATTTCACAACTCTATGCCAGGGATTAGTTGGTGTAAGAATCCCTGGGGGCAATTAACTCAACACATCGTCCCGGTTTAAGATGGACTTCCATGCAGGAGTCTCGGCATAACATTGGCTTACACAGGGAGGAATCACGAGATTTGGGATTTGTTTTTCATTTTATTTATTTACGAACATTGATGAACATTGCTAGGCTGATAATTTAACCAAAGAATTTTTGACGATTTTCTGAAAACTATGTATTCAGTTAGTATCATGTTTGGTTACTTTATATATTATAGTAGATGCTACTGTAAGGTCTTCAGGTTGACTATATTTAATCAGGAAATTGGAATTTTGTGTATTGACTTCATTATGATCAAGTCGTTACTCTCATTCAAAACCTCTGTCTGCTCTCGTCATGAAGTAACGTCAGGCTTTCTGATATCATCATGAGGTAAGGTCAGACTTTCTGATATCGTCATGAGGTAAGGTCAGACTTTCTGATAGCGTCATGAGGTAACGTCAGACTTTCTGATCAGCCAATCAGTATGGAGCATCTAAATCCTCAGTTACAACAAATCAAAGCATTTGGTGTAGCCTGCCTAATGTCTGTATCTTGAAAATGAACAAAAACAGGCAGTTCTAAATGGATAATAATACTGGCCCATTGTTTCTGAATGCCATGGCATCTTCATTTCCATATCTCTGACTAAGTTGGTGAAGAATTTAAGCTAAATTTTCTCAAAAACTGTCCTCTTATTGGCCCAGATACCCATTCACCCTTCATTTCTATTTTGGGGTCGGTCGGGTAGCCTAGTGGTTAAAGCATTCGCTCGTTACGCCGAAGACCCGGGTTCGATTCCCGACATGGGTTCAATGTGTGAAGCCCATTTCTGGTGTTCCCCGCCGTGATATTGCTGGAATATAGTTAAAAGCGGCGTAAAACCATACTCACTCATTTCTATTTTGCTGTCAGATTTGCACAGGGTTCATGAAAAGAAGACGAAGAAGTCTCCTGTAGTCATTCAAGACCATTTTTGGGGGTCCAGATATTAATCCTCAATTAATCAGTGTCAACTCAGTTTATTGCCTATTACAGTGATTGACCGCTTGGACTATCATGTAGGTACGATGTATTTACAGCAATCAAAACAAACAAAGCTTGTCAGTGTAGATAATCTTCATTGTGTTACAACTTCAGACAGAAACTGCTCAGTCCTAATTGTTGATCATGTCCGGTCAAAATTTAAGAATGTCCGGACAATACTTTTTAAAATGTCCGGACAGAAAAATTTAAATGTCCGGTAAGTAATATTTTAAACCGGACATTTGAGATTCCCAATCGGACATGTCCGGCGCATATAACGGTTTCCGGACCCCTGGATTAAAGCCTCTGAGTGTTTGTGGTTGTCTTGCTGTTGATAATATACATAGGTAAGTCTGGATGTGACTCCTTCTTTGTGAAGTGTTTCGTAGGTTTTCTTGACTGAGATATATTGCTAAAAGTGATAAGAATATACTTGTGTAATCCCTATTTATTAAATTTCCTTTTGCCCGACTGGATCAGGGAGGTAAACAGATGACTTTCAGTTCTGATGTGGATGGATTCACTCAGTGTCCCTGACATACACTTGTCATGTATTTATGGAAATTGGTCTTCCAGTAGACATAAAGAAAAGTCATTAATATTATCAAGAATATCCCTGTCGTGATTAGATTGAATTGCCATGATTTTGAGAAACATGAAAGCTTTCAGGATGCTTTGCTTGCATTCAGTTTTGTCAGTAGAATGTTTATTAATGGTTTAGATCACTGGGGAGAATTGTTGACCATTTGTCCATCTGACCTCCATCTAACATCTCTGATTTTTTACTTCTTCTGAAACTGTGGGAGGACCAGGGTTAGAATTGGTCCCCAAGACTCTTGTCATTAGAAGTGTTAAGACAAGAATCTGTTGGCCTTCCGACTGTGATTATACTGGTGTCTCACACAGGAGATACCACATGTGTCAACAAAGGTCAACTTCAAATAGAACCGGTATAATGCAATATGCTTTTCAAACGATATGTATTGCAATATATTTTCTGTATTCTGATATATTGGTTTAACAAATAACAAGTTTCATTATTTGTGTAGTTAAAACCAAAATCTACACAGACTTTCTTTCACAAATAATGTTTCCTATATTGTTGTTGATGGGAAAGTTAATTGTCCAAGGATGAAAATCAAGGTAATTACACTCACTCACCCATGATTCAGTGAGATGAGATGGTTTCTTTCTAAGATAGAGCTGTGTTGTATAGAAAGGTTCATATTCCCTACATACACTTAAATCCCCTGTTGGGAGACTGGGGTACAAGAGGTTCCCAGTATCCCAGGTTTGTGAAAAGAATTCTTTTCAATCACAAGGGGCGGTCGGGTAGCCTAGTGGTTAAAGCGTTAGCTCGTCATGCCGAAGACCCGGGTTCGATTCCCGACATGGGTACAATGTGTGAAGCCCATTTCTGGTGTCCCCCGCCGTGATAATGCTGGAATATTGCTAAAAGCGGCGTAAAATCATACTCACTCACTCACTCTTTTCAATCACAAGCTTGAAATAACCATGCAATCAAAATGCCTCTCATGAATGCGAAGTCACTTTATATTCAGTCCTCAAACAAGCGATCCCTTGATGCATTTATTCAAAAGAAGTTAAAGAACTTCCGATTCATTGATATTACTACAGTTGCCTTTTACATTACTATTGTTAATCTGTCATGGCATGATGGATTAACTATATTAATATGAAGGAATTTTGTGTTCTTTACTTCTTTTTTTTAGTAGTATATTTTTTCAAATCAGATTTATAGTTTATCTTGAAAATATGTCTTCTGAGTACCGTATTTGTTTTAGTATATAGCGCACCCAAGTATAATGTGCACCACCCTCTAGCGGAATCAGCATTTTGGAAATAAATATTTTCAAATTTTATGCGCAGAAAAGAATTACACAGTACCCCTTCAGCGAATTCCGGTAAACGAACGGGTGATAAGAAACTTGTTCAGTACAAATTTGAAATGTGAGATCAAAAATCACCAGACATGTTGATTTACTGTTTAAATTATATTTTTTGTTCTGCTAGGCATTGTTTTACATCCAGGGATTAAGATAACCTTGTGTATTTTCACGTAAACTAAGCCGGAAACAGCAATCAGCTGTACACACATTTTCTTGGAATCTACCAGTAAACCTTACCCAATGATATGACTTTAAACCTGGGTACCAGGTAGATCGTATGCCAGAAGATGTTCGGGTTGTACTTGAGATGCAAGCAAAAGTCGAGTCAAGTTCTGGGGATATTGCTGCTTGTTTCAGTCATGAACAATCTCATTTAAATCAGACCTTAGTTCTCGCTACCGCTAAACAAAGATCTGAGGACATCCCATTACGGGTCACGTCAGAACGACCTTGCGCGAACTTTGACCGACCAATAGAATGACCAATCAGAAGGCAGCTTTCTCGTGCTTTACGGCACTAGTTTCAAATTGGCGATTACGCTTCGAAACATATTTTGACAAATTCTCGATTACAAATTTGAAACCTGAACAAAAGATAGATGGTCTAAATTGTATGGATTCAGTCGTTAAACCTGTAACTATCGTCCGGAATACCCCGTGTTAAAGTTTTCGAGGTTGTATGATTAGAAATCACACTCCAACTGTCACTTTCATGATCTGGTAAGTGACGCTCTGATTGGTCGGATGAAAGGTCATTCTGACGTGACCCCTAATAGGATGTCCTCAGATCTTTGTTTAGTAGTGGCGAGAACTAAGGTCTGATTTTAATGAGATTGAGTCATGAAAGAATCGTGTGATTTGATACAATGGCTACTATTGTCATTCGAAGCAGACTCCAAACAAAGATATGATGGCATCAAATGTTATTTGAATGGAGCTAGTTACACAGGCTAAATGAGGAGTAATAAGTGGATGTATCATCAAGGTCATCTGTTCAACAGGTGTTGTAGTTCCAGCTGGGAATAAGGTCAGTTCCAGATGGTTTCACAGTGACATTGATGATTATTTGTTTGTTGTTTAACTCTGCACACAAAAATTATCCAGCAATAGGAAGATCCGGGAGGGAATAGGTCTTCACCAACCCATACTTGCCCTAAAAGGCGACTATGCTTGTCATAAGAGGCAGCTAATGGGATTGGGTGGTCAGGCTCACTGACTTGGTTGATGAGTGTTATCATATCACAATTGCGTGGATTGATGCTCATGGTGTCAATCACTGGATTGTCTGGTCCAGACTCGATTAGTTACAGACTGGCGTCATATACCGTATTCATGTAATAAGCGCTCATGGCGATATTTGGTAATATATTGGCTAGTGAACGATCCCAATTAGCACCCCTTCCGATTGATCAATGTACACAAGACTTATTTATTCGTGTATAATACGCACTCGTGTGTTATATGCACCCTTATTTATGGGCGATTAAATTCTGGAAAGTATATCTGTTGGATATGATACGCACATACTTTTCTTTTGTATCATTTCAGGCTTTTAGCATAAACCACGAAATTTCCGATCTTTCAACTCACCAAAATTATATTCTAATAAGAGCCCCCTATATCTAATTTTGAGAGCGCCCCGGGCACTTATTACATCGAATACGGTAGCTGGAATGTTGCTGAGTGTGGCGTTAAACAACAAACAAACAAACATGGTGATCGTTTCTCCAGCTGGCAGTTCTTGCCAGCAACACCTTCAATAATGTAGTACATGAGTGAGTGAGGGAATGTTGTTTAATGCCTCACCAGTTATGTCATGGCAGTCTATTAATCATGAATGAGTAGGGTTTAACACCGCAATATTCCAGCAATATCACGGCAGGGGACACCAGAAATTGGCTTCCCATATTGTACCCATCTGGGGAATAGAACCCGGGCCTTTGTCGTGATGAGCGAACACTTTAACCACTAGGCTACACCACTGCCCCTCCATAAATCATGAATTCTAGACCAGGGAAAAAACCATGGTCGAAATCGTGCATCAATCCACACCATCAGTACAATGGCAGCAGACAAGTTATAAGGCATGACTACCCAATCCATTTATCATCTCTATCAACCAGCCCTCACTACTTGGGACCTAATCCAACCGTGTGATTCACACATTTCACCAGTGTGGGGATTTGAACCTTGATCTTCAGCAAACACTTTCACCACCTGACCACACAACCATCTTGGCGTTATAAGGGGTTGGAGGCTGATAACATATCAAAAAGACAGCTGAATGTCATACCTCAAAGTTCAACTTATTCCAAATGTGCAAAAGAGCCATTTATAAATGTTAAGTGTCATCTGCATGGCACCAATGGGTTGACCTTTAAGTAGTATCAAAGTAAGTGAGCAGTGAATCTTCGATGGCTTACAAGATGGCAGTAGTGAAATCCATGATTGCTCCTTTAACCTTCCTCTGACTTCATATTTCACCGGAATCCCGGTTTACTACACCATCATGAAGTTCTGGAGCCATTACTTTGGGTTGAAAACAGTGCCATGTAAAAATTCATGTCCGAACAACCAATTTCAATTTCCATATATTATTCAAGCTTTTGTTCTGAGGTAGAGTATGTATTGTATAAATAAACATTCACGGTGCAACAAGATAGCTGCATTTTAGTTGAAGAATGAATTAGTGGGAGATTTATTCTGGAACTAATATTTGCGTTTTAAAAAAGTGTCGGCCATATTGATTGATGTTTATGATGTCCATATGTATGTATGTCCTCTTTATTCATAATTTTGTACAAACTTATAGACTTGTCCAAATGCCTTTTGAAAGGCATTGCTACAATAGTATTACTAGGCCAGGCTTTTTTTATGTTTAGGATTACGGATTTTTCAGCCCAAAGTCCAGGGTTGGAGGAGGGGAAAAAAAGCCAGATGCATTTTTTTAAATGCAGAATGCCTCTGGCATACTTTATGAACATATTCTGTGCTAAAAGAAACTCCATTTGTGACGATAAAGCCCCTTTTAACAATTAAAATTCTACCACTTACAACACGGACAATTGTCAAGGGAGGCTATTCATGTTCGGCTTCGAGATCAACAAAGATCGATTATGTATCTCTTTACTAGTTTACATTGGTAAATTCATATGTTTTTTATTAAAATCATATGTTTTTTATTAAAAGGTGATGATTACAAATAAAATAACTGACTACATCAGCGTGGGAACAAAATTTTTTACATTTTCTCTAAAATTAGAGTTGGCGGGTCCGTAATCCGAAAAATATAAAACGCCTGGCCTAACACCACTATTCACATTATTCCAGGAAGTATGCCAACAGTTCATTATTAAAATTATAAATTTCTGTATTCCCTATACCCAAGTATTATAAACATTGATTATTAATCATTTTCAGGACACAGCACAGTACATTCTTGTTATTATTATTAATTCATGTGGAAATATTAATTTAATTCATATGTCAATAAACTTAAAATTTAAATAATACACAAATATTTACACATGATTAAAATTCTTCAAAACAAATCACTTTGATATGAAATTAAAGAGGCATAAAACTTACCTAGATGAACATTTACATATATATCCATTTCTGATAGCGAGTGAAGATGTGACCTTTAGTTTTGAGGGGTTGTCATATTGCTTTTAACAGATGTGTTGTAGTGTATTCCTGTGTGTAGCTCTGACACTCTGGAAGACATGGTGTCCCTTGGACCTGTGTATGGATGACAGCAATATATTCCATGCTGTCATTCCACACCTTGTTCATAACTGGCCACATTATATGGCCAAGCTGTTCCAAAGGTGAAGGGTGACTTTATGCTGATCATCCTTTGGGGTTAATCATTGCTTGGTCCATTACGTCTGGACATTGTTTTGTCTGGATAAGTCCATTATCATGATGAGGGATGATGGGAGTCATTCCAGACTGGACATTTATGTTGTCTCAGAGTAATTTGCTTCCAGTTTTATTTGTGCAGATCAGTGATTTGCATCCTAGGTGTCAACTTGAACAGGTCGAAGAATGGCAGCTGATGCCGTAAAGAGTTAATGACTATAGACCTGTGCCAGGAGCCTAAAGTATGCAGAATCAGCATTCAGCGATGACAAGGTGTTATCCTTCTGGAGATTTTACCCCAGGAGAGAATAGCTCGCTGTTTATTGATATGTTGGTATAATGATATCAGTTAGGTGAGATCTGAAGTCCAATTGTCGGCAAGTCCCTGAAATGACCTTTGTCAAAAGTCTTGAATTGGACGTAGATTTGTGTCAATATGGCTATAGTTGCTATGGAATTTGTTGTTAAAAGATTATTCATTTAAGTTGGGAGATGTCAAACAAGTTCAGCCTTTAAATTGAAAACGTCTGTGTGTGAAGTGGTTGTGGGATGTTGAGTGAAGGCCAGATAGCTGCAGCCCAAGACACTCGCAGTTGACAGGGATCCTGAAGGGGAGGGGGCATGAATAAGTTGTGGGGAGGGGGATGACATGATGGAGAATTGTTGCAATTCATGTCTGTTTAATAGCATGAGGCATAAGTGGATTAGCTTCTGAGTGGAACTCAATATTCTCGTTTGGGGTTGGATTTGTAAGTGACATCACTGACTGATGGAGGAGTGATGGAGGGCTGCTTCCAGTTCCTCCCATGCACTCCCAACTCATTTTCTGCTTAATCCTCATGGAAACATTGTGTAAGGACAAATTCTTTATTAAGGGCCATTGAAACTCATTTATACTACTTGAAGGAATACTATTTGCTTGTTATTTCAAACAAACACAGCAGATTATGTCCAACTACCGATGATGGTGTTAGGTATTGATGAGAACAGTCACATTCTTCTAACTGGGTTATGTACAGAATCATATGTATCATAATAGTAACAGCTTGATTTCAATAAACTTGTAGTTGTTCCATCACATGGCTGCTCAAGCAACACGTTTCAGCAGCAGCTACAGCATGTGTGGTGTGTGTGTGGTATGTGTGTTGTGTGGTATGTGTGCTGTGTTGTTAATCTTCTTAACCCTGACATTCATGGTTGTGTTGTGTTGTGTTGTTAATCCTCTTAACCCTGACTTCATGGTTGTGTTGTGTGGTATGTGTGTTGTGTGGTATGTGTGCTGTGTTGTTAATCTTCTTAACCCTGACATTCATGGTTGTGTTGTGTTGTGTTGTTAATCCTCTTAACCCTGACTTCATGGTTGTGTTGTGTGGTATGTGTGTTGTGTGGTATGTGTGTTGTGTTGTTAATCTTCTTAACCCTGACATTCATGGTTGTGTTGTGTTGTTAATCCTCTTAACCCTGACTTCATGGTTGTGTTGTGTGGTATGTGTGTTGTGTGGTATGTGTGTTGTGTTGTTAATCTTCTTAACCCTGACATTCATGGTTGTGTTGTGTTGTTAATCCTCTTAACCCTGACTTCATGGTTGTGTTGTGTGGTATGTGTGTTGTGTGGTATGTGTGCTGTGTTGTGTTGTTAATCTTCTTAACCCTGACATTCATGGTTGTGTTGTGTTGTTAATCCTCTTAACCCTGACTTCATGGTTGTGTTGTGTGGTATGTGTGTTGTGTGGTATGTGTGCTGTGTTGTGTTGTTAATCTTCTTAACCCTGACATTCATGGTTGTGTTGTGTTGTTAATCCTCGTAACCCTGACTTCATGGTTGTGTTTTGTGTTGTGTGGTATGTGTGTTGTGTTGTGTTGTGTTTGTAGCAGGGCGTGGAGTCATCCCATAGATGACATCCTTACCTTGTCATCTTGCTGACGAGGTTAACCTCTTTGGTTGTGTGGACAAGGCGTCCGACTTCTGATCAGAAGTCCCGTGGTTCAAATCCCATCACGGGACTCGGTAATTTTATGGCCGCTACATTGGCGCCCAACGTGGGGCTGAGCACGTTCATATTAAATTTGAGCCAAATAAGCCTCAGTACACTACTATGCGGCCCGGGACGTGCCTTCTGTTAACGGGGGAGTATCTAGCAGGGCGTGGAGTCATCCCACAGATGACATCCTTACCTTGTCAGCTTGCTTCGAATCCCATCACGGAACTCGGAAATTTTATGGCCTCTACATGTTGTTAATCTTCTTAACCCTGGCATTCATGGTTGCGTTGTGTTGTTCATCCTCTTAACCCTGACTTCATGGTTGTGTTGTGTGGTGTGTGTGGTATGTGTGTTGTGTGATATGTGTTGTGAGTGATATGTGTGTATGTTTTGTTGTGTTGTTAATCTTCTTAACCCTGACATTCATGGTTGCGTTGTGTTGTTAATCCTCTTAACCCTGACTTCATGGTTGCGTTGTGTTGTTAATCCTCTTAACCCTGACTTCATGGTTGCGTTGTGTTGTTAATCCTCTTAACCCTGACTTCATGGTTGCGTTGTGTTGTTAATCCTCTTAACCCTGACTTCATGGTTGTGTTGTGTGGTGTGTGTGGTATGTGTGTTGTGTGATATGTGTTGTGAGTGATATGTGTGTATGTTGTGTTGTGTTGTTAATTCCTTTTAACCCTGACTTCATGGTTATGTGTGTTGTGTTATGTTGTGTTGTTAACCCCTTTTAACCCTGACTTCATGGTTGTACATCTCGTCCTTCAGTATTACCCATCAGGCCACAGCTTGGCTAAATGCATCCTCCAATGGCATCTGACACAATGGAGTTGTTTTTAACACTGAGAACTTGTTTGGGTGCAGTGCAAGCAGAGTGCCTCAACAAGTTTATGTGTTCGAGTTGACAGTTCTCTGACTAATAGGATGCCTGAACACATTAGAGGATTGACAGGTTGATTTTGTCAAGATAAATGGCTGCTACAGATCCTAAAGCTTCAATATTGGTATTGGTGTCAGAATTGGCTGTGCTTGACTAACCGGCAAATTATCAATTCTTGTTTCCTGTACATTAATATGAGATTATATTAGATTAGCTATGAAACTTAAGTACTCTATAATTCTTCTATGAAACTTAAGTACTCTATAATTCTTCTATGAAACTTAAGTACTCTATAATTCTTCTATGAAACTTAAGTACTCTATAATTCTTCTTTGAACATGCCTTGTACATTACTGAACCATATATAGCGTCTTATTAGATTTGGGTAAGTATTAGGGTTATTAAAGGAGTTAGATGTCCTGTACACTTTCAATGTAGAGCTAGGTTACCAGTAGATTTGGTTTCTGCAAGGTGGTTATGTTGATTTCATTCCTCTGATTGACCTATCAGTGACAAGTACTTTCAAAATTCATGGTAGAATAAATACATTAGCAGACACAAGATCAGCTGTTTGAGTTAGAAGTGGTTATGTTGATTGTATTCCTCTGATAGTGACAAGTACTTTCAAAATTCATGGTAGAATAAAGTTTATACATTGGCAGACACAAGATCAGCTGTTTGAGTTAGAGGTGGTTATGTTGATTGTATTCCTCTGATAGTGACAAGTACTTTCAAAATTCATGGTAGAATAAAGTTTATACATTGGCAGACACAGGATTAGGTACATTTCTTCTTTGAAACCTAAATGTTCAAATACCACATTCTATAACCTGTAAACATTTAGCCCTAACTGTGTTAATTAGGTTATTTGGAATATGGAGGGTTCAAATAAAGAGATCTTTTACAATTTCTCACGGGACATTTCCTTATGTTCATTTCAAGAATAACATGTAAAGGAAATAGTGAAAGAATGATCCGCTCAGATAAATTGATTCATTTAACCTGCATGGCTTTGCAACTATTTCATCATTGATTAGAGGAGACATGAAGTAATTTTGATGGATAACATATTAATGATCTGAAAATATTCAGGCAGTCCCCAGTCAGTGATGTAGCCATTACCTTGAAATCCCGCTGAGACACATTTAGTTGACGGTTGGGTCGGTATCGATACTTTGGTATCACCAATTGCAGAAATATGCAGAGAAACGTTTAGTGGCGAACAAATGTGTTATTTATTTCTCATTTATTCACGTAAGTCTGGCTCCCTTTACAGACTTAGATAAACAGGTATTGATAAACAGCAGCTTGTGATAGAATACTTTCCTCACTCTTTACAGCCTTGGAAAAAGAGGTATTGCTATAGAGCTGTAAGGCAAGAAATATTGATCAAACGTTCATCTGTTGTTTGTGGGTATGTAATGAATGCTGGTTGTAATTAGTGTCAAGTTTTGATCCAGGACATCCCCACACACATCGTGAACAGGTGTAAAGGAACGTAGTCTGGTGTATTAACTGGAAAATACAACTTTAAACAAGAGAGTGAGTGAGTATGGTTTAATGCCGCTTTTAGCAATATTCCAGCCATATCACGGTTGGGGGCGCGAGAAACGGGCTTCACACATTGTACCTATATCGGGAATCGAACCCAGGTCTTTAGCGTGACTACCGCTTTAACCACTAGGCTACCCAACCACACTTAAACCAGAGAACCACAAGTACACCTTTGTCTGATGAATTTACATGGAGGATGTTTTTGGAGTGTTTAGTGTAGAATGTGGGTGTCCAACTTTAGGATTTTAAATTCCGTACCCAGCCTAATCACTTTCAATGCTGAAATGAAAGGGATGTCATGTTCCTGACAAAATTCTGGAAACATGTACGCATGATTTTCCGAAGATGTCCCTTGATTGAGAAATTGATAGATTTGTAGATTGTTTACCATTTTCATTTTAGTTCATTGTCATGGTGATTCTACTTACTGTGCTCTTTGTGTCTAGCCCCCCGTCTTTCTGTTCTAACTATGGAGCCCCATTACTGCCACTTTTGCCTATAGTATTGCAGGTATCTTCCTTTCTCAAAGGAACCTTGTGAGAGGTACTACTTTCATATAAGACCAGGACCCACTTGCACAAAGTGATCTTAGCGCTAAGATGATCGTAACTCCCACACTTTAACATAGGCTTACAATAGTCATAGTGCTAAGATGGCTTTGTGCAAGTGGGCCCTGGTCAGAGGTTTTACTTGTGAATTGTAAGAACTAGGTTTTACAACTGAATCTGTCCTTTTGATGTTAATATAATGTTGCTTTTTGATTGGTTAAAAGTCACATTTGTTTTTCACATGAAAATTCCATGACATGGACCCCGCATTTCATAACTTTTGATGTACAATCGAGATTTAACGAAGATTTCAAAGAGCATCGTACACCTTTTGCTGAAAAGTTGTTTGATCAGGGTGCAGAGCGATCTTAGCCTAAGGTGATTATAACTCCCATACCTTAAAATAGACATGCAACAGCTGTAGCGCTAAGGTTGTTTTGAACAACGGCACCCAGGGCTACACCATGAAGGCCTCAGTAGTTCTTTCAAAAAGTTTTATGATAGATGTGTGGAGGACATTTTCAAATTTGACTCATCAGTGACCAAAATGATGCCCGTTGCAATTCCTTATTTTGACTTGCACCATATATTCCCATGTTTTTTGCATGTGTTTGTGTTTTATGCCACCGATGGGGCAGGATGCGCTCACCTTTTTGTGAACACCTAGTCTGATCAGTGTCTGATTCATAAACACATGTGGGGCGGTCGGGTAGCCTAGTGGTTAAAGCGTTCGCTCATCACACCGAAGACCCGGGTTCGATTCCCGATATGGGTACAATGAGTGAAGCCCATTTCTGATGTCCCCCGCCGTGATATTGCTGGAATATTGCTAAAAGCGGCGTAAAACCATACTCACTCACTCACTCATAAACACATGCTGATAATATTGTCGGAATCGTACAATGAACTCTCCCTTACGTAGTTATTTTTATTCATTGTAATTGTCAGGGCACAAGGTCAAGTCAAACATAAGAGTAGCACTAATTAGTTGCAAATACAGCTGTATAGCTAAAGTTGGCCTAGTTGATTGTAGTGCCCTTTAAATGAATCATTTATTGCCATCGCTCGACCTCCATTATGCAGAGACAAGTTGTGTTATTGTTTGAAGAAATATGCCTCCATTGAACCCGTCACATGTTTATGTTCATGATATAATGACAACAAAATATACCACTCAAAAGACAGATTAACTTTAGGAATATGAAAGAAATGTGTGTTCTTTAACTTCTTTTGAGTAGTATAATATCCGCAAATGATACTTTGTTTTTGTGAGGGGGGAAAAAAACAATGATTTACAGATTCTGCCGACTCTGAAAGATTGAAAAGTGACAAAAAAATAAAGTTGGAAAGAGCCTTTGTTTTTATATTGCTGAATACAAATGTGAATGTCTTTTTTATTTATTTTTCCCCACAAACCGACCACAATGTTTGGAAGAAATCTGCAAATCAAGATAAACCTTAAACCTAAGTGTTTAATTTGTGATCAACAATGTTTACTGTCAATCACAGTTTTGTATCGGGGGGTTCTGTATTGTATTAAGCTCTCCACAAGTTACGCAGCCAAACAAGAATTGAATTCAGGAGTCTTCTGGGGGGACAGCTGCATCTGTGATGATCTACCCAACACTGAGATCCACTAATCCGAATGTTATTTTTGACTATTACTGTGTCATCTCTGCATGTAAAAGGATGAACATATATTAATACGCAGCAGTTGTTTGTTTGTGGAATAACTAGGGCTGCAACGATACAGGAAGGTCACGATACGATACGTATCTCGATATTCTGGTCACGATACGATACGTATCCTGATATGCAACGATAAAAAAGAGTACTCCAGTACGCCAGCATGTATTAAATTTCAAGGCTTCAAACATGTCAGGAATGGACCTTTCATGATTTTGAAACAGTCAAAATTATTTTATAATAAAAATGACTACTTGTCAAGCTTCAAAGTGGAACTTTCTCTCACCCTCCATCAAAACATATCAAATTTAAAAACAGCAGGAAACTTCAAAGTTCAAACACCAGAACATAATCAATGCACTTCGCAGTGTGAATAGTTCAACTTCAGGTTCTTTTAAAAATTAAAAATTAAAATGTCAACATTTTCAGGGACAGTGATACATGTACCCTCTCTTACGGAGGTGGAATCGTAGGGGGTAGATGACCAACACAACAGTACATGCTCTGCCTACCTAACACGACCTACGATGTAGAGTTTGAAAAAGGATTAGAATATTGTAAAAAACATATTTATCGAGTGTTATGTGCTTTTGAAAAAACACACATCGTATCCCTTCAGCGAATTCAGGTGAATAAACGGGCATTACAAACCTGGTCAATAAAAATATGAAATTTGATATAAAACATCACCAGACACGATGATTTACCATTAACTTTCTATTTCCTTCTCTCCAAGGCATTGTTTTATATGCAGAGATTATGATTATCGTGTGTATTGTCTCGTAAACTAAGCCGGAAATAGCAACCAGCTGTACACACATTTTCTCCCAATCTACCGGTGATTCAGTTAAAACATACCCAGTGATATAACTTCAAAGAATTTGGATGCAATGGTCGGAAAAAATTGTATCTGTAATTATTGTTTTATCAGGAATAACATATTTCAATACCGTGTTGCAATCTGACCGTGGTTGCTGTAAATAACGGTGAGTTGTGCAACCTACTGATCACTTCACAAACGATTTTGCCAAAATTAATGTAAACAATATTGAATGAAATTTTGAATAAAATATATTACAAACATGAGTCCAGATATACAATTAACACGTTTTTATAACCAGATCGTATATTAATAGGATTGAATTGCGTACTTGTGTTCGGATTTATTGACTTGTATTTCCGGTGTTCCCTGCTCGTGCTGATAATGTTTTTTTGTGATTGGAAAAAAACATCGTGTAAGTGAAGAAACTTGAGCTTATTAAAATGTAACCGTTGTTATTGTGCAGGTTGATTAATATTAGTTCAGTAACATGTATAACAATATACATTTATTTTATTTAATGAGTGGTTGTTTTTTTGTCGTGTTGGTTGTGTGATATAAAAACATGGTATTGAAATTCTCACCAATGAGTGGAGATATTAAGCCATCCAATTATCACTAAAAAACCCACCTGGTCTGCATAGTTTAAAAAAAGTTAATTGACTGTAATGACAACTGTATGCTTTGAACGGACCACTGACAATTTGTATGATTGAAACTTTGATATTTCAATTAAATATTTACCTGTTATTTTATGCATGGAACATAACAACATAAAACAAGTGTGATAGATATATGGCCATGCACACAACACACTCAGAAATATGGCAGCGGTCTGTAAGTAATTGGGTTTGGACCAGACAATCCAGTGACTGACATCATGAGCATCGATCCACGCAATTATGATACAATGACATGCATCAACCAAGTCAGTGAGCTTGATCCCGTAAGTCACCTTTTAAGACAAGCATAGTCTCCTTTTGCAGCAAGCATGGGTTGCTGAAGACCTATTCTACCCCGGATCTTCATGGGTTTCTTCATCAAGTTCACCATACTTGACACTGCCAGCTGTAAATCGTCAGTGTGCCTGAGGTATTTCTCTATGAGAAAAATAGCTTTTGTACCACAGAGCACATGCAAGTATCATGATACATATCGTATCGTGAGCAAGGTATTGTGATGCCTTTTGAATCTCACAGTTGGTGTATCGTCCCAGCCCTAATTCTTTTGTATGTAGTCTTTGGCCACTGCAAACATCTTATAAAGAGAACGGCCTTATCAGAAGATATGTTACGGTAAATAAAAGCAACAAAACCTTTTCCATATTCATTATATAATAATAAAGACAACAAAACCCTTTCCATATTCATTATATAATAATAAAGACAACAAAACCCTTTCTATATTCAATATATTATAATAAAGACAACAAAACCCTTTCCATATTCATTATATAATAATAAAGACAACAAAACCCTTTCTATATTCATTATATAATATTAAAGACAACAAAACCCTTTCCATATTTATGATGTAATCATTAAAGCAACCAAATCCTTTCCGCTAAGCCACAAATAATCCCAAAGCAGAGTCAATTGAACGATTCTGACTATATCATGAGCATGTGTTCATGAAACACTATGAAATAATGATGATACCAGGTATTCACAAAAAGGTGAGCATTAATTTGTCACCAGTATAAACCTAGTGGCTAAGCTGATTCCTATGTTCTTCTCAAAGAATATACACAAGACACAGTCTTGTGAGGAATATTGTTTGGAGTTGGTCCCCTGCAGCCTATCTGGTCCTAAGATGTGTCGTGGTTGCTTGTGTCTCATTGTCATGTGTCATCGTCATGTGTCATCGTCGTGTGTCATGGGGTGGGACATGACACATACTTATCACCCTGTGGATTGTCTGGTCTCGACTTAGTTATTTGCAGGTTGTCGTCACCCTACTCACCACCAAAAGAAACGCGAACCTTAGAAACATATAGAAGTTACATTAAGAAGGGATGTTTCCAATGTGTACCACTTAATGACAAAACTAATAATCAGTCAAGTATTACCACAGTGTCTTTATTCTTAACGTGATATGCTTCACGTGGTTTCCAAACTTTACTCGCTAATCCTGCACGAGACAAATGGTGGATCTCGAGTCATGAATCTATGACATCACTTGTGATGCGTTTATAAGCATCAGTTCACACAACATATCAGTATGTTCGTTTGTGCATCAAACCAATGAAATATCTCTTGAATATTAGTAATTCTTCATATATTAACCAACATGTATGGTATTCGTGTTTTTTTTTGGTGGTGTGTATATATTGATGAGTGCAGCCTTCAACATCAACTGAAACAAAACTTTGACATCAGCCTTGTGGCTAAAGTTACAGATTGTGAACTGTTGAATATTTCGTCATAAAACATCTCATGCCAAGTTTAAAGTGTTCCTTTTGTTGAAGATTTTTTTGGTGAAAATTTACCCTTGAAATATGTATTTTACTTTCTTTCATGGAAACAAGTTTGACTTGGAATCATCCAAATGAAGGTTGAGATTCCATAAAATATAGAAATAATTTTGAAAATTTACGCAAAGAAAAAATTTAAGCACTGCCCGTATATTTCACAATTACTGGTCCTATGACACTGGCATTGAAACCCTGATAATATAGCCTTGGAAAAACTAATGTGGTTTGCAAGAAGACACCTCTTACAATAAGAAAATATAAAGAGTTTATCATGTTTTGAGATTTTAATTATGATTCTAACAAAACCTCAGAGGCACTGTACTTATGCCAAAACAGTAGCCCCAATAAGTATGGAGGTGCAGAGTCAGGAACACAATACCACATTGTGATTGATGATGAAAAATGTCATTCTCAGTCCAAAAATGACATTCATGACAAATTATCAATAGTGAATAGGGTAAACCCACCACATGCTCGAATGACGGATTCATCACATCACTCCATTAAGTAGTCTGATCTGCTGAATGGGCAACTGCAGCCATACCCAAAGTGCTTCCTCCAAATGGGCCAGAGTCTGTACCTATGGGTCTGGTGCCTGTCCTTGACTCCCCAAGAAGTCCGAAATATGCTCCTTTGTGTTCAGGTCAGGGCTCATGGCAGGCCACCGCAGTGTCACCACAGCATCATTCTGGAGAAATGCTGTTACTGCTCTAACATTGTCATCCATGTACACAGTTTGGATGGCGAGTGTGTCACAAAATGTCACAGGACGTGGTTGCAGAACATTACACGGTCACCATTGATGTTTCCTTGGATGGTGACAAGATCCAGCTGCAGCTTACAATTGTGTGACAGGCAACCCCAAACTATTACCGAATCTCCACCATATAGAGTCGCAGGTCTTATGTTCCTGGGTGTGAAGGCCATATTTTTATGCCTCCAAACCTCAATTGGCCATCCGTGACATGGACCAGGAACCAGCTGTCCTCGGACCAATGGACCAGGAACCAGCTCTCCCCGGACCAATGGACCAGGAACCAGCTGTCCTCGGACCAATGGACCAGGAACCAGCTGTCCTCGGACCAATGGACCAGGAACCAGCTCTCCTCGGACCAATGGACCAGGAACCAGCTCTCCTCGGACCAATGGACCAGGAACCAGCTCTCCTTGGACCAATGGACCAACGGACTCTTCACCTTACATTCCAAGCTCTCCAGGCCAAACACCATACTTAACGAATTCTCCAATGAAGATCGGCAAGGGAGGGACGCTTAATTACCCTTCTGGACTTCATTCCAGACGATTTCAGTCAACTCCCCACTCTTCTGTTTGACATCTGTCTATCAGGTAACCATTGGCGCTTCAGGAGATGTTGCAGATAGCTGATGATGTATCAGCCGAAGCATGTCCTCACGCCTTGATGTCTTGCTGGGTCTGACCGTGGCAGATCCTGTACAGCATTGGTTTGTCTGCGTCTTCTTACTAGTCTGCTAATTACGCTATAATGATACCCTAGTTGACATCCTATGCTTTTGTAGGTCATGCCTGTTGTATGCATGCGAATGATATGCCATCTTTGCGCCTCTGATAATCTTCTTTGTGCCTTGTTCACAGATAATGCTGCAACAGTGCAATACAGTGACCTTAAATACCAACAACTGCAGCAGCTGATACTGCATTTTGAAAAATGCATGGATAACATGCTGCACATGCATGTCATGCTCCAGTGTGACATCACAATTGCCATTGTACTGTCCTATCATTGGAACAAACACTAGTCTTGACATATTCATTACAAATTTGCAGTTTGGGCAGCCTGTTTGCATCATGCACAGAAATACATCATCCACATCGGGTTTGATATATTTTGGGAGTTCATCATTTCCATATAGTATTTGTTGTGTACATGGCTGGCAGGTTGGATATATGATTAAGGAGGGAGGAATGAGCTACGTCTGGATAAGGGAAAGGGCATGGGTGGCCATGCCGTCTGAGGCGCCGCGATTCGCTGTGCAGAGTTGTGACCCTTGGGCACGCCAGAAACCTATGATTGTGGGTTCGAATCCCGGTTCGCCCCGATTATGTTTCTAGGTTTGTCAGCACCATACCCGTGCTCGTGGATTTCACCGAAGTGGTAAATGTCTGAGACCTGCATCACTTCGGGCTTTCCTCCCACATTAAGCTGACACACCGCGATATAACTGGAATACTGTTAAAAGCGGCGTTAAACCTAACTCACTCACTCACTCACTCACTCACTGCATAAGGGATGTTTTGTTTCACATAGGAGGATATAGGGTCATTGTTATACATAGGATATAAAGTCATGTTGTTATACATAGGATGTAAAATCATATTGTTGTACATAGGATATGTAGTAATGTTGTTATACATAGGATGTAAAATCATATTGTTGTACATAGGATATGTAGTAATGTTATACATAGGATATAAAATCATATTGTTCATAGGATATCTTGTCATATTGTTATACATAGGAGAATATGAAGTCATGTTATACATAGGAGGATATGAAGTCATGTTGTTATACATAGGATATAAAATCATATTGTTCCTAGGATATCAAGTCATAATGTTCAACAGGAAGATACGGAGCCCAAACTCATAAACATGAGATCTTTCACTCCGATAATTAGTAATAATACGTGTCTGCATGAAGATATGAGGACACCTCCATTGCAGGAGGCAACATCGGATGACAACTGTGTATGATATAAACCAGTCGGTATGAATGGAGACTTGATGCAGGTATTTTGAACAATTGTTGGCATGGAAGGTCAAATTGATGAGTCATGGCGTGACAGATTGGCTATAGCAATATGAAGGAATCGAGTTGTCCTTAATTCCTTTTGAGTAGAATATATGTACATAACACTTAAAAAAGCTTTTCAGAGAACATTGTTTTGGGCATAAACTTGGAGTGCATCATGCATGACTATCTCCCTTCTATATTCACATATGCAGTTCTACCATCTATTGAAGCTGTTGTAATCGCGTCTATGATGACTGGATGGTGTTGTTCGGACTGAGCATTCAGTTTTTGCACTGATTGCATCCAATTACATTTAATAAGAGCTGTACATTTATGTGGTGTTTCTTTTGAAAAGAAAATTCATTTGAATATTAAAAAAAAAATTGTCATGATCACAATGTTTCCATGTCTAACATATAATGGTGTGGAACTTATTTTTTGCTCATACTCATTGTTTTAATGACTTACAAAATTAAAGTAATTAATGCTGTTTGAAGTTTGTGATTGACATGCTATTGTTTCTTTGAGGAAGGTAGTGACAGCGAAATGATAGTCATCTGCACATCTGCTTACACATGCTCTCCTATTGACGTTAACACGTGTGGTGTCTTCGGGATAATCGGGAATGATGAAACAGTGATTTAAGGTGTTGTCATTGATCTTGTTTAATACATGTGTTTATTTGCATGAAGTAGAAAATACATTCACACCAAAAACAAGTCACTGCTTAATTGGCTTACTCTTAACTACCAGTGTGGTTGGGTAGCCTAGTGGTTACAGCGTTCGCTCATCACCCCGAAGACCCGGTTTCGGTTCCCTACATGGGTACAATGTGTGAAGCCTGTTTCTGGTGTTCCCCACCATGATATTGCTGGAATATTGCTGAATGCGGCGTAAAACCATTCTCGCTCACTCCAAACTGCATCGGTTCCTCATGGTTGATCATCTTAAACCCATGGGGATTCCAGTTGGATTCGGTGCTCTTAAACATATTCTTGTTGGGGGCAGGCTGGATTTGATTGGTCAGTGACTTGGTGCGTACTCCAGTGATTGTTTGGTCATGACTTGAGTTTGATTCCTGACATAGAGAGAATCCAGGGATGAGAAATTACTGCCGAAGTGCACCAAATTTGTTACTGCAAGGGTCAATTTTGTGATACATGCCATTATAATATAAGCACAAATCATATACTCACCCAGACCCTCTGCTAACTTTATATGATTTTCTTTAGAAAAATACATTCTCATCTCTGAGAATCTCACCCAAGAGTATATTGATATCAAATATATCAATAGAATATCACTTGATCTCACCCAAGCCATATCTCCCGTGTAAGCCAGTTCTGGGTGATCAAATACAATGTGTGATGAGACATGGTCATTTGGTGAATGAAATCTCACACTGGAAATCAAAATGTTCCTCCCAATAGGATTTTTAGGCAGAAGTTGTCCAAAGTATGACTGGTTGTCATAAGATTGGACCATAATGAGGATCAGATGGTCACAATGTATGACAGGTTGTCATAAGATTGGACCATAATGAGGATCAGATGGTCACAATGTATGACTGGTTGTCATAAGATTGGACCATAATGAGGATCAGATGGTCACGATGTATGACTGGTTGTCATAAGATTGGGCCATAATAAGGATCAGATGGTCACAATGTATGACTGGTTGTCATAAGATTGGACCATATTGAGGATCAGATGGTCACAATGTATGACTGGTTGTCATAAGATTGGACCATATTGAGGATCAGATGGTCACAATGTATGACTGGTTGTCATAAGATTGGACCATAATGAGGATCAGATGGTCACAATGTATGACAGGTTCTCATAAGATTGGACCATAATAAGAATCAGATGGTCACAATGTATAACTGGTTGTCATAAGATTGGACCATAATGAGGATCCGATGGTCACAATGTATAACTTGTTGTCATAAGATTGGGCCATAGTAAGGATCAGATGGTCACAATGTATGACAGATTGTCATAAGATTGGACCATAATGAGGATCAGATGGTCACAATGTATCAATGTATAACTTGTTGTCATAAGATTGGACCATAATTGAGGATCCAATGGTCACAATGTATGACCTTGGTGGTTGCATGGCAACATGTAATGAAGGTTCCTTGCTTGGGCTGTACTCTTATAGCTGCCTAGATAACCAATCAAATATTTATAGACTGCAGCGATGAATCTGAAATATTGCTGTGGTGTAAAACAACATTCACACAACATCCACACTTGCCAGTCAACTTTGAGCAAGTTTACCATGCCAGACATCATCACTCATACTAACTTTTTACCAAAACACCAGCATGACACTAATATAGCTGAGTCGGTGAAAACGGCAAGGTTCAAATCAGAACATATGCTGTATTGTCAGCCACGACTAGACGCTTCTTTCTCGACACTATAGAGTCGGTGCAATGGATAAATGTCTTTCACTGATAGCATTGTCCCTAACTGCTTTTTAAAAGACTTTGAGTTGCTACAGCTGAACTCATATTTGATCAGATTAGATAGGTAGAAGATCTACAGTACGACTACCAGGGTTTATTGGTCTTATTTAAATGGCTCCAGCTATCAGTTGGTGGAGCTCTATGATGATTACAGTATAGGTCACTGGGAAGTCATCCATCATGTCGGCCATAATTGTGATTAGTTCGAGTTGGTTTATCGTGATTTGTTGAAGTTTGTCTTCCTTCATTGTCATTAGTAAAATTGTGTATTCCATTACAGTTAAGGCGAAAAGGGTCTTCATTAACTTGAGACTAGACTCTGATGTAAGACAATGTGTCTTTGTTTCATTGCACCCATGAGGATCCAGACAGAATAGGTCCCCAGTACTCCATTCTTGGTGTGAGAACCAACTGATGAAGATCAGGAGGCACTATATGTAACTTGGGTGATTGCATGGTATCGCATACCTGAATTGTTGCTGAGTCTGTCAACCACTGGTTCAATCAATCAATCAATCAATCAATCAATCAATCAATCTATCAATCAATCACGGTTTATGCTGTTTCCAGCTATATTACACCCATATTGTGGCAGGGACACCAGCAATGGGCTTCACACAAGGTATCCCTGTTGAGAATCAAACCCAGGACTTTGGCATGACAAGTCAATGCTTTCAGCACTTGGCCACCCTAGTGCCCCAACTTCATTGGATACTATATGATGATGAGGCTACTGCCAACTTGAGCAAAGCAAATGTTACACAAAACTATTTTCATTATGTTCAACTCTGAATTGGGGATCTGATAGACATGCAGTGGTAATGGATTCTAATGGTGTTAATCATTCATTAAATAATGATGAAAACAGTGGCTAGGACACTTGTACTCCTTTAAAGGTCCCTCTGATGCCTAAGTGGCCAGGACACTTTTACTCCTTTAAGGGTCCCTCTGATACCAGGTGAGGTGGTGAGGTGAAATTGGGTTTAACGTCGCATCCAAGATTATTGCACTTATATAGCCACGTGCATGTACGTGTGTGTTTGTGTGGCTGCTTGTACTAGTCCGGACTGATGCCGATTTATAGTGCTAGCACACTGAGATACCATGCCGCAGTTTAACATGAATACCCCACTCAGACACAGTATACTGACTCCGAGCCGACCAGTCCTTGTTTTAGCCCCTTAATGCCGAGCGCCAGACAGGGTAACAACAAGTACCATCTTTTCACGTCTTTTGGTATGACGCGGCCAGTGATCGAACCCCGAACCTTCCGCTCTCCGGGCGGACGCTCTACCACTAGACCACGGGGGCGGTCTCTGATACCAGGTAAATGGCCAGGTCACTTGTACCCCTCTGAGTGTTTCTTTGTTGCTCAAATGGTCAGGGCTCATAAAGGGTTTTTCATATATGGTACAAGACATTGATAAGATTTTGTGAAATAACACGCGAGAGCATTTTGGAGTAATGGTACCTAAATTCAGTTTTAACGACAACTATGTTTACAGTTCCTTTTATTTAATTAAAAAACAATGTACCGTTCGTAACAAAATGAACTTTGAATTCAATTCTAGGGGCATCTGTGAAGTATATTTTTAATAAACAAGATAAATTACTGAATAAAGTACAAGTTAAAGAAGTGCTACTAAAAGAGTGAAATGTCAGAAAGTCATATTTCCTAACCATTTTGGAAGCAAGAGACAATTTGTGTTTTGACGGTGAAGTGCAGTGAATGAAAGAAGTCTGGAGGACATAATGGACGTGCAAGGTAGCATGTTTACTTGTCATCCTGTGTTTATAGGCTGCACATGTGTTGCCGACTGCAGGTTGGATGTGGCCTGGTTAGATGTGTAGATTCTGACAGCCTCCAGATGATATAGCTATGTGCGGAACTGGTTGTGTCAGGTATGTTCAGTGTTGGGGGGAACATCAGCGCCGCCAAGTATTGGAGGAGACGCAGCTATGTGCTGTCTCGGCATGCCTACCTTGTTATGTTACTTACATATATGGAACAGCTTTCAATGAATTACTGCAGCAAGCCAAAGTAAAGACACTTGTTCTGACAGAAAAAGCTATTGTTTTTATGTTATTTGGAGATTGGTCTCTTCCTTTTTTAATTGGGAAAGTGTAATTGGAGGCCAATGTTAAAAACAATATTGTATCAAAGAAGAAGTTGTCAAAATAATTGTTTTGTCATAAAGGGCCAACTTTTTTGTTGCTTGAAGATTGGTCACTCACTTTCAATTGGGAAAGTGTAGCTTGAAGACAATGTAAGGAGACATTTTTTTTATTTCTTGGTTTACGGAATTCAAACTCATTTCAAAAGTGAGGTCACTAGGCCAATTTAAAAATAATAAAAAAAGCCTCAGAGATTTTTTTTACTTAAATTTTGTCCTAAAAAGTTAGGTAGGTATAAAAAAAATATCCTGGAGTAACAAACTTAAAACAACCCAATTTTTCAAGAACATTTTATCATATCCCTTGTGCACAAATGGCAATGTAACAATATTCATGTCATGGATGGAAACGCATGAAAGATGCTGCTATTTTGGCAACATGGGCGACGTTTAACTCTTTAAACACCAGCCAACCAGAAGATTACTGCTTTGACACCAAGTTTCCAGAGACTCTTTTGTGATAGATGAAGCCAACATTAATCAAGGAAATTATCTGCTTGTAATAAACATCTTTGCTTCTACATGTTTGGCCATACACTATTTGAAAGGTCTAATTAATCCTATTGTTTATAAATATGAAAGTTATGTGTATTACATTATTTTAATAATTCATCCACAAATAAATAAAGTTTGTTTTAAATAAAGTAGGAGTAGCAGGAACTTGTTAGACTGAGCATAAGGACTCCTAGGACTCTTAAACAGTTTGTAGGGTATACAAGATGTTATTAGCATGATATATGGGTATGGTTTCCTGTTGTTCAGATTGAGTTTCTGGTGGTCTTGTACAGTCGACAGCAGTACCTATTTGATGGTGTATATACTTGTATCATCATGCTGGGAAGACACTGTACAAGTAGCGTCACATCTCTACTTATGTAATTCTGTAAATGTCAGTTTGATTATGTCTGTTTTTTAGCCTGACCTTGTACTATATCACATCTACAATTCATTGTCAAGATTAACTGGATTAAAGGTCAAGTCATGTTGAAAACCCTAATTTTGGCGATTAGGGTAGATCAGATCATTTGACAGTATTACATAAAACCACTGAGCAAGTTGGACCAAGCTAAACTCTCAAGAATAACTGGACTGACGGCCAACGCTGCAATATGAAAAAAGTTGACTGTCAGCATTGTTTAAATGCAAATATAAAACGTCAACGCAAGAGACTACCAGTCTCAATTACCCCCGAAACAAAATCCAAGGGGCTTAACAGGAGAAAAGGCAGTGCAAATAATATGAATGGATCACTGAGTGTAGGCATGTCCTGCCCTACAGGCAGGAGCACCTGCCACTCACACAATGTGCAAGGGTATGTTTTTGTTGCCTGATGCTGCACCTCCGTAGTCTAGTGGTAGAGCGTCCGCCAGGAGAGCGGAAGGTCCGGGGTTCGATCCCCGACCACGTCATACCAAAAGACTTTAAAAAATGGTACTTGTTGTTAACCTGTCTGGGGCTCGTCATTAAAGGGTTAAAACAAGGACTGGTCAGCTCAGAGTCAATATACTGTGTCTGAGTTGGGTATTCATGTTTAACTGCGGCATGGTATCTCAGCGTGCTAGCACTATAAATCAGCATCAGTCCGGACTAGTACAAGCAGCCACATACACACATGTACATGCAAGTCGCTCTATAAGTACAATAATCTTGAACGCGACGTTAAACCCAATTTCACCTCACCTCACCTGCACAGGTAAGTGATCTGTCAGCACAGGTGAATTGGTCTCAGTGTTTCTGTGTCAAGTGAGCTACAGTGCTGTGCTGTTGAGTGAGCTTATATGTTGTGGCATGATGAACGTACTTGAACGTGTACAGTTCAAACATCCCCCCAAATCACATGGTTAACCAAACGCTTGATTTTGATGATCCCAGCAATAGAATGACAAAAACATGTCCACAAAATCAAAATCAAATATTTATCTTGACTGCCATTGTAATCATATTGAAAAATTGATTTGAACACATTCCTAGGCAATAAGTATGTATTGCTGTCGACTGTATGTTGAAAGTCACCTACTGACCTGATCTAATGGTATCATTCTCACTCACTCACTCACTCACTCACTCACTCACTCACTCACTCACTCACTCACTCACTCAGGGTTCAGTCTGAACAAAGCCAGGGAAACATGTTGACAGGAATAAGAATAGTCCAATGAACTCAGAAATATGACACCCCTCATTACTTCACATTCACAATCAAATAAATTGGAAAGATGGAAAAAATCATAGGGACTCTCATACGCCTCTATTGGCAGGTATGTCTCCCGCAGCAGCCAGCATATTGATCCACTATGCAGTGTTATATACACATGTTATTGGTCATTAATAAGGTGTACAACAGCTTGTGCTTACCTGAACTATCAAGATGCAGATCATACATAATCCACAACACCTGGCAGTTGACCAGACGCAGTCAACCCTCTGTCTTACACAGAGGAGACTGCCGACACTCACTGACGGACGGAAACACACCGAGAAAGTTTCAAACTTTGGACACAAAATGTATTCATTGAAAACTTAATTGTAACTGTTCCTCCAGGTATGCTCCAAGTTTGCTGGTTGGATAATGTACAATTCATTAATCAAGTTCTTTCGAAACTTTATGGTAATAACACGATTTATATGATTTCAGTAGAAATCAATTTGCTTGAAGTAAATCTTCAAAAAACGTCAGCTAAATTGCCCCATCAAACTGTCTTCCCTTGTAAAGTCCATACGTCTGCTACCACTGTTCTGCTGCCCGTCTGCTCCTAGTACTTCACATCTGCCACCACTGCTGTAATGCACTTCTGCGTCCAATACTACACGTCTGCCACCAAGTACTGCACTGCAGTTTCCACACTCACTGAACACATGTGTAGTTGAGTCTAGCAGCTGACGGTGCCACTGAGTGATAACCACTCATAACACTGCTTGTTCCCATTGGACCAGGCACAAGCAGGCTGTAGTGAACAGTGTGCTTCCTTCTCCACTGTCCCGGTAGTAGGAGAGCATGTCCATGGAGGCGATCAGCCCAGTGCAATATCTAATCCTGTATCAGCAGAGTTTCAAGGTTTGGAAACACAGGAATACAGAAAAGTGGCTACATTCATCTCAACATGAATAGCAATTTTTGGTTTATCAGAACTTGATGAGCTCCCATGTGATGTAATAAAATGTATTGTTCTTGGTGTTAACATTATTATGTGCACATCAGTCTTGTCAGCACAATGGGTTATTTATGAAGAAATCAGGAAAGTATATATATTTATGAAAGAAATTGGATAAAGTTGGGTTTTTTCCTTGCTGGTGATTCATTTGGGAGACCGTAGAAATATAATTGCATCTCCTGTCAACCGTCACACCAATGTTGAAGGATGATGCAGTTTCGGGGCATATCACAGATGTTAGCATGGCTGATAATTGAAGTTGTCTGTGTTACGGATACAGGACCAGTCTTTATGGGAAATGTTTTGTGATTCCAATCTTAGACAAGGGACAGTGTTTCAGATAGATGGAAGGTGTTCCAAACGAGGTAGAAAATGTTCTGATGACAATCTTGGATTTAGGGACCATGTTTCAGATGGGTGATAGTTGTCCCAAGTTTGGTAGAATATGCCCTGATAACATTCTTGGATTTACAGGGACAATATTTCAGATGGGTGATGGTTGGCCCAAGCTTGGTAGAATATGCCCTTCATACTTGGCCAAAGCTTGGTAGAATATGCCCTTCATACTTGTCCCAGGCTTGGTAGAATATGCCCTTCATACTTGTCCCAGGCTTGGTAGAATATGCCCTTCATACTTGTCCCAGGCTTGGTAGAATATGCCCTTCATACTTGTCCCAGGCTTGGTAGAATATGCCCTTCATACTTGTCCCAGGCTTGGTAGAATATGCCCTTCATACTTGTCCCAAGCTTGGTAGAATATGCCCTTCATACTTGTCCCAGGCTTGGTAGAATATGCCCTTCATACTTGTCCCAGGCTTGGTAGAATATGCCCTTCATACTTGTCCCAGGCTTGGTAGAATATGCCCTTCATACTTGTCCCAAGCTTGGTAGAATATGCCCTTCATACTTGTCCCAGGCTTGGTAGAATATGCCCTTCATACTTGTCCCAAGCTTGGTAGAATATGCCCTTCATACTTGTCCCAAGCTTGGTAGAATATGCCCTTCATACTTGTCCCAAGCTTGGTAGAATATGCCCTTCATACTTGTCCCAGGCTTGGTAGAATATGCCCTCAATAGTTGTCCTAATCTTGTTAGAATATGACCTGATAACAATCTTGCATTTACAGGGACAATATTTCAGGTGGGTGACAGTTGGCCCAAGCTTGGTAGAATATGCCCTTGATAGTTGGCCCAAGCTTGGTAGAATATGCCCTTGATAGTTGGCCCAAGCTTGGTAGAATATGCCCAGAGGATTTACAAGGATCTATGGGGACATAATGTTTCAGATATTTGGAAGCTTGTTCTGGCTTGATAGATCTGTCGTAGGAAATACCTAGATTCCAATTCATTATTCCTCATGGACATCCTTTGAGAGGTGGTAGGGCAGGCTGGACTGCAAATAAATGTCTTTCTCCTCTTTTAGCAGACTCCTTTGCCCAATGGTAACACTATTTGGGGTGTTATTCTATAGTTGGTACTATCTCAGCTATGTCAAAATGGCAGACTGACTTTCAACTTTTGACCAAACCAGTGTTTGATAGCATGAACACCAACAGGACTTGAAAGAACCAACAGTTTGCTGCCATTTAGTGGAAGCAGGGGCTGTGGGGTAGCCTTGTGGTTAAAGTGTTCGCTCTTCACGCTGAAGACCCGGGTTCGGTTCCACACATGGTGTGAAGCTCATTTCTGATGTCCCTAACTGTGGTGTTGCTGGAATATTGCTAAAAGTGGTGTAAAAACAATGGTCACTCACTCACTGTGGAAGCAAACTACTAATTTCATGTATAATATAACTAAAGAATTTGGGATACATTAACAGTCTTCTAACCTGACAATAACTGAAACAGGAATCTTTTACTATATTTTTGTCAGATATCGAAACAGACTTTTACGTAGCAGGGTAAAAGTAATGGGTTTGCGGGTTTTTTTTGACTGAATGTTCAACTCTCTATTTCAACCTTCCACTGGGGAAATGTAACATGGAAACATGAGGCCCAATCAGACAAGGTAGAGCAAAAACAACATGTCTCGAGTTATAATTTGCAGGAGATATTCTCATCATTATGATGGATGTAAACATCGCATCCGTTTTCCACTGAAGGTCCTTGTGGTTGTTTATGAGCAAACTAGTCTCTACATTCACATGCAATGCATTTGTGGATAGCAAAATGGATAAAAAATACTCCTTTCAAACTGGTTTGATGGGAATGAAGCTGTGGTTTCCACTCCAGAGCATCCTCCGAGGCAAGATGCACAAGTGAGTTTGTAGACAGTTTAATCATAGACTGTCAGTGATGTTGGCCCTTTCGCTGTATCAGGCTTCTGGTCCTCACAAGATACCCATGTTCAGCAGTTGCCTAAAGAGACGGTCTCATTTCATCTAACATTGTAATGAATCAAACACGATCACGTCTGTACATGCTTGATTATTCCTGGACCTTTCTGTTTAAGTGTTTTGTTATCCATCAGATATGATTAGAATGAGTGTCCCAGTATCAACCAACACTCTTTTTTTGTGACCCAGAGTTCAACTAATTCAAACCTTTAGAACCTATCTTATATCAGTAACTAGATTCTTCTAAATAATATCGTCTGCTGATATTCAATTTAACCCCCAAACTCCAGGTTAATTCAAGTAATAATACCTGCCTGAAATCATTGTGTCTGCTTCCACATCTTAAATATGATCTACATGGATGTGGAAATGTCCAAAGGATGATATGAATATTTCCACCAGAATGACATGGATTATAAGAACATATCTACCAGGATGATACGGAGATATCTACCAGGATGATACAGACATCTCTACCAGGATGATACAGACATCTCTACCAGGATGATAGGGACATATCTACCAGGATGATACAGACATATCTACCAGGATGATACAGACATATCTACCAGGATGATACAGACATATCTACCAGGATGATACAGACATATCTACCAGGATGATACAGACATCTCTACCAGGATGATACAGACATCTCTACCAGGATGATACAGACATATCTACCAGGATGATACAGACATACTGTAAACAGGGAATTTTTTGCAACCGTTTTATTATTGCGAGTTTTGCGAACGAGACTCAGTTGCAAAAATTAAAAACGCAAAAATAAGTATAAATAATACATACATACTTTATTCATTGCAACACGTCATCAAATGTTGAAATCATCAACCAGAACCACAAGTTACTCAATAAGTTAAAAACACAAATGAATGCAGAATGGTCACACAATACATCACAAATGACAGTGTAAACAGACCAATTAGTGTCTTCTTATATAGTTTGCATTCAAACTCACAGTCATGACACTGAGTTGAGTAAATTATCGTATTTGATAATTGGTCGCAATCCCTTCCGGTCAACTTTCTGGCCAACTCAGATTAACTAGCTTCGTAGAGAAGCTGTCTATTGTTTGGTAATCGAGGGGTCATCTCAACACGGCAACTCGCAAAAATATCTCGTCACAGTATTGTCTTTGCTGTGGTATTCGCAATATTTTAACGGCGCAGAAATAAAGCTGTTTACAGTATCTACTAGGATGATACAGACATCTCTACCAGGATGATACAGACATATCTACCAGGATGATACAGACATCTCTACCAGGATGATACAGACATCTCTACCAGGATGATACAGACATCTCTACCAGAATGATACAGACATATCTACCAGGATGACACAGACATATCTACCAGGATGATACAGACATCTCTACCAGGATGATACAGACATCTCTACCAGGATGATACAGACATCTCTACCAGGATGATACAGACATCTCTACCAGGATGATACAGACATCTCTACCAGGATGACACAGACATCTCTACCAGGATGATACAGACATCTCTACCAGGATGACACAGACATCTCTACCAGGATGATACAGACATATCTATCAGGATGACACAGACATCTCTACCAGGATGATACAGACATCTCTACCAAGATGATACAGACATCTCTACCAGGATGATACAGACATCTCTACCAGGATGATACAGACATCTCTACCAGGATGATACAGACATCTCTACCAGGATGACACAGACATCTCTACCAGGATGATACAGACATATCTATCAGGATGACACAGACATCTCTACCAGGATGATACAGACATCTCTACCAGGATGATACAGACATATCTACCAGGTTGATACAGACATATCTACCAGGATGATACAGACATCTCTACCAGGATGATACAGACATCTCTACCAGGATGACACAGACATATCTACCAGGATGATACAGACATCTCTACCAGGATGACACAGACATCTCTACCAGGATGACACAGACATCTCTACCAGGATGATACAGACATCTCTACCAGGATGATACGGGATCTCTACCAGGATGATACAGACATCTCTACCAGGATGATACAGACATCTCTACCAGGATGACACAGACATCTCTACCAGGATGATACAGACATATCTACCAGGATGATACAGGCATCTCTACCACGATGATACAGACATCTCTACCAGGATGATACGGACATCTCTACCAGGATGATACAGACATCTCTACCAGGATGATACAGGCATCTCTACCACGATGATACAGACATCTGTACCAGGATGATACGGACATCTCTACCAGGATGATACTGACATCTCTACCACGATGATACAGACATCTCTACCAGGTTGATACAGACATATCTACCAGGATGATATAACCTGATGGACTGATCTTCAAGGCTCACATGTCCAGATTTGGTAGGATAACATGGCCAGTGCAGCAGAAGTGCACAGATAAACTGTTTGGGAGGATCGTGAAAATGAAAGTTATTTTTGTATTTATAAAAAAAATCTGTTCACGAGTTAGCTTCAATTACATGGCCACAGTTTGAAGTTTATGAGATAACAGCTGTAGATAACTACTTCAAATCTGTTTTGTGTAAAAAAAGGAATTTTCACAAATAATCTATTGAGAGATAGTCATCACATGTTTGCTTTTAAATAATTATTATGATGTCTTTCATGTGGAAGGCAAAAAATATCAAGCATTATCAGCATATAATCACAGAATATCTAAATGTGTATACAGCATTCTCCTGATCAAATTTCAGGTAATATAATCACTTTGGTTGGCCTTGGCATATTAATGATTAATAGTGCAATGTCACATATGCAAGGTTTTATAGGGTTTTAAGCCTGAATTCTATTTATGAATATTGCATTGTTATCATGCAGTCTTGCTGAGGATTATGAACAAGAATTCTTCTTTTCACTCAAAATGTGAAGCTGCTCAAAGACAGCCACAAACCAGTATGATAGACGAGTTGCCTTACAGCACTGGCGCATTTGTTACCTGCGAGGCATGGGACAAGATATTACCATGCAGAGCTAGGGGAAATCTGTGTGCACAAAAATGAGGTGACAATTACTGGCACATGCCGACTAATGAGTGAGTGAGTAAGTTGAGTTTTGACAATGCTTTGAACAGTTATATCATGATGTGTCAGCTCACTGTGAGAGAAAAGCCCTAAGTGATGCAGTTCTCAGACATTTAACACTTTGGTGAAACCCATAAGCACTGGTATTGTGCTGACACACCTTGAAACAAAATTGGAATGAACTGGGATTCAAACCCACAATCATAGCTTTCGGGCATGCCAAAGGGACGCAACTCTGTACTGCGAATGCAGTGCCTTAGACGACCGTGCCACACATGACCAGTTTTACTGATGAAATAAAGGAATTAATATTACTAAACCTACCCAAAGAACAATATAGACAGTGACATTTGAAGCTTACTATTTTCAGGCCAAACGATCACTTGATATCATATGGAATTTATTTATTACTTGATGAATCCCTAACTGTTTTGTTTTGCCTGCTATGGGATACGTGATGGTGAGAGGCAGGCTTTGATTACAGGATGGTCTATATGTGTAGATACAGCTGGCACATGCCTGATAACTTGATTAAATGCATTGTATTGTCAATATGTTGTTTATATGAAGTATGCTGTATTTGTACTATATAATATACTCCAACGGTCTGAAGCAATATACTTCAGACAGTGGCTGTATACTTCAGACAGGGGCTGTATATTTCAGACAGGCTCTGTATACTTCAGACAGTGTGGGTATGCTTCAGACAGTTGGGGTATACTTCAGACAGGGGCTGTATACTTCAGACTGTGGGGTATACTTCAGACAGTAGGAGTATACTTCAGACAGGGGCTGTATACTTCAGACAGTGTGGGTAAGCTTCAGACAGTGGGGGTATGCTTCAGATAGTGGCTGTACATTTCACACAGGGGCTGTATACTTCAGACTGGCAGTATACTTCAGACAATGGGAGTATACTTCAGACAGGGATGTATATTTTAGACAGTGGGGTATACTTCAGACAGTGGGCCCAGGTATACTTCAGACAGTGGGGTATACTTCAGATTGTGGGAGTATACTTCAGACAGTGGGTGTATACTTCAGACAGGGGCTGTATACTTCAGATTGTGGGAGTATACTTCAGACAATGGAAGTATGCTTCAGACAGAGGCTGTATACTTCAGTGGGAGTATACTTCAGACAGGGGCTGTATACTACAGACAGTGGGGTATACTTCAGACAGTAGGAGTATACTTCAGACAGGGGCTGTATACCGTATTTTCTTGAGTATAGTGCGCACCCATGTATAATGCGCACCCCCCTCTAGCGGGTTCAATATTTTGGAAAAAAATAAATTTGAATATTATGCGCAGAAATTTTTTACACCGTACCCTTTCAGCGAAGTCCGGCAAACGAACGGGTGCTGAGAAACTTCGTCAGTACAAATTCGAAATTTGAGATAAAAAATCACCAGACATGTTTATTTACCGTTAAAAAGTATTTATTGTTCTGCTAGGCATTGTTTTATATTTAGGGATTAAGATTACCTTGCGTATTTTCTCGTAAACTAAGCTGGAAACAGCAATCAGCTGTACACACATTTTCTTGGAATCGACCGGTGATTCGGTCAAGACACACCCAATGATATAACTTTATAAGATTTTTAATGCAAGGATCGGCAACAATTGTATCTGAAACTATTTTATTTATCAGGAATAATATATTCCATTATTTTCTTAATTATATGCAACCTTTACTAAACATATTTAAAATAATATAACCCTAAGTGAAGCAGCTGATCGCTCTTCCCGGGTATTATTTTTTACATGGAACCAGTCTGACCAGCAACCGTCAAGGCTCACGCGCACGTGATCGCGTGATCGCGAGAATTTCATGTTGACATAGAATCGTCAAACAAAAACAAATATGACTTTTAACGAGTCAAAGTATGTCATTTATGATATATGTATCCATTCTCTGTCAACTAAAGTTTGTTTCAAGGCGTCAATAGCGGTATTCTGACCATGGTTGCTGCTAATAACGGTGAGTTGTGCGATCTTCCGATCGCTTCACACACGATTTCGCCGAAATTAATAAAAACAATATTTTAAGGAATTTTGAATAAAATCGATGAAATAAGTTACAAACATAAGTCCAGATATAAAAAGAACACTTTTTATAGCCAGACAGTGTAATTACATAAGTATTTTGCGTACTTCAGTATGGATTTGTTGACATGGTATTTCCGGTGTTTCGTGCTCACGGTAATGTCTTTCCATGGGGGGAAAAAACATCCAAACTCATAATTCGTGTATAATGCGCACCCCCTTCTACACAGCTGTGTTTTTTCGAAAAAAAGTGCACACTATACTCAAGAAAATACGGTACTTCAGACAGTGGGGCTATGCTTCAGATAGTGGCTGTACATTTCACACAGGGGCTGTATACTTCAGACTGGCAGTATACTTCAGACAATGGGAGTATACTTCAGACAGGGATGTATATTTTAGACAGTGGGGGTATACTTCAGACAGTGGGCCCAGGTATACTTCAGACAGTGGGGTATACTTCAGATTGTGGGAGTATACTTCAGACAGTGGGTGTATACTTCAGACAGGGGCTGTATACTTCAGACAGGGGCTGTATACTTTCAGATTGTGGGAGTATACTTCAGACAGTGGGTGTATACTTCAGACAGTGGGGTATACTTTCAGATTGTGGGAGTATACTTCAGACAATGGAAGTATACTTCAGACAGAGGCTGTATACTTCAGACAGTGGGAGTATACTTCAGACAGTAGGGCTATGCTTCAGACAGTGGTGATAAATATCTGTCAGAAATATCAAATCAGACAGGGGAATACATTCCTCAAGATATTACTGACTGAAGCGAGATGAGTCTCGAGAGACAATCCAGTCTGCCCATGCAGCCCCATCAATTGGCTTAGTCTAACTGCTCTTTCAAGCACGCAGTCCACACCAAAACTGTGTTTACTCCCTCCCTGCAAGCACACAGAAGATTCCCCCTAATGGAGACTCATCATTCCACAGTGAAGACCATTGTTTTGTCTGTGTGACTGCAGACATCCAACATACATATATACAGCAGTGTTATCCTAGACCTCAATAGTGGTTCCGTTGTTGTCTTAGGCACTATGGCTTGTTTTAGTAGTTCCATCTTTGTTTGGTTCTATATCTTGGCTCCGGGAGCCAAAGGGCATTGCATTGTTTAGGACCAAACCAAACATGACTTTACATTGTTCTGTTTTTCTAGTGGCAGTTGTATGCTAAAAGATTGTATTTTTATTTATTATGCCACACGGGGGCATGGGTGGCCCAGTTGTCTAAGGCGCCGCGATTCGCTGTGCAGAGTTGCGTCCCTTGGGCATGCCAGAAACCTATGATCGTGGGTTCGAATCCCGGTTCACCCCGATTATGTTTCTAGGTTTGTCAGCACCATACCCGTGCTCGTGGGTTTCACCGAAGTGGTAAACGTCTGTGACCTGCATCACTTCGGGCTTTCCTCCCACATTAAGCTGACACGCCGTGATATAACTGGAATACTGTTAAAAGCGGCGTTAAACCCAACTCACTCACTCACTCACTATTATGCCACACTCATCAATATTTTATCTTTATCACAGAGGTCTGTAAACAAGTCTGGCCAAAACAAACCAATGATTGATAATATGAACCAATGATTGATAATATGAACCAATGATTGATACTATGAACCAATGATTGATAATATGAACCAATGATTGATAATATGAACCAATGATTGATAATATGAACCAATGATTGATAATATGAACCAATGATTGATAATATGAACCAATGATTGATAATATGAACAACATTCAACGCTCCTGGAGTGCAGTGACACCCGAGTCACCAAGCCTGACCACCCAATCCATTTTGTCAATGAAGCAAAGGACACAGGAACCTATTCCAGATCACAATGCCCTTGGGGAGAGTTCGCAAAAGTAAAAAGTTAGGGATAATCTGAAAGTAACAATGTCTCAAAACCATCATGTCAAACAAATGGCAGAATAACTTTTTTGTCCATAACAGTGAGTGAGTGAGTTGAGTTTAACGCTTCTTTTAACAGTATTCCAGTTATATTGTGGGGTGTCAGCTTAATGTGGGAGGAAAGCCCGAAGTACTAGTTCCTACAAAACATAAAACATCAACACCAGAGAATATTCAGTCTGGATTTCTTTTGGTATTATGCAGGTGTCAGACGTTTACCACTTCGGTGAAACCCACAAGCACGGGTATGGTGCTGACAAACCTTGAAAAACAATCAGGTCAAACCGGGATTCAAACCCACAATCATAGGTTTCTGGCATACCTAAGGGACGCATCATGTGTGAAGCCCATTTCTTGTGTCCCCCACTGTGATATTGCTTGAATATTTCTAAAAGCAGTGTAAAATCAAACTCCACTCACTCCCCAGAGACATGCAGGGACAGTGATTTTGTTGAAACTAAAAGCAGTATGTAAATGGATCCCTGGTGTTACACAGCAAACACTGACTGCATGTTGTGTCTCATTGTGGACGATAGGGGAGCTTTACACTTATTACTACAGAGTGAGTGAGTGAGTGTGGTTTTACACCGCTTTCAGCTTTATTTAGCAATATCGCGGCTGGGGACACAGGAAATGGGCTTCACACATTGCACCCATGTCAGGAATCGAACCCGGGTCTTTGGCGTGATGAGCAAACACTTTAACCACTAGGCTACCCGACCACCCCCATAACTACAGAAGATTGGATGAAAGTTGTATTGTATATATAGTGGCAATATGTTTTGTTTGATCCACACGAGAGACAGTCAAAGAACCTGTGAGAGAATCACTATATTTTGAAGGCATTATTTCTGTACTGGGAAATAAATATTTTTTATGTGAAAAGTTGCTATTTGCATTCTGCTTATGAGATTGGCACACTAACATTGGGAAACATCACAAAGCCACTGGGGACATCTCTTGATGGAGATGGCACCCTGACAGTTCAAGCATTCATGTGTCATGCCAAAGGCTGGTTTAGATTATTCAAATGCTTACAATTTGCAAAGCATTTATTTCTCGGGGTCTCCCAATGTGATAGAATCAGATTATTGCTCGAAGTGAAATATATCCAAACTCACTTGCTCATTCCTGATGAGTTATTCAACTCTCAAGCTTGGTTGACCTGACCCGTGAAGATCCAGGGTGATAAGGTCTTCAGCAACCCATGCTTGCTGTAAAAGGCGACTATGCTTGTCTTAAGAGGCTACTAACGGGATTTGGTGTTCAGGTTTGCTGACTTGGTTGATGCATGTCATCGTATCCCAACTGCACGGATCGATGCTCATTATGTCATTCCCTGGATTGTCTGGTCCAGACTCAATTATTTACAGACCGCCGTCATATGGCTGAAATATTGCTAAGTGCAGCATTAAACAGCAAACAAACAAGGTTGACCTGGTTGTTGAAGACGTCACAGTTCTCGATCTGTGTGTACTGGGATCATTTGATCATGGGTTTGAATCCCAGATTCACCATTATTTTCATTCTTGGTTCGTCAGCTCCACACCCAAGCTTGTGGGTTTCAATAAGTTTTGAGAATAGCTATGGAAAATATATTCCACTTGGACATTTAACCTTTGTTGACCAAGTGCACATAGTGTAATTATTGTAACAGTTATAGCCATGTACTTGATCATGTTCCGTTCTTCATATGCCAATCTCATTAAAATCAGATCTTACTTCTCCCTATCGCTAAACAAAGATCTGAGGACATCCCTTGACGGGTCACGTCAGACGGACCTTGCGCGAATTTTGACCGACCAATGGGACTGACAAGAAGTCGACATTAGCCAATCAGAAGGCAGCATTCTCGTGCTTTACAGCACTGAATTCAATTTGGCAACTACGCTTCAAAACATATTCTGACAAATTCTTGATTAAAAATTTGAAACCTGAACAAAAGAACATTCTGTAATGGCAAATATATGGTCTAGATTGTATGGATTCAGTCGTTAAACCCGTAACTATCGTTCGGAATACCCTGTGTTTAAGTTTTTGAGGTTGCATGATTAGAAATCATATTCTGACTGTCACTTTCATGATCTGGTAAGCGACGCTCTGATTGGTCGGATGAAAGGTCGTTCTGACCCCTAATGGGATGTCCTCAGATCTTTGTTCAGCGGTAGCGACAACTAAGATCTGATTTTAATGAGATTGTTCATATGCCATTATGGATGCCAGGCCTGATACATATACCAATGCATTCTGGAAAATGGATATGGCTTCTTGAAGAATTTCTTGCTCTTCAGTATATATTAATGTTGTCTTCTTCTACAAGATCTATTTGTTTGTCAAAACAGTGAGATGTACTTAACATCAGTATCCTGGGGCTCATCCATCATAATGTCTTGAACTTTACAGGATTCTAAAGTTCAAGTTATGGGAAAATAATGAGTTTCTGATGAGGATTGATATTTTTGGTATTGGGGCAAGTATGGCTCTGTTTTTTAGCTCACCTGGCTAAAGGGCAGTTTTACATTACTGAGTGTGTTGAGTCATTTGTCATGGGTAAAACATTTCTTATGTTTTAAGCTGCTGATATCACTGCAAATATGGAGCTGTTACTCTGCAGAAATGTTCTGCAATTGGTCTCCTGTTGGCTGCCTATTGTTCATCCTATGAGGGGGTTGGTCGGGTAGCTCAGTGGTTAAAGCGTTCGCCCGTCACGCTGAAGACCCAGGTTCGATTTGCAACATTGGTACAATGTGTGAATCCCATTTCTGGTGTCCCCTGCTTTGATATTGCTAGAATATTGCTAAAAGCGGCGTAAAACCATACTCACTCACTCACTTTTAAGTTTGAAATGAAGGAGTGAGAAAACATTTGTTAACGTGGCAGTCACCAATATACCAGGCATTGTCCCCTGCTTTGATATTGCTAGAATATTGCTAAAAGCGGCATAATACCATACTTACTCATCCTAAAAGGATTGCATCAATGGTCTTTTGGATAGAGTGTTTGCCCGGAGAGTGGAAGGTCAGGGGTTCAATCCCAGGACGGGTTATATCAAAAGACATTAAAAATGGCTCCTTGTTGTCCTGCCTGATACTTGACATTACAGAGTGAGTGAGTGGTTTTACGCCACTTTTAGCAATATTCCGGAAATATCACGGCAGGGGACACCAGAAATGGGCTTCATACATTGTACCCATGTCAGGGTCTTTCGGCCTTTGGCATGACGAGCGAACGCTTTTACCGCTGGGCTACCCGACCGCCCCTGACATTACGGAATAAAACAAGTTGGCAGTGTATTGTGTCTGAGTGGGGTATCCATGTTAGAGTGCAATACCTCTGTAGGCTATCCCTAAAACCTCAATTCACATGATCAAAAAGCCAATAGAGCCATATATGATTTCAAGAAAGAACCTCTCAAAACATATCACAGTTATGAAAATTAAACTTTGCGAAGATGTTTTGTCTTCTGACTATTACTTTTAACATCAACATGTAAATTTCCCTTCAGCTGTCTTTGGATTTCATAATCATTTCATGGCAGCTTTGGAGCCAAAACTTTCAATTGTGATTTTGTTGTCAATTGTATTAATTTAAAAACATCACCTCCACTGCTACTGCAGCTATGAAGCTTTAGCTGTGAAGAAATATGACAACCAAGTCTGTTGGTAATCCATGGGAGCCATATTGAATTACTTTGCTGTATTTTAAACAAGTTTTAGATGATTGGTAGAGTGAATGAGTAAACCATATTAACATATACAGAGCTACAGATAAGCAGCATATTTGCGTAAAATACCCCCCCAAAATATTCAAAACCCAATTACTTTCAATAACTTGCCTACAGAAACACATGCATTGAATGACAATTTCAAATGTATAAAAACCGTACACGTAAGTACACAATGAAGATTTTTCAGGATGTGTACAAAGGAGCTTATTTCCGAAACACAATTACGAGCTAATTTTCTTTCCGAGTCGATCCTATATATTTAGAACTTTTATATACAACGAAAACATTGTTTCATATTCTTTTTAAATCGTAAAATGTTCACTTATTTTGGAGAGAAAAACAATAGAGTGATGAATAGATGAGTGAAAAAATATTGGTTACCCAATGAAAAATGTAATAACTCAATTAAAATAGAAACCCTAGAATGAAAACTCAATTGCTCAAAAACTTATCTGGAGCTCTTCATATATGAACAATATTCACATGATAATGGAAAGTACAGCTGTGTTGGAGTTAACTGATTCAACAGCAGCATGCATGACCCTGTATGAATGCAGTTATAACAGTATTTGTGGAGGGAATATCTAGCAACTTTCCATAATGTTTACAAAGGTATTTACATACCATTGGATATTGACAAAGGAATTCTTCAGATAAATACTGACTGTGATGTATTGTGGAATAAATATGATACGTCTAATCTCTGGTTTCTTTAACCAGGCACAATGATTGGTTCCACACCACCACCAACCATTGACTTCCATGCCAAATTAAGGTCATGGAAATGTGAAGGATGAAATTCAAAAGATTCATTATTAATTCAGTTTGGTCAGCTAGTGGATGTACCCATAATTCATGATCTTCGTCAAGTGGGTGTATTTGCAGAGATTGCGATATTTGTGTCTGTACCTTCATGACTTAAAGTTTGGTTGAGCAGTGACCTGTATATCCCTGGCCCCTGTGAATGAGCTCTTCTGTATTCTTGTTGTCATTATTGCAATATCTTCTGTTTACAGAAGCATCAGGAGCATTCTTGGCATTTGATTATCTTTCCTTTTGAGCAGGACTGCCCTGAGAAGGTGACGCCAGGCGTCTATGGTATCAAGGATATTTGATGAATACCAAGCTATTACATATATTTATGAAGACAGATAATTTGCAGTTTGGTTCCCTGAAGGGTTTTCAATTGGTCATGCCTAATGTCCTATTTAGGATGGAAGTAAATTGTAACAAGTTTGTTCTAGAAAGAGACACTGGTTGTCATGGTGCCACATGTGTTGTGATGGTGCCATGTTGGTTGTAACAGTGCCATGTTGGTTGTAACTGTGCCACGTTGGTTGTAACTGTGCCACGGTGTTTGTAACGGTGCCACGTGTGTTGTGATGGTGCTACGGTTGTTGTAACTGTGCCACGTTGGTTGTAACTGTGCCACGGTGTTTGTAACGGTGCCACGTGTGTTGTGATGGTGCTACGGTTGTTGTAACGGTGCCACGTTGGCTGTGATGGTGCTACGTTGGTTGTAACGGTGCCACATGTGTTGTAACGGTGCCCCGTTGGTTGTAACTGTGCCACGGTGTTTGTAACGGTGCCACGTGTGTTGTGATGGTGCTACGGTTGTTGTGATGGTGCCACGTTGGCTGTGATGGTGCTACGTTGGTTGTAACGGTGCCACATGTGTTGTAACGGTGCCCCATTGGTTGTAACTGTGCCACAGTGTTTGTAACGGTGCCACGTGTGTTGTGATGGTGCTACGGTTGTTGTAACTGTGCCACGTTGGTTGTAACTGTGCCACGGTGTTTGTAACGGTACCACGTGTGTTGTGATGGTGCTACGGTTGTTGTAGCGGTGCCACGTTGGCTGTGATGGTGCTACGGTTGTTGTAACGGTGCCACGTTGGCTGTGATGGTGCTACGTTGGTTGTAACGGTGCCACATGTGTTGTAACGGTGCCCCGTTGGTTGTAACTGTGCCACGGTGTTTGTAACGGTGCCACGTGTGTTGTGATGGTGCTACGGTTGTTGTAACTGTGCCATGTTGGCTGTGATGGTGCTACATTGGTTGTGACAGTGCCATGTTGGTTGTAACTGTGCCAGGTTGGTTGTAACTGTGCCACGTTGGTTGTAACGGTGCCACTGTGTTTGTAACGGTGCCACGTGTGTTGTAACGGTGCCACATTTGTTGTAACGGTGCCACGTTGGTTGTAACTGTGCCATGTTGGCTGTGATGGTGCTAGGTTGGTTGTAACGGTGCCCCGTTGGCTCTGATGGTGCTATGGTGGTTGTAACAGTTCCACGTGTGTTGTGATGGTGCCTGGGTGGTTGTAACGGTGCCCCGTTGGCTCTGATGGTGCTATGGTGGTTGTAACAGTGTCACGTGTGTTGTGATGGTGCCTAGGTGGTTTTAACGGTGCCACGTTGGTTGTGATGGTGCAACGTTGGTTGTAACGGTGCCACGGTGTTTGTAACGGTGCCACGTGTGTTGTAACGGTGCCACATGTGTTGTAACGGTGCCACGTTGGTTGTAACTTTGCCTTGTTGGCTGTGATGGTGCTAGGTTGGTTGTAACGGTGCCCCGTTGGCTCTGATGGTGCTATGGTGGTTGTAACGGTGCCACGGGTGTTGTGATGGTGCCTGGGTGGTTGTAACGGTGCCCCGTTGGCTCTGATGGTGCTATGGTGGTTGTAACGGTGCCACGTGTGTTGTGATGGTGCCTCGGTGGTTGTAACGGTGCCACGTTGGCTGTGATGGTGCTACGATGGTTGTAACGGTGCAACGTGTGTTGTGATGGTGCCACGATGGTTGTGACGGTGCAACGGTGTTTGTAACGGTGCCATGTGTGTTGTAACAGTGCCACATGTGTTGTAACGGTGCCACGTTGGTTGTAACTTTGCAATGTTGGCTGTGATGGTGCTAGGTTGGTTGTAACGGTGCCCCGTTGGCTCTGATGGTGCTATGGTGGTTGTAACGGTGCCACGTGTGTTGTGATGGTGCCTGGGTGGTTGTAACGGGTCACGTGTGTTGTGATGGTGCCTCGGTGGTTGTAACGATGCCACGTTGGCTGTGATGGTGCTACGATGGTTGTAACGGTGCCACGTGTGTTGTGATGGTGCTACGTTGGTTGTTACGGTGCAACATATACAAAAACATAAAATATGACAGCCCCATAATTATTGTGTTTGGCAAGGCAAAACAATGATTGATATTGTGAGCAATGTTCGACACCACCATGATGCACTATGAATGAAGTCACTGACCACCCAATATATATGTTGCCTTGCATGACAAGCAAAGGTTAGGGAGACTGGGTAAACCAGTGGTTGACAGCATGATGCTCACCCGTGAAGATTCGGGGAAGAATAAGTCTTCAGCAACCCATGCTTGCCATAAGAATAGGTCTTCAGCAACCATGCTTGTCGTAAAAATAGGTCTTCAGCAACCATGCTTGCCATAAGAATAGGTCTTCAGCAACCATGCTTGCCGTAAGAGGTGACAACCGGGATAGGGTGGTCATGATATCAATCACAGGATTGTCTGGTCCAGACTCAATTATTAACAGACTGCAGTGATATAGCTGGAATATTGGAGACAGTGAGTGCGGTGTTAAACAACAAACAAACAGACAAAGCACAATACACTACTGTCAGGTTACCGTACCAATATAGTCGGTCTTGAACTTGACATAATTGTCATTACTTATTTCAGGAATGACACTGAAAACAGAACTAAAAGACAGTATAAGTTTTTGTCAGTTAATCAGTTTCCTGATCAAGTCTAGATATCCAGTCCCAGTGTTAAAAAGTGATCTTAGCGCTAAGATGATTGCATAGGCTTGCAAAGGTCTTAACGCTAAGATTGCTTTGTGCACATGGGCTTGGATCATGACACGTAATTCAATAGTACAAAAAGCATAGTTAAACACCCACTGCACTATAAGCACATCTCTATTAGATTTGTCACATTACAGTCCTTTGGTGCTGACCGACTTTATTACAGCAGGGTGGTCTTTGGATATATGTGTGTGTGGTGCACCTGTATAGGACAGCCTTCTGAATATCAATTGTATTACCAGGAGCTTTACCATGTGAAGTATGACCACACTTGATGAACTGTTTCGGTATTGTGCAATGCAATCATCACGATGCCTGTGTTGAGATAGGTGGCAGCGTGGGATCACAGAGGTGTTGAGTGCATCACACACTAGGTGGCAGCACTGAAAGTTGCCAGGAGAACATCTGTAGTTGTTATTGCCTGCCCTACTGGATATGCTGCTGAGAACATGGATCATGACACGTAATTCACGAGTACATATGTAGATGTAATTGCCTCTCATATTCTCCTACTGGTAGAAGCTGCGGAGAAGTTGCATAAGGCACATTTTTTTATGTTTGGTTATAAGGATCTACTTAGCCAGAATTAGAAAAGCAATTGGTGTGGCATGTAGAAGAAAGAAAGTACCATCTTAATTTGTCATCTCCCTTTATGTTTGTGTGTGTTTTCTTTGGTGCAAAGTTATGATCTATAAGAAATCATCTAAAGAATATGTTTTAATGTTGAATAATTTTGTCAACCATTAAGCTTATGGGAAAATCATTTGTAAACCAAAATATTATATAAAATTCCACTTCTAGTGATTCCTGGGATCATTCTCAGAGGCCAACCAATAACCTTTCCCGAACTCCGATAGCACTTTTGAGCAGTTGAATTGACCTGGGTTCTAGCGCTATACTAATATATAGTTGCTATTCTTATTTTTACGATACTTGCTATGGTTTTATCTGTGATTCCTTAGCCATCTTTTTCACAGACAGGATGGCCAAATACTGGCACACTGACGATTTACAGTTAGTGTCAAACATCGCGCCAACTTTTCGCAACAGAAACATCTTTGAAATAGATTAAGCCTTTTCATGGGGCACTGGACAACTTGTCACACATCACCCCACACCACCTACCCATAGAAGTACACCAAGGTTATTTATTCATATAGTCTTTGGGCCCACTACCCTTCCAGATATGAGGAGGGGCGGTCGGGTAGCCTAGTGGTTAAAGCGTTCGCTCGTCACGCCGAAGACCCGGGTTCGATTCCCGACATGGGTACAATGTGTGAAGCCCATTTCTGGTGTCCCCCGCCGTGATATTGCTGGAATATTGCTAAAAGCGGCGTAAAACCATACTCACTCACTCACTCCAGATATGAGGACACCATAACAGTTTCGTTACCCACTGGTTATTTTCATAAAATATCGGCTTGATTAAAAATATGAATTGCACAATTGTGTATCTAGGAATTAAGTTACCATAACAATGTAACAAAAGAGATTAATGCCAACTTTGTTATGTTGTTGAAAATACAAAAATTCTGTCTGTTTGGGCAGACTGGTAAATATTTCACATCATTCCGTGTTGGTTTTTGTGACATCACTGTGTCAATTGGGTTCTAGGACATATGTACGAGTTTCACAGAGACATATTTCAGAAAGACATTGAATGTATGGAATGGGTTTAAGGTAAAGATTCAGTCAAATATGAAACACAAACACCAGAGAATAATCAGCCAAAACAGATTCCATTTGGCAAATTGCCATCTTCCCGAGACAAGAGTTAACTGACTTTAAAAATCCAGTTTCCACCCTTGCCGAACTTGGCTGGAATTCTTGGGCTCGATCGTAGCGCCACCAGTGGTTATTACAAGTTATGTCCCTTTTAAGCCTCTCCTATGGACCAATCAGATTCCATCAATTGCATTTGTTTCAAACAAAATGGTGGCACCCAGTCAAGATGATGTGATCAATAATCAAGATCTATATTGTGATAAAACGGGTCTTACATCGTGAAGTGCATCAAATCACGCGGGCACCTTTATTAAAAACATGAAAAGGTTTGGAAAATATCTGTTGACAACGAGTTGGCAGTGCACATTCTTTGCAAATATTGCAATCGACCGAAATCTGCGGGACAGTTTATGAACCGGATTTCGATTTCACTGCGTGATTTTGATTGGACTATGCATGGACTCGTTAGTGATGATAATGATATGAATGGATCACTGACACCAGGTGTTTGCAGATAGGATAAGCATGTTCTGCTCTACCAGTAGCACCTGCCATTCACACAATTTGCATAAAAAGTTAAGTGTTTGTTTCAAACACATGCCTAGACTGTATAACCTTATTATTATGCCTCAAAGTGAGATTGACCAATCAGGCAGCAGAACTACTGACCCTTCATGAGCCCATATACCGTCAGTAAAAATCCAAGATGGTTGTTACTGACCTAAAATGAGATGGTATACCGTCAGTAACAGCCAGTTTGAATTTTCCAACACCCTCTTCATATATTTCACATGGAAATTCTGGTACAGAAATTCATTATTCGACACTGTTTTGTGTTTTAATATCATTAATTGTGATGAGCAAAGACATTATTTATTAAAGAAACCACCTTTGTGACTTTATTTATGAAAATTATAGCGAAAAAAGGCTTACAACGGAGGTCACTGAGTTACAAATATCATCGTCATAGAACATATACTATGGGATGACGTCACAAACAAGAAACGTGACGCCAGTGATGTCATATAGCAATAGAATAGATAGAAGCCTGTCGTTAGGTGACTGCTATCAAGTTACAGTGGCCCGCAGATTTCTCTTAACATGCGGGCATTTTTATTATAATTCTGTCCATTTTAGCTATAATACTTTAAACGTTCACATTTAGTGCATTATATATTCCATTGTTAATGTTAATGTTTACATTAAAGCGTTGTATCGGAAACATATTTACTGGTCCTGTCGTTTATACTGGTTGTAAGTGTCAAGTTTTTATTTTGACATGACATGTGCGACAAAGATACCAAATAGTGTAAACTTTTCGGCATAATAAATTAGTTATGCTGTCTTTAGTTGCCGTAAACGGTGTCGTATTTTCCTACTAACCTAACATAACACTGTTTACAGCAACTAAAGACACCATAACTACCGTAATAGTATTCCCAACTGCATATTTTGCAGCCCTTCTCAAGTCTTGTGCATAGACACATTATGTTGTGCTTGGTTAAACTTGGATTGTATAATACTCATATCACCCCAGTGTCTATTGGAGTCATCAATAGGACAATCAATAACAGTGAAAACTGCTATTTTACAGTATATTTCAGGCCTCACTGAGGCATCGTTGATCAAGCCATTGATACCTATCACTGTGGTGGCCTTTAATACAATTAGGTTTAAAACTGCAGTTTAAATACATACCTATATTATCGCAATACAAGTATCCGGCAACAATAGAAGGCAATGACTGACATTTATCTGAATAATAAATTATCTTTGGTTATAGAAAAATCAGTTAATATCCCAAATGATTGTGAAAGAAAAATCAAATAATCTTTTGCCCTAGTTCGAGTAATGAGGTGCCACCTGTCTGTGGGGCATTTGCAAGTCCCCTGGGGGAACAATGAATTAGTTATTAGATTTTCAAGCAATTTGTTTTCAAAAGTGAGTCGGAAGTGCATGGTGATGAAAATCTCTGTGTTTTATTTTCTATTAGTTTGTTTATAAAACCGACAGCTATTAAAAAAACTGAAAGTAGAAACCTCCAAAAAAAGTCGTTTTGATCGGGACAATTACAGATGTCACCCCATGAAAGTGTAAGTGAATACGTTGTGGCTAAACAAGGACATGTTCAGGGGGGCTGACCATTATGTCCTCAGGGGGCTGGGATGTTGTATCGGGATTAGTTATTTTTTCAGCTGCAGCTACAAAACAAGATATTTTTTTATTTAACACTATGAGCCTGAATCCTTTAAAAAAAACCACTTTGCAACAATGTAATTTTTGTGGCACGAAATTTCTTCTTTTTTTTCAACATTTTTTTCGATAAAATCCCAGATGAAACCAGTGTATGATACACGTAATGTTTGCAACTGATGTTCTGTTGTCATTAGCAAACTATTAATTCTACTCTGTACAGTCAACTGGGATCAGTCTCAGAGCATACGCCAAGTGTATGCACGGACAGCTGGACAACAAAGATCAGTCTAAGAGCATAACGCCATGTGTACTCACGGACAGCTGGACAATATAGATCAGCCTCAAAGCATAACGCCATGTGTACTCATGGACAGCTGGACAACAAGGATCAGTTTCCTAGTAGAACAGCAAGTGTTTGAGTAACGAGGCATGCTTCACTGGTTCCTTGGTAGTTACACTAACCTCATACGACCTCAGCAGTTGTATTACAAATGTTCTAATACATGACAATAACTGATGCCTATTTATCGATTAATATCCTCAATAATTGTTGAGCGGACAATGGAAAAGCAGTCATGTTCACCTAGTTACCTCATTCCTGTTTTGTATGTCAGTTATAAAAGGACCTAAAAGGGAGGTGGTATATAGTTATACCAAGGAATTCTGTCCGTCTGTCCTTCCGTGGCCATTTTTGTGTATGACCTATAACTAGAAAACTACAACAGTTTCTGTACTAATAGAAGAGGTGATGTGTAAAGTTTGATTATGATATGTGGATTTTATGAGAAAATATTAATTTTGACATATTTTAAGCTTAGATTTTTTTTTACTTCAACATTTGTGCGACCTATAACTTGAGAACTACTACATGGATTCTTTTCAAATTTAAGGAACACTTTCTATACTTATAGGAGAAAGCGTAAGTTTCATATGTATATTTTCTGAGAAAATATGATTTTTCATGTTTTGAGCTTCGAATGGTTTTTTTTCACGATAACATTTGTGCGACCCATAATTTGAAAACTGCTTGATGGATTCTTTTCCAATTAGGGGAACAGTTTCTATACCAATGGGAGAGGTGCAGTGAAAAGTTTGATTTTAATGTGTGGATTTCCTGAGAAAATGTTACTATTTTTATGTTTTGAACTTGGTAATATTTTTATACTCCCAACCTGCGATGATGTACCTTTGCACCTTTGAGTCATGCCATTACTATGTTATATTATTGTGCTTTTTAAAAGAAACCGGCACATTAAGGCATCAATATATCTCCAATATCCAAATTGCTCTTCTGCTGATGTTGGAGTCGAGGTCAGGGTATTGAGTAAGCCTTCTCACTATTTGTATTGTTGATAATAGAAGTGGTTCAATGGTCCTGGAAATTAGATGTCATTAATGAAAATATCAGGATGACAGCTATGGATGTTGTGACCACACTGATTTGCGTATTTCATCCCCATTATATGCAGCAGAACATGCCATTTAAAAAGGTCAAAGGTCAGTCTCTCTGTAGTTTTCATGAATACTGATGATGACCGCAGAGATGTTCAAGTCTCCACTGTCTGAGATCAGTCTCTCTGCAGTTTTCATGAATACCAAGGTTGAACACAGGGATGTTCAAGTCTCCACTGAGATCAGTATCTGTGCAGTTTTCATGAATACTGAGGTTGCATGAACACAGAGTTGTTCAAGTCTCCACTGTCGAAGGTCAGTCTCTCTTCAGTTTTCATGAAAACTGAGGTTGAACACAGGAATGTCTGAGATCAGTCCTGTGCCGCTATCTCTATGCTTGGTTCTGATGCCGTCTCCATCATCCTCTCTTCAGTGTTGTGCATGTGGTACAATCCAGTATCATGTATCCATTTCAAGATGCAGACAGCGTCTCATACTAAGCAGAATATGGTATGAATGCTCAGGAATACTGTGAACCATTCTTACTGGTTGTTTTGAATGGTGCAGATTCTCTAAGACACACCATCCCAGACACCCTGATGGGACACCAATGCTGCCATCTTGACTGTGATTGTTGTGGAATGGTATAGATTCTCTAAGATGCATCATCCCAGACACTCTGATGGGACACCAATGCTGCCATCTTGACTGTGATTGTTGTGGAATGGTATAGATTCTCTAAGATGCACCATCCCAGACACTCTGATGGGACACCAATGCTGCCATCTTGACTGTGATTGTTGTTGAGTGGTGCAGATTCTCTAAGATGCACCATCCCAGACACTCTGATGGGACACCAATGCTGCCATCTTGACTGTGATTGTTGTTGAGTGGTGCAGATTCTCTAAGATGCACCATCCCAGACACTCTGATGGGACACCAATGCTGCCATCTTGACTGTGATTGTTGTTGAGTGGTGCAGATTCTCTAAGATTCACCATCCCAGAGACTAAAGGTTCTGCAGACTGAGTGTCACAGTCCTTGTGTGCCTTTCAGAGGTCAGCACCTTAATTTTAACACATAGCCGTTCACTACTCTATTCCTATAAATTTCTCATGAACTTAATGAGGTCACACATGGTTGATGGCCCTGGGGGTCTGAGATGAAAGCTTTACTGCCAGGTCTTGTCTGCAGGATCCTTGTGAGCATGATAAGTTTAATGTTTCAGTCATAACATAGGAATTATTGAGACAAACCACTCTCTAAATCTGGCAAAACAAACCTTTACATTTGTCCCGATGGACTATTAGGGACCTGGGATGTTGATGATTGGTTGCTGTGGCAACCACTGGAGTTCTGGAATGACATGTGGTTTATCACTCATCCATCCCCAGAGTGACTTCAGGTCAGCTGTGTCAGGTAGAGTGTCACACACGCACGCACGCACGCACGCACGCACGCACGCACGCACGCACGCACGCACGCACGCACACACATGCACACAACACCTACAACAGGGCGGGCACAAAGGCATGAAGCTGAATAAATCAGTGTCACCAGCACCCTATTGCTGGTCATGAGAGGCGACTAAATTTGTACAAATAAAAACAACAAAACTCTTTTCATATTCATTCTCTGCTAGTGTACAATGCTGACTATTTCATGAACATGTGTTTATGAATTATTATGAAATAGTGATGATACCAGGTGTTCGCAAAAACACACACACAGATGGACTCACACACACACGCACAAGCCACACACACACACACACACACACACACACACACACACACACACATACACACACACACACACACACACACACACACACACACACACACACACACACACACATGGCTCACAGTCCCTGAACCATACTATTTTCCCTTTCACCCACACACGAAACACACACAAATGGGTGAATGAAGATTATTCCAGTGGTTAAAACTTTATTACCGAGAGCACATCACATATTCAGAATAACAAAAGATTTCGACATTTACAAGGAAGCTTCGGATTGTTTTATTATTTCACAAGTTCCTTTTTTTGTATCAGTCAATCATTTTCTATAAATGATTCAAGAATTCTGAATAACCTCAGGATATTTATGCTTTAAATGTATAAATATTTACAGTAATACTGATCTGTCTTCTTCTTAAGGCAGAACAGTTTGCACACCAATTAGGAAGTGGAATCCATTTTCAATTTTATTCAATTTACAAAACACATATATTCAGTCTGTTCTTTCTATTCCATGCAGTTGTAGTTTCAGTTGCAAGTTCATTAGAGCTGCATCTAGGTACATACAAACATTTTTGTCTAAAACTGCTTATTCAAACTCTTCACTTGCTGTGTAGATTGTTGTTAAAATGTCATGTTCAGAGTGAAGACTTGTTTTTAGGACAGTGTGCTTTGACCAAACAAATTATGATGACTTATATGTGAGTTAGTGAGTTGGTGTTAGAAGCCTTTTGGACAGTATTTTAGTTATATCATGGCATGAGAACATAATGGGAGAGGGTGAGTGAGTGAGTTGGCGTTGGGAGCCTTTTTTTTGACAGTATTTCAGTTATATCATGGCATGACAACATAATGGGAGAGCGTGAGTGAGTGAGTTGGCGTTGGAAGCCTTTTGGGACAGTATTTCAGTTATATCATGGCATGACAACATAATGGGAGAGCGTGAGTGAGTGAGTTGGCGTTGGAAGCCTTTTGGGACAGTATTTCAGTTATATCATGGCATGACAACATAATGGGAGAGGGTGAGTGAGTGAGTTGGCATTGGGAGCCTTTTGGACAGTATTTCAGTTGTATCATGGCATGACAACATAATGGGAGAGGGTGTGTGAGTGAGTTGGTGTTGGGAGCCTTTTGGACAGTATTTCAGTTGTATCATGGCATGACAACAGACTGGGAGAGGGTGTGTGAGTGAGTTCAGAGCCTTTTTGGACAGTATTTCAGTTATATCATGGCATGACAACATAATGGGAGAGGGTGAGTGAGTGAGTTGGTGTTGGGAGAGTTTGGACAGTATTTCAGTTATATCATGGCATGACAACATACTGGGAGAGGGTGAGTGAGTGAGTTGGTGTTGGGAGAGTTTGGACAGTATTTCAGTTATATCATGGCATGACAACATACTGGGAGAGGGTGAGTGAGTGAGTTGGTGTTGGGAGAGTTTGGACAGTATTTCAGTTATATCATGGCATGACAACATACTGGGAGAGATTAGCCCAAAGGGTCAAAGGCTGTAGACATCTATCACTTTGAAACCCATGGCATAGTCCGGATGTTGGCAGGCCAAGGTTTTGTTTTGGGCAAGTCTAGGAGTCCAAGAAATGAAAAGCAAATCAAGGGGCTGGGATGTTGTATTTATAACAAATGTTCACTCAACATGATGGTTGTCATGAAAACAAAATTTGTGAAATTATATCGTTCACCTCCTCCTTTCACAGGAATTATTTTGCATGTTTTGAAACATATCCGAAACAGGCCGAAAAATATCCTGGTTCTAACACAAATCCCAGATCCCCACCAGAATATTAAATGGTGAATCCATCCAGCCACTGAACCACCCACGCCCTAATCAATTACAACCTCCATGTTCTCATGATGCTACAAAGATGTACACAAACAGGAAAGACTCCAGATTACAGGACAGGAAACACAACTCCTGGGTGTTAAAAGATGTCACCTGCATCTGCAGGATATTATCCAAACACATTGAAGAGACTTCTCTTGACATTTATGGTTTGAAGTCTCTTCCAACTTATCTCCCTTTGGTTCTTCCTGTGAGGTGGTCAGACTGTAAGTAGTTGGCTCCATGCCATCTTGGACCTGTGATAGTCTCCTTATCTGACATTTACCTTTCATTCTAGCTGACAATATGGCCAGTGTGTTCCCCTACTACAGGTGGTCTATGGTTAAAGATGTGCTTGAGGTATCAAGGTAGTGATATATGCCAGTATTACCACCATGTGGTATCAGTAATGAAATGTTTTCTTTCTGTTAGGCTGTTTAATGAGGACAGCTTTGTGGAGGGAAACATGTGTGAAGACCATTTTGTGGGGGTTTGATGTGATGTGTGGGGAGTAGGGATAAACAAGCTGTGCATGATGGGAACCACACACAGATACACACACACACACACATACTGACACACACATGCTCATAGACACACACTCACAGACACACTCACACACACACACACACACACACACACACACACACACACACACACACACACACACACACACACACACACACACACACACACACACACACACACATACAGACTGACAAGGGATTGGTATTGGAGGTTTTAAGTGTATCACAATATTTTGCAATGCACAAGTCGCTGAACCATACTATTTTCCCGTTCACGCTGACCTTACTGTAATCCTATGGCTCTAAGTGAAGCAAGTCTAACTAAGATTTGCTGCAGGCTCTGAATCTCCCATCTCACTATGGCTTCTTTTCAATTAATAGAGTAATTTCTTTCTATCAAAGTTATATATTTTTAGAGACTAGGCGTTAGTCTAAGCTCAAAATAGAACCTTACTTCTGAAGGCTTGTTGTGCTCCCAAAACCAGACCAGCGAGAAGGCCTTCAATATGGTTAAGTCATCAACTGTTATGCCTCTGCGATAGCATGGATGTACATGGCTCAAGATAGAATTTTAGAGAGTTTAGTTGTGCTCAGTAATTTCATCATCATCATTATCTTCATGAAATCATGAGATTATCAGATACCATTACGATGGTCAGATACCTACATGAATACTTAATACAAGGACACCTTGACTTCATGTTTTAATCTGAAAACTGAATATTGCAATATGTTCCAATTGTATGCATATTATGTTGTGGCACTTAGATTTTGATTTAACACATTTCATCATCTTCACTATCTTCTTTCATCTTTCTCCTCTATTTACATTTTTGACTCAACAACATGAAAGACATTGAAATATGTTGTTTTCATTTTTTGATTTTTCACTGTGTTCCAGTGTTGAACCTCGTTGCTTTTCTAAAATTTTCACTATAATTGCTAAACAGGTTATGTTTTCAATGATAGTTTTGAACTAGAACCGTAAGAACGGAAACAAAAACCCCTGTTGAATGGCTGATGAAGTTGATGGAATGTGTTTACATCTCTGTGCCTTCAAAGGTTGTTGTAAACACTCGAGTTAGAGACTCACCATTTTCTGAGAACAGCATCCTGAAGGTTTCGTTTGATGTTAGAAGTTGATCAATGGTTTCATCCGTCTCCAGTGTGGAGAAGTAAAATAAACTAGCCATAGGGGGAGCCTGGATAAGCTTCCCGTCAACACCCCTGACGTTAACAACGCACAGGTGGGCAGACAACCACTACCCTCTCTGTACCACTTAAAGCATTCATATGCACAACTGGTATTAAGTTACTGTAAGTGTTTACATGCATATGAAGCAGTACATGACTAGAGGCCATGTATCGTTCTGCAAAGTCCTGGTTCTTGGGTTCCTTGATGAACTATGTGGGCAGTTTATTTAAGATTAAGTCTGTTTGTCACTGTCAGTGTCTTCCCTGTAGCTGCTGGACACTACTTAACATTATTTAGCATGTGTTCCCCCTGTCTATGAGGACGCTATAGTTTGTTCAAGTTGTTTCTTGCTGTGTGTTGGTTGTTTGGTCACAAATTGGTTGACATGAATGAGGTTGTGTTGGTTGTTTTGTCACTGATTGGTCGACATGAATGAGTTTGGGCCTTGAAGTTTAGGGGTTGTCTTGAAATGGCTTTGAAGATTAAAGGTTCTTTTTAAAAGGCCTTGAAGTTTAGAGGTTGTCTTGAAAGGGCCTTGAAGTTTAGAGGTTGTCTTGAAAGGGCCTTGAAGTTTAAAGGTTCTCTTTAAAAGGCCTTGAAGTTTAGAGGTTATCTTGAAATGGCCTTGAAGTTTAGAGGTTGTCTTAAAGGAGCCTTGAAGTGGTTGTCTTAAAGGGGCCTTGAAGGTAAAAGGTTCTTTTTAAAAGGCCTTGAAGTTTAGAGGTTGCCTTAAAGGGGCTTTGAAGATTAAAGGTTCTTTTTAAAAGGCCTTGAAGTTTAGAGGTTGTCTTGAAAGGGCCTTGAAGTTTAGAGGTTGTCTTGAAAGGGCCTTGAAGTTTAAAGGTTCTCTTTAAAAGGCCTTGAAGTTTAGAGGTTATCTTGAAATGGCCTTGAAGTTTAGAGGTTGTCTTGAAATGGCCTTGAAGTTTAGAGGTTGTCTTGAAAGGGCCTTGAAGTTTAGAGGTTGTCTTGAAAGGGCCTTGAAGTTTAAAGGTTCTCTTTAAAAGGCCTTGAAGTTTAGAGGTTGTCTTAAAGGAGCCTTGAAGTGGTTGTCTTAAAGGGGTCTTGAAGGTAAAAGGTTCTTTTTAAAAGGCCTTGAAGTTTAGAGGTTGCCTTAAAGGGGCCTTGAAGTTTAGAGGTTCTCTTTAAAAGGCCTTGAAGTTTAGAGGTTGTCTTGAAAGGGCCTTGAAGTTTAGAGGTTGTCTTGAAAGGGCCTTGAATTTTAGAGGCTGTCTTGAAAGGGCCTTGAAGTTTAGAGGTTGTCTTGAAATGGCCTTGAAGTTTAGAGGCTGTCTTGAAAGGGCCTTGAAATTAAGAGGTTGTCTTGAAAAGGCCTTGAAGTTTAGAGGCTGTCTTGAAAGGGCCTTGAAGTTTATAGGTTGTCTTGAAAGGGTCTTGAAGTTTAGAGGTTGTCTTGAAAAGACCTTAAATCAGCATTTGCCTTGAAAAGACCTTGAATTACACCCCAACTACAGATCAGTTTCTAAGGCTATTAATACACAAACGTGATTGTGAATGTCTGCAAACTTCTGTAATAATGCTGCATGATAACAAGCTATTTAAACTTCAGAGCTGATTTTGCATACCTCGTTTGCATGATGATTGCTTGAATTACGAGTGTTCTACTGAATGAATGCGATTGTGATCCGGGATGATATTCACCTTGAATGTGACTACATGTGTGTGAAAAAGTCTTGAAGAGGCCTTGAATTTATTGAGGACAAGTCTGTACCGACCCTGCTAGTGTAAGGAAAGTATGGAACAAGGCTTGGTTTGTTCACATGAACAAGTTTGCTTTTGTTTATGGACATCCAGTGAAGAATATGAGAAAGTCGAGTGTCTCGGACTGATCTAAACTGTTCCTGTGAGTCAGTTGTTGACCGTTATTAGCTGCCATGTCAATAATAGGTCGGCACTAATGGGGGAAACAAATACATGGGGCAGTGATATTGAAACTAGTGCTCCATGCAGGTGCTCCATACAGTTGTGACCACATCTCTTCAAACTATATCTGGGATCTCAGATTTCACCGTTGTCACTTGATTGATAACATATTCATGGACTCTCATCCATATGATGATCAAATATCTTCGTGTTTTTGTTTCTCTTTTAGGATTTGAAAATTCATGACTGCTAGTTATTTAGTCAAACAGTTTTAAGGATAATCATTCAAATTAGTTATTTGATCATTATGAAACACAGATAGCTGTGGCTGCAAAGCCTCAATGCAACAGATGGCTTAGAGGCTTGGGCCCAATTCCTCAAAGCGATCATAGTGCTTAACTCTCATACTTTAACATAGACTTATGACTGTCGTCGTGATACCGTCACTGGGCCCTGTTCCACAAAACGGGGGCGGTCGGGTAGCCTAGTGGTTAAAGCGTTCGCTCGTCACGTCGAAGACCCGGGTTCTATTCCCGACATGGGTACTATGTGTGAAGCCCATTTCTGGTGTCCCCCGCCGTGATATTGCTGGAATATTGCTAAAAGCGGCGTAAAACCAAACTCACTCACTCACTCCACAAAACGATCTTAGTGCCAAGATGATTGTAACTCTCATACGTTAACATAGACAATTGTAGCCCTGATGTTCCTTTGTGGAACGAGACCCTGAGGTATGAAGTTGGTCCTCTTCAAACCTACACTGTATTATATCTGGAGTAGCCAAGTGGTTAGAGGGTTGGCTCTTACACCAAAGTTTGATTCCCAAAGTGGGTACAAGATAGCTCAAAATAGAACCTTACTTCTGAAGGCTTGTTATGCTCCCAAAACCAGACCAGAAGGCCTTCAATATGGTTAAGTCATCAACTGTTATGCCTCTGCGATAGCATGGATGTACATGGCTCAAGATAGAATTTTAGAGAGTTTATTTGTGCTCAGTAATTTTCATCATCATCATTATCTTCATGAAATCATGAGATTATCAGATACCATTACGATGGTCAGATACCTACATGAATACTTAAAACAAGGACACCTTAACTTCATGTTTTAATCTGAAAACTGAATATTGCAATATGTTCCAATTGTATGCATATTATGTTGTGGCACTTAGATTTTGATTTAACACATTTCATCATCTTCACTATCTTCTTTCATCTTTCTCCTCTATTTACATTTTGTGGAACGATAGTGAAGCACATTCTTGGTGTGCCTCATGTCATGTGACTGTAATATTGCTGAAACCAGAGTAGAACCAAACTCACTCATGTCTCAGTAATAAACTTGTAAAGTATTTATTAGCTGTTTCTGTATAAATTGTTTCGTTGCATAACTTAGCAGTTGACGGATGACAAAATAGACACAATTTATGGATTACAAATTCTTTATTTACTGTACAGGGATGTTTCAGTATAGATCCTTATCCCGTTGTCTAGCAAGGATCTTTTCCGAAACGTCACCTTTACAGTAAATAAAGAAGTTGTTATCCATAAATTGTGTCTTCTTTGTGTCTGTATAATTTTACCCTTGATGATAGTATGGTCTATGTCCGTGTATGTCTGTGCTACATACATATCTATATGCAAGGAGAAGACATCTGTTTTTGCGGGTGGAGATATGTTTTCGTAGAGCTAGAAAGTACGTGAGATGTGTTTTTATAGAGACAGAAAGTACATGACAGACACTGTCACCAAAGACTGTCAAAGAATTCCCCGACGCCAGTAAGACCTGTCAGAACTGCATAGAGAATCTGCTGAAGGTTTTGTGAGACTGGCACCTGATACACAAAAACACATTAACTATGTATATTGATCCTGATGTTAGACTCAGCAAATAGTTCTGTAGCTGTAGCAGTGACTCTGAGCCACATCAGCTCTTTGAATGTTTCTGGCAGTTTATGAACAAATTAGCATATGGAGTATCATTCACTTCATAAATAAATATTGCTTTTCATTTATATCAACTTTTTGTACTTAAGGTAATCAAACTTGATAGCTGGTAGTTTCACTTTATTTCACAAAGGCATGTCATTTTGTTTTGAAATCACTTGCACTGTTAAAATATTCCATTTGGTTAGGGACATTTGATCCAGGAGAGTACAGTCAACAGATGTCTGTTTCCCTTTGATTGGCGAGAGCATTGATGCACACGAGAACAAACAAAGGCCTATTGTAGTGGAAGCAACAGGAAGAAATGGTTAAAAAATTGTTTTTTCCTCAAATTGCACAACCCACCACAACCCAAAACATACTCAAAACCTTTAATGATACTTTAATGTAAGCCTTGTGTATTGAGACTTCAGGCACTTTAATGTAGGCCTTGTGTAGTGAGACTTCAGGCACTTTAATGTAGGCCTTGTGTTGTGAGACTTCAGGCACTTTAATGTAGGCCTTGTGTAGTGAGACTTCAGGCACTTTAATGTAGGCCTTGTGTATTGAGACTTCAGGCACTTTAATGTAGGCCTTGTGTAGTGAGACTTCAGGCACTTTAATGTAGGCCTTGTGTATTGAGACTTCAGGCACTTTAATGTAGTCCTTGTGTAGTGAGACTTCAGGCACTTTAATGTAGGCCTTGTGTAGTGAGACTTCAGGCACTTTAATGTAGGCCTTGTGTAGTGAGACTTCAGGCACTTTAATGTAGGCCTTGTGTAGTGAGACTTCAGGCACTTTAATGTAGTCCTTGTGTAGTGAGACTTCAGGCACTTTAATGTAGGCCTTGTGTAGTGAGACTTCAGGCACTTTAATGTAGGCCTTGTGTTGTGAGACTTCAGGCACATTAATGTAGGCCTTGTGTAGTGAGACTTCAGGCACTTTAATGTAGGCCTTGTGTAGTGAGACTTCAGGCACTTTAATGTAGGCTTTGTGTATTGAGACTTCAGGCACTTTAATGTAGGCCTTGTGTAGTGAGACTTCAGGCACTTTAATGTAGGCCTTGTGTAGTGAGACTTCAGGCACTTTAATGTAGGCCTTGTGTAGTGAGACTTCAGGCACATTAATGTAGTCCTTGTGTAGTGAGACTTCAGGCACTTTAATGTAGGCCTTGTGTAGTGAGACTTCAGGCACTTTAATGTAGGCCTTGTGTAGTGAGACTTCAGGCACTTTAATGTAGGCCTTGTGTAGTGAGACTTCAGGCACATTAATGTAGGCCTTGTGTAGTGAGACTTAAGAAGACACTTTAATGTAGTCCTTGTGTAGTGACACTTAAGAAGACACTTTAATGTAGTCCTTGTGTAGTGACACTTAAGACACTTTAATGTAGGCCTTGTGCAGTAAAACTCAAGACACTTTAATGTAGACCTTGTGTAGTGAACCATTTTACTTCATGTCTTAGGGATAATCTGGAGTAATGCCACAAATCATCATTAGCAGTTGAGTTTGAAAGTACAACTACCTTTTCGGAACAGTATATAAACCCTTATAAGATCCAGGCCTTTGTGTCAACATTTGGTTACAAAGTGGCTATAAAGCAAGACCAGTGTACGATCAGTCAGCACCATGATTCACCACAGACTCAATGACTGCCACATCCCCCTTGTGTCGGGGGTAACAAGAGGACAAGGGTTATCACACTAATCCCCTGCTTCAGTGTATCAGCCTATCTGCTGGACGATGTGTTACCCACAGACTGTGGCAGGCACATTGTGAGATAATACACATTCCATCCCACACTCATCAATACTCCCTCCAGATTGGGAGATGTCCGACACACTATTTGTTATATGGACACTGGTATATTGACTGCATTGCCATTAAGGCAAATGGAGTGTGCGAGGATGTGACTTTGTGTCCAAAGTGTGCCTACCTCTATGCATGCTCGTCTCTCCTGAGGGTTAAATTTTCGCCCTGACCAGTCACTGCGCTGAAGCTTATGATAAACTACCCTTCCATCTGCCCTCTATCATACAGAACTGGCTCAGCAGAAAATCAATTGTTGATAGTTTGGACACTTGCATGAACTATCTGAATCCTAGTTGATCATGCATGTAATTTGATTGCTTCCAAGGTTGTGATAAGTTTCAGTCCGAGCCATGTCAAGAAGTTAAGACCAAAAATATTTCGCTAAGGAAGCTTCATGTAATTGAAGCTGCTTCCTTAAGACATGAATCTCATATTGGTTGATAGAAGTCAAAATAGTTTCATGGATTATAAGAAGTGTAATTTGGTTATGTGGAACTTTGTGGCAATTGACATAAAAAGGGAGTGCTTCCGTATACTGGATATTCAAACTATAGGTGAATGTGCTGCACTGCTGATTTTCTATGTGACACTGACTGTGGCCCTGATTGAATTACATCAACTCAAAGGGTCAGACAACCAAAGAAAAGGTTGCTCTAAATGTTTCTAATTTCCCCAATGAAATCTCATCTTTGTGGTGTCTGACGTCAGTTTCACACAACTGTGCATGTTGACAAGGTTTCAGTAAGAGAACATTGCTATTAGTCATGAAATCAGGAATATATTCATATGTGAAAAGGTTTGAAATATTGCTGTGAATTTTAACAAGGCTGTTAACATAATGCTCATATCTATCAGTTAGATTTGGCTTGTCCTCAGATAAGTTCTGACAGTATATTTCTTGGTAAAGATACTGTGTGAAGTGGGGTTATATATTCCATGCTTTATAAAATACCATTTATAGCAGGTAAATTGGCGGGGGATATAAAAATGGATTCCGTCTGTGTGTGTGCGTGTGTGCGTTTGTGTGTTTGTGTGTGCATCCCGAAATCGTTTCCAGAGCATAACTCAGAAACCGTTTAATATTTCTCTACGAAACTTTGCATGTCTATCAGACTCATGCTGAACTGGTGCCTTTTGCTATTTAGGAATTTAAGAAATTTTTATTTTTTATGTTTCCATGGCAACAAGTTGGACTCAGGTTCTATATGGGTGGTGTTCATTTCCAGAGCACAACTCAAATACTTTCTTACAAAACTTTGCATGTCTACTAGGCACATACTGAACTGGTGCCTTTTGATATTTAGCACCTTTAGAAATTTTTATTTTTTACGTTTCCATGGCAACAAGTTGGACTAAGAAAACAATAAGGGTAGGGTTCGATTCCGGATGAAATTTTCCACATCTATCAGACACATGCTGAATTGTTGCCTTTTGCTATTTATGAATTTTAGAAGTTTGTATTACTGGGCATTATTTCCAGAAATATTTCCTTGCCAAAGAGTGCGTGTCTATATATAAAGCACATACTGAACTGGTGCCATTTGATATTAAGGAGTTTTAAAAATGTTTATTTTAGAATTTCCATTGCAGCTATTTTGACATGGGCTAAGAGGAATGTTGGGTCAGTTACCTGGTTTAGGACCATAACATGTTGAATAGGCGGGGGATATAGATCACTTCATCGACTATACGCTTGTTGTTTTGAAAAAGCATTTAATAGTCAATTAATAATTTCATAAATATGAATAAGAATATGAAATTTATGTAGTTGGGGCATTCTTTTGAGTGAGTTACATTGCATTTTGGGTTAGGTTCCGGGTTAGAATTGGTCTTCAACAACCCATGCTTTTCGTAAAAGGCGACTGATAGGATCGGGTGACCAGACTCGCTGACTGTGATAGTTGATGCATGTCATTGTACCCCAATTGTGTAGAGCGATGCTCATGATGTCAGTCACTGGATTGTCTGGTCCAGTCTTGTGATTTACATGGCTCATTTATGGCTGGAGTATGGTGTTAAGCAAAAAACATGCATAAAACATTAGAAAATGAAGTAGTAATATTTTCAAATGATATTTTGCTTTACTGTGCAACACAGACATATCTTCTTTGGGACTAACTAGTGTTCCTGAAAATACTTACAAAAATATTATGATCTCAGGATTTTAAAAAATATGACTCTTTCAACATTACAGGCCAGTACACAAAAATATATCTGAAAGTTGTCAAAGTTACATCAAAGTTATTATTACTTTTTTTGTGCGATCGAGTGTAGTGTAAGTCAAATGACATCTCGGCTTTTGTCACCTCGATTTCTCGGCTCTGACACGATATTTAATGCCACAATTTATGCATGAGAAATCTTTGTCACAGCTCATAACCTTGCACGATACATCCACGAAGTTCCATATTTTTAATATACATCTCGATTTCCTGCTTAGAGCGTTCAGAATAACACAGTTTAAACCAAAATGTTTCGTCAAAATCTGAAATTCATCATACACGAGGACTGTGCCATTGCTGTAATTTGATTGGCTGCCATAGGTCACATGCTTAAATTTGACCATTAACGAACCTTGTAGCAGATTTCGGCAAAAAAGTGTCATTTGGAACCATTTTCTTTCAATAACCTCGCATGTTACAGGTAAGAAAAGACTCCAGGGGAGGTTACTATCATATAGGTGATGAATATAAGCTTTCTAAAAATACCCAACATCCAATGAATTGATGCACATGTTATTCATACGAAGCTTTGAAAACGGAAGTATTTCCTCATGTTACTGAGCGGGCAGCCACTGTTATCAGAAAATGGGTGATGACAGATAATATTTAAAATTCTTTTAAAATAATTTTCCGTAGCGTAAACAGTGAAAGAAAAAAAGAACTAGGTAAGTGGATATTATGAAATCTTACATTTACTGAAAATCGTCAAATTTTCACTTACTTGGTCGTTCATCTGGACGTTTTATTTAAAACAAACTTAATTAAGTTGTAAATGCATTATTTAAGTAATGTGATAAACTTAACTTTCATATGTAGGATTAGACTTTTCAAATGGTGTATAACATGTAGTAGCAAAGATGGTTTACAAGCAGATAATTTCCTTGATAAATGTTGGCTTTATCTATCACATGAGTCATATGGCACCTTTTGTAGAAAGAGGCTGCTTGCTAGTACCTTAAAAGTTGTGAAATGTAGACAGGTTGAATTGCAATATGTGTTATGTATTAGTGAAATGATGTCTGATAAGCATCCCTAACTTCAATCTGCCTCAAAAACACTGTGGTTTTCAGAGAAAGACCGTGAAGATCTTTATAAAACTAGAACTACAGCATTAGCATTTCTTGTGAAATAACATGTCTATATCATATCGGGACCATGAGACATATTTCAACGTGATTTCATACTTGGAATTAATTGGATTCCTACATATTTTTCTGTTAATAGTCTCATGACATAACTACAAATTATTGATTTTCTGCTATCTTTGGCCAGTTACTGATGAAGGTGACTGCCGTATCAGATTGTTGCAGTTAGTGACGGTATGTCAAGTGTAAATGACACCATATTGCTCTCAGGCCTATTTGCCTCCTACAAATCTGAAGCTCCACAAGGTTTTATGGGGCTTCTTTTCTTGATATTTAACATATTCTTTTTATTTCTGGTTATCTCTATTATTGTCAAGTCTAAAACCGTTGATATGGTTGTTTGTTGCAGGGGTGTAGCAGGGGGTCAAGGGGACTCACAGCCTTTAATTGTAGGGGTCCCAGGTTAAAATAATGTCAGTCTACAGCTACAAAATGGGGGTCCCAGAGAAACGTTTAATGCCTCTTCAAACAGTATTCCAGTTTATGTGCCCAAGGGACACAACTCTGCTCGGGGTAGAATAGGTCTTCAGCAACCCATGCTTGCCATAAAAGGCAACTATGCTTGTCGTAAGAGGCAACTAACGGGATCGGGTGGTCAGGCTCGCTGAATTGGTTGATGCATTTCAATCAATCCAAATTGAGTGGATCGATGCTCATGATATTTATCACTTGATTGTCTGGTCCAGACTTGATTATTTACAGACCGCCGTCATATAGCTGGAATATTGCTGAGTGCGGCTGAGTGCGACCAGTCCTGGAAGATGCTTCCTCGCTTAGTTTCAGGAAATAAGACTGTCAATTATATCTAAATCTTTTCCAAAATAATTATCATTTTTTCCTTTAGCTTGTCACAGGCTCTCAGGACAGTTTGATGTCCTACATATACTCACCGCCAAAAGAAACGCGAACTATAGAAACATATAGAAAAGTATGTACGTTAAGAAAAGATGTTTCCGATGTGTTCTAATTAATGACAGAACTAACAATCAGTCAAGTGTTACCACAGAGAGACTTTATTCACATCACGATATGCTGCACATGTTTTCCAAACTTTACACACTAATCCTGCACGGGACAAATGGTGTATAGATCTATGATGTGACGTGTGACTCTTTCAAAGGGTCTGTTCAGATCACATGCCAGTATGTTCGTTTTTGCATCGAAACAATCTGATATCTCTTGAATATGAGTAATTCTTCATACCAATTTGTGGTATTTGCATTTCTTTTGGTGGTGAGTATATATCCCCACCTCATCCCTGCCTCATCCCTGCCTCATCCCTGAATCCCCTCCCTGCATCCCCTCCCTGGCGCTGTGCAGGGCCACACTGCAAGGTCTATAACTCATCAGGAACACTATCTTTACTTTCGTCTATCCTATCTGCGAATACAAGCATGATGTCATAAACCTCCAAAATGGACGACATTCAGAGTTGTAATAATGCATGTTTGCAGCTCTACTGTTCTTTTAATAAGTAAGGATGTCTGCTGTACGGTGAAAGTATATCATCTTTTAACCATATTCTATGTCGTCTCTAATAATGACAACACTACATAGTCTGCAAACACATTCTGTACATGTTATTTGAAATATGCTTGGATGCTGTCATAAACATCTTTTGTTTGATCTAACTGCTCCAGTAGATAACATTGTCTGTCTTCTTTGTCGTCTAGTTATTATTAAATAACAATAATAATAATAAAGAATTATTGCATTCATTTTTTCCATTACCTCATGCACAATATGAAAAGAATTAATTTACACAAATTTACATATTTTCATGTAGCATTGCTAAATGTATAATGAGCCAGATGTGGTTTGGTGTAAATAATGACATATATTAGGGAAACAATTGTATGATGGTTATTTTCCTGGGTTTGTGAGCATCATGCATGTTCTTTGACTTCACCAAAGTTTAAAGACCTGCATCATTTCTTTCTACATCAATGTGACAGATTTTGATCAGGCTGAAACAGTGCTCAAAGAAGCATTAATTACTGTAGCTCTTGTATTTCATCACTTCAAGCTCGTACACTGTGTGATGCAAGTGAAATACTGCTCAACGTGGCTTCAGACAAGGATTCACTTTCTCCTCATAAAGACATGTTGAGGCTGGACTGTGTGACAAATACATCCTCAATGGTCATGGATCTCTGACCCAGACATTGCCAGACACGGAATCTGCAAGTACATCATGGAAGTGTCCTGGATCTCTGACCCAGACACTGCCAGACACTGAATCTGCAAGTACATCATGGATGTGTCCTGGATCTCTAACCCAGACACTGCCAGACACTGAATCTACAAGTACAGCATGGATGTGTCATGGATCTCTAACCCAGACACTGCCAGACACTGAATCTGCAAGTACAGCATGCATATGTCATGGATCTCTAACCCAGACACTGCCAGACACCGAATCTGCAAGTACAGCATTCATGTGTCATGGATCTCTAACCCAGACACTGCCAGACACTGAATCTACAAGTACAGCATGGATGTGTCATGGATCTCTAACCCAGACACTGCCAGACACAGAATCTGCAAGTACAGCATGCATGTGTCATGGATCTCTAACCCAGACACTGCCAGACACTGAATCTACAAGTACAGCATGCATGTGTCATGGATCTCTAACCCAGACACTGCCAGACACTGAATCTACAAGTACAGCATGGATGTGTCATGGATCTCTAACCCAGACACTGAATCTGCAAGTAGAGCATGCATGTGTCATGGATCTCTAACCCAGACACTGCCAGACACAGAATCTACAAGTACAGCATGCATGTGTCATGGATCTCTAACCCAGACACTGCCAGACACTGAATCTACAAGTACAGCATGCATGTGTCATGGATCTCTAACCCAGACACTGCCAGACACAGAATCTACAAGTACAGCATGCATGTGTCATGGATCTCTAACCCAGACACTGCCAGACACTAAATCTACAAGTACAGCATGCATGTGTCATGGATCTCTAACCCAGACACTGCCAGACACAGAATCTACAAGTACAGCATGCATGTGTCATGGATCTCTAACCCAGACACTGCCAGACACTGAATCTGCAAGTACATCATGGATGTGTCCTGGATCTCTAACCCAGACACTGCCAGACACTGAATCTACAAGTACAGCATGCATGTGTCATGGATCTCTAACCCAGACACTGCCAGACACTGAATCTACAAGTACAGCATGCATGTGTCATGGATCTCTAACCCAGACACTGCCAGACACTGAATCTACAAGTACAGCATGGATGTGTCATGGATCTCTAACCCAGACACTGAATCTGCAAGTACAGCATGCATGTGTCATGGATCTCTAACCCAGACACTGCCAGACACAGAATCTACAAGTACAGCATGCATGTGTCATGGATCTCTAATCCAGACACTGCCAGACACTGAATCTACAAGTACAGCATGCATGTGTCATGGATCTCTAACCCAGACACTGCCAGACACAGAATCTACAAGTACAGCATGCATGTGTCATGGATCTCTAACCCAGACACTGCCAGACACTGAATCTACAAGTACAGCATGCATGTGTCATGGATCTCTAACCCAGACACTGCCAGTCACTGAATCTGCAAGTACAGCATGCATGTGTCATGGATCTCTTACCCAGACACTGCCAGACACAGAATCTGCAAGTACAGCATGGATGTGTTATGGATCTATAACCCAGACACTGAATCTGCAAGTACATCATGGATGTGTCATGGATCTCTAACCCAGACACTGAATCTGCAAGTACAGCGTGCATGTGTCATGGATCTCTAACCCAGACACTGCCAGACACTGAATCTGCAAGTACAGCATGGATGTGTCATGGATCTCTAACCCAGATACTGCCAGACACTGAATCTGCAAGTACATTATGCATGTGTCCTGGATCTCTAACCCAGACGCTGCCAGACACTGAATATGCAAGTACAGCATGCATGTGTCATGGATCTCTAACCCAGTCACTGCCAGACACTGAATCTGCAAGTACATCATGGATGTGTTATGGATCTCTAACCCAGACACTGAATCTGCAAGTACATCATGCATGTGTCATGGATCTCTTACCCAGACACTGCCAGACACTGAATCTGCAAGTACATCATGCATGTGTCATGGATCTCTCACCCAGACACTGAATCTACAAGTACAGCATGCATGTGTCATGGATCTCTAACCCAGACACTGCCAGACACTGAATGTACAAGTACAGCATGCATGTGTCATGGATCTCACCCAGACACTGCCAGGCACTGAATCTGCAAGTACATCATGCATGTGTCATGGATCTCTAACCCAGACACTGCCAGACACGGAATCTGCAAGTACATCATGCATGTGTCCTGGATCTCTAACCCAGACACTGAATCTACAAGTAGAGCATGCATGTGTCATGGATCTCTTACCCAGACACTGCCAGACACTGAATCTACAAGTACAGCATGGATGTGTCATGGATCTCTAACCCAGACACTGCCAGACACCGAATCTGCAAGTACAGCATTCATGTGTCATGGATCTCTAACCCAGACACTGCCAGACACTGAATCTACAAGTACAGCATGCATGTGTCATGGATCTCTGACCCAGACACTGCCAGACACTGAATCTACAAGGACAGCATGCATGTGTCATGGATCTCTAACCCAGACACTGCCAGACACTGAATCTACAAGTACAGCATGGATGTGTCATGGATCTCTAACCCAGACACTGAATCTGCAAGTACAGCGTGCATGTGTCATGGATCTCTAACCCAGACACTGCCAGACACTGAATCTGCAAGTACATCATTGATGTGTTATGGATCTATAACCCAGACACTGAATCTGCAAGTACATCATGGATGTGTCATGGATCTCTAACCCAGACACTGAATCTGCAAGTACAGCATGCATGTGTTATGGATCTCTAACCCAGACACTGCCAGACACTGAATCTGCAAGTACAGCATGGATGTGTCATGGATCTCTAACCCAGACACTGAATCTACAAGTACAGCATGGATGTGTCATGGATCTCTAACCCAGACACTGCCAGACACTGAATCTGCAAGTACAGCATGCATGTGTCATGGATCTCTAACCCAGACACTGCCAGATACTGAATCTGCAAGTACAGCATGGATGTGTCATGGATCTCTAACCCAGACACTGCCAGACACTGAATCTGCAAGTACAGCATGGATGTGTCATGGATCTCTAACCCAGACACTGCCAGACACTGAATCTACAAGTACAGCATGGATGTGTCATGGATCTCTAATCCAGACATTGCCAGACACTGAATCTACAAGTACAGCATGCATGTGTCATGGATCTCTAACCCAGACACTGCCAGACACTGAATCTGCAAGTACATCATGCATGTGTCCTGGATCTCTAACCCAGACACTGAATCTACAAGTAGAGCATGCATGTGTCATGGATCTCTTACCCAGACACTGCCAGACACTGAATCTACAAGTACAGCATGGATGTGTCATGGATCTCTAACCCAGACACTGCCAGACACCGAATCTGCAAGTACAGCATTCATGTGTCATGGATCTCTAACCCAGACACTGCCAGACACTGAATCTACAAGTACAGCATGCATGTGTCATGGATCTCTGACCCAGACACTGCCAGACACTGAATCTGCAAGTACAGCATGGATGTGTCATGGATCTCTAACCCAGACACTGCCAGACACTGAATCTACAAGTACATCATGGATGTGTCATGGATCTCTAATCCAGACATTGCCAGACACTGAATCTACAAGTACAGCATGCATGTGTCATGGATCTCTAACCCAGACACTGCCAGACACTGAATCTGCAAGTACAGCATGGATGTGTCATGGATCTCTAACCCAGATACTGCCAGACACTGAATCTGCAAGTACATTATGCATGTGTCCTGGATCTCTAACCCAGACGCTGCCAGACACTGAATATGCAAGTACAGCATGCATGTGTCATGGATCTCTAACCCAGTCACTGCCAGACACTGAATCTGCAAGTACATCATGGATGTGTTATGGATCTCTAACCCAGACACTGAATCTGCAAGTACATCATGCATGTGTCATGGATCTCTTACCCAGACACTGCCAGACACTGAATCTGCAAGTACATCATGCATGTGTCATGGATCTCTAACCCAGACACTGAATCTACAAGTACAGCATGCATGTGTCATGGATCTCTAACCCAGACACTGCCAGACACTGAATGTACAAGTACAGCATGCATGTGTCATGGATCTCACCCAGACACTGCCAGGCACTGAATCTGCAAGTACATCATGCATGTGTCATGGATCTCTAACCCAGACACTGCCAGACACGGAATCTGCAAGTACATCATGCATGTGTCCTGGATCTCTAACCCAGACACTGAATCTACAAGTAGAGCATGCATGTGTCATGGATCTCTTACCCAGACACTGCCAGACACTGAATCTACAAGTACAGCATGGATGTGTCATGGATCTCTAACCCAGACACTGCCAGACACCGAATCTGCAAGTACAGCATTCATGTGTCATGGATCTCTAACCCAGACACTGCCAGACACTGAATCTACAAGTACAGCATGCATGTGTCATGGATCTCTGACCCAGACACTGCCAGACACTGAATCTACAAGGACAGCATGCATGTGTCATGGATCTCTAACCCAGACACTGCCAGACACTGAATCTACAAGTACAGCATGGATGTGTCATGGATCTCTAACCCAGACACTGAATCCGCAAGTACAGCATGGATGTGTCATGGATCTCTAACCCAGACACTGCCAGACACTGAATCTACAAGTACAGCATTGATGTGTCATGGATCTCTAACCCAGACACTGAATCTGCAAGTACAGCGTGCATGTGTCATGGATCTCTAACCCAGACACTGCCAGACACTGAATCTGCAAGTACATCATGGATGTGTTATGGATCTATAACCCAGACACTGAATCTGCAAGTACATCATGGATGTGTTATGGATCTCTAACCCAGACACTGAATCTGCAAGTACAGCATGCATGTGTTATGGATCTCTAACCCAGACACTGCCAGACACTGAATCTGCAAGTACAGCATGGATGTGTCATGGATCTCTAACCCAGACACTGAATCTACAAGTACAGCATGGATGTGTCATGGATCTCTAACCCAGACACTGCCAGACACTGAATCTGCAAGTACAGCATGCATGTGTCATGGATCTCTAACCCAGACACTGCCAGATACTGAATCTGCAAGTACAGCATGGATGTGTCATGGATCTCTAACCCAGACACTGCCAGACACTGAATCTGCAAGTACAGCATGGATGTGTCATGGATCTCTAACCCAGACACTGCCAGACACTGAATCTACAAGTACAGCATGGATGTGTCATGGATCTCTAATCCAGACATTGCCAGACACTGAATCTACAAGTACAGCATGCATGTGTCATGGATCTCTAACCCAGACACTGCCAGACACTGAATCTGCAAGTACATCATGCATGTGTCCTGGATCTCTAACCCAGACACTGAATCTACAAGTAGAGCATGCATGTGTCATGGATCTCTTACCCAGACACTGCCAGACACTGAATCTACAAGTACAGCATGGATGTGTCATGGATCTCTAACCCAGACACTGCTAGACACTGAATCTACAAGGACAGCATGCATGTGTCATGGATCTCTAACCCAGACACTGCCAGACACTGAATCTACAAGTACAGCATGGATGTGTCATGGATCTC